>NC_090729.1:123147519-123260019 GCF_036898095.1 Palaemon carinicauda
TTGGCAATGCAACATATGTTATTTTTTGTAACTGTGGTCATAGTCTAGATTTAAAGGGCTCGGTGTTTTTGTCACTTCTGAACCATTGTATTTATGGGGTAGACCAGGTTGGTGATTAAAGTATTGGTTAATATTTACGACAACAATGTTCCTAATGAAGTGAAGAAAATAATAAATGTTCCTGGTATGTTTAGAAGTATTTTGAAATGTTTTGAGGATGAAAATTGGGAAACTTCGTATTTTGCAAATTTTTAGACCATATAGTCACCTGTGTGTATGGTGACGGCTTACTAAGAAATTGTCATTGTAAGGGAGGTAGGTAGCCGGGGTTTAACCCCTCCCGCTGTTAGGATAGTAGGGAAGGACATGGTTTGTAGGTTAGGTTAGCTGGTGTCCATTTTATTGCACGCTGGAGGAACTGGTCGCTGATATACAAAGGCTCCCAATTTAGAATTCCAAAGGTTGACTGAAAAAAACTCCTTAACAACCTAACCTAACCTAGGAGCTGTATCTGTACCCACCTTGGTATTCTTGTCTTACCCTAAAGATCAAGTTTCAACCCTGTGTTTCGCTGCCTAACTGACTTCGCTTCTGTCAAGGCAACACCAAATCATATTTGTGAATCGTAAAGCAAGTGTCATAATATAGTATTTCAGATGAAGATAAGTAGATAACATTTTTCCTGTAAAGGAAAGATTTGTGCCCTCTATAAACAGCTTGGTAGCTATGTTCTTGGAACTAGGCTACCTATTGGAGCCACGCTATGTTTAGGAGCCTTATTATTATTACTTTAGTTAGGGACATTATGATTATCATTGTCTTTTGACTATTGGACACAACTCAGTTATGTGATAATTAGCTTTGGCATCCTAGGTCCAGTTAACAGAAGCCAGAAGTGTTTTAAGTTTACTGACGACATCTCGTCGGTAAAGATTTAAGAATTTTCTCATATTTCTAGTGCAAGGCCGTTTAGCTGTTGGTTAAGCTTGTAAGAAAAATCTGGTCATTTAATCTAGGCTACCGTAGCAGTGCTTAGGCTTCTTACAGGTGATAGCATGTTAATGAAGGAATCTGGCAAATGTGCACGCTATTTCTAGCGGCTTTACTTATTACCCAAAAATGCTACAGAAATTACATTGTTTTTCTTCTAGTTAAGTTTTTCAATACCAGGACATAATTCCTGTTAATGTAGTTGAGTGATACCCTCTTAACTGTTTGCTTCAATTATTTTATTTGCAATTGTAGAGATTGTTTTTCTATAAGTTTCACCATCCAGAAGCTGCCGCACTACAAATTTTCGTGGTGTTGAAGTATGTATGGTTAATTTAGCATGGGGGTCTGAACAGAGTATATTTACAGTAGGTTGTATATCATAATGAAATGATTTACTGTACCTGTACCTTCTACAGACAATGCAGTGGCTACAGGAGCTTTTGTATATACTGTAGTCATATGGTTGTATTTGATATTTGGAGACCTGTCTTCATTCATTGTAGAGAACTGAACATTACAGTGTTCCCTCCATTTTCTTTCTGTAACCAAAACCATTTCCTGTTTTGTTGTACTAACCTTTTTATTCAGTTGTATACCTCACTTATTTTCTTTTTGGCTTATAATTTCTCTTAGGTTAGGCTGGAGGACCGTAGAGAGTAGTCCCCTTTTTGTTTTGTTTCTTTGTTGATGTCGGCTACCCACCAAAATTGGGGGAAGTGCCTTAGTATATGGATGGATGGATTTCTCTTGAACATTTTGTCTAAAACTATATTTAAATGCCACTTCTACCTTTACGGTGTGGACTATAGATGTTGAACAGCTTAGTATTGGCAGATGTGTCACAGAAAAGGAGAATGTGTAAGAAATATGCTAGGCTATTAGGTGTTTATGTACGCAATAGAATAATGTAGTGCAGTATTGTACTTGGAGAAATATCTGGAATCAAACTTCAGTAGGCTATTTGGTTATTCCTTGAAGGACCTCATAACTTTACTGGTTGCATCTCACTGGGAGATTGGTGATAACTACAATATGTTTTTCTGGTTTTCCTCCTTTTGGGGTCTTCTGATTGTGGAGTCTTGTAAGCTACTTCAGAAGTTCTCTCTTCCACTTAAGTACTGTGTCAATTCTGCTCTTAAAGGTTAAAGTTGTTTGGTTTCAGTTCGTTTCATTAGAGTAGATGCTCACCAGAACATCAGCCAGGCAAGCCCAACCTCCCACTGGTGCCCAACTACAGTAGTGGCCTCCCTAGTAAACAGTTTAAACTCAGTCGAGTATCAACCTGCTGCCGTGCGAATGCTAGGCAAACACATTACCACTGTATTAGCTAGTGGTAATGTGAGAGTATGTAATCAGTTTTCTTTTTTGGTGCAATTAATGCACATATGTAGTATCTAGATATGAAATTGACAAAAATTTCATCCAACTATTAGTTTATTTTATAGGTTAAAGGAACCTGTCAGATTTGTGTATTTCATAGGAAGGGTCATATGATGGGACCTAGCTAAGCGTGCATGTTAGAAGTTCTGCTCTTTGTGTCGTGCATAATTTTTAGCTGCAATTTCAGGTGTAATAACGACATCCATCTGTGCATACATTTGGCCTACTATCTTTAGAGATAATGTAATGGCATTCCAATTTGGAATATATTTTGAGTTGCAGGATGACAGATTTGTATCAGTTACTTTATTAAAGGCTGCAGGGAGCAGTATGATTCTTAAGCTGTTTCTATCTCATCTAGTGTATTCTTGTTGCGACAGCTTGTTCTTCACAAATAATGAGTTTGTGAACTGGTTTAATAATTCTCATCATTTAAAGTTGAATTCTGCTACTTGATTTTGGTTCTTACTTTTCATGAAGGAAGGGTGTCATCTCACTTGAAATGTTTATTGCATTAAATGAAGGTTTTTAGTCTTATTTGTATAGGTTGAGTGAGTGGACTCCGTTCATGATTGTGCCTCTAGTGGAACTGTTGTCTTGCATCATAGACGAGGCCACTGATAATTTTTTGTGGCTGGTTGGGCCGTCTTATATCTAGGGGGCAAGATTACTGTAACTGCTACAGTTTGTATTATGGGGACAGCTGCTTTGGAATGTTAGAGTAGATTAGGCTGGAGGGAAGCTAATATTGTCATACTGTACGTTTAACTGATGAAAAACAGTTGCTCTATGCTTTTTGTTTACTCTAAAGTGCTATATTTGATCTGGAGACAAAATTGCATTTGTAAAAGGTCATTGGTCAACTAAGATTAGGTGATGCAGTACTCCTTTTGGCATAGCCTTGACCACATTGGAGGGCTTAGTAAGGCCAAGCCTTGTGCATTAGATTTTTCCTTGCAGCAAGCACATTCTTTTGGCTTCCTAGTAGTTTCCGAGGGAGATGAATCGGCTGAAATTTTGTGGCTATAAGACTTTACTATTGATCTAGGAGTAGTAAGTCTTGTCAAGTATTTAATTCAATGAAATTAAGCAAGCTAATGAGGTTAATCTATATGCAACAGATAAATGGAACTGAGAAATCACAAATTTAGATTGGTCGATATTCCTTTTACTTTTACGGGTTTATTTCTCGCCCTCCATCAAACACTAAAGGTCTGCTCAGGCGGGCCTTGGTGTGTGAAAAATTAATTTTGCTCTGTATCGTTATCAGTTATTTCGCTGCTAGCATTTGTATTCAGGCTTAATAGTTTTTAGGTCCTTTTGACTGTATGGCATAGCCTTATCTCAATGGACTTGTTATGGTGCTGCCAATCCTGTGCATTGGTCATTTCTAGAGTTTGCCTTCCTGCAAATTTGTATTCTTTCAGCTTTGACTTCTGTAGTTTCTGAGGGAGGTAAATTCAAATGAATTTTCCAAGTTATATAATTGAATGAAATTAAGAGCTAATGAGATGATATATCAGCAACAGTTATAGTTAAACAGGAGGATGTGCGAATTGATGTAGATGAAAGAAAGAAACAGAAATATCTTGTGTAAGCAAAGAAAGACAAGATATTTGGCTATTGACTTATTGGACTCTTTGCTTGATTAAATGGTTATAGCAAACTGGAAATATGTACTTGGCAGTTTTGCAATAACTGAAATTCTTGTATGAAATTTGGGTTAACCTTTGAACTATGTCAACTGCTTATACTGTCCCACTCAGCCTTAAACTTTGGCGGGTTCCAGGATCCACAAGAATTTTGTCAAATACACTTATGAATTTGAGATATTTGAAGAACCATATGTTGTTGGCCATTTTTATTGTCACATCTACTTTATATTAGCTAACACTTGGAAAATAGGACTAGAATTATCTAGGACGATATCTGTTCTCTTTAAGTCAACGGGAGCTTATTGTTTAGTCTGCATATTTGAGCGTAAATAACTTGACATCTGTAACTAGTCTATTGTTGACAATTTGTTGGCTGTAACATATACTGGAACTGAAATCTCAAAATGGTTTTGGAATTTCAGTTTGATTGACTTGATCATGCTTTTCACATAAATGGTAATTTTTTATGTTTAATACACAGCCAGTCTAGCTCAATCAGGACTCCAAAATCCTATCCTGAGGTCCAACACCTCTTGAACTAACTGCTACACTTATCTTTGCATAACTTGATATTAAACTTCAAGTAAATTTTAATATGGTTGTAGTAGTCAACTTTATAATATTTGTTTAACGGAGCATTTCTTTGGATTCTAGGGTCTGGTTGAGTTTTTTTTTTTTTTTTGTACAATAGTTCAGATAACTATCAGTTTTGATAACACTATCTTTTGAGCATGGAGAATAAATTCACAGTAAGCAGTAGAAAGTAATGCTCATTTTCAGAATTGACTATTGTGTGAATTGCTTTATGTATTTTTGTTCTAAGAAATTTTCAATGGGTTAATTACCAACTGAGAAAAGCCAGAACCAAAGTACAGTAGTTGCCTCACTTTTAGTGAACACAGCATTGATAAGAAAAGTAGAAGGGGAAATACACAGATAAAAGTCATTGATCTGTTAAACAGAATCTTGTACAATGTATGTCAACTGTATTGAGAAAAGAAATAACTTACATAAACAAAAACAACCGGTTTATTATGAATTGTCATGTAGGCTGCTGTCTGATGTGAGATGATTGGCAAATTTGAAACCAGACATGGGGTTTTGTTCTCGAGTAGTAAGAGTAGGGTATAACAATACTGTACTGTAATGTTGTCATTCCATTACGTGATTTTTTATTGTAGATATTACAATTACTAAATTTACTTTCAAAATCCTATTTTGTAGGAGGATTGTTGTGTTTCTTTAGGTTTTATGTTGATTTTATTTGCATATGTGAAGTAATGGTATACAAAACGTAAAGTTTTAGGTAGGGTGTGTAGTGTGTACTGTTTTTTTTTTTTTCAATTTAGGCAGCTAAAACCACTTACATACTTCCTTCAAAATTCTGGTTATACAATATAAGTGTATTTGTAATTATAGATGTATAATTAGCCTTTTGTAAAAGGTTCAGTATTCCTTATAACGGGGCAGTACAAGATAGTGTTCAGGGAAAATGGAAATTACCAATCTGTTGTAGGCTTAATAAATGAATACATATTCTACCTATAATATTTCAGCGTTTAGAATTGGAGTTTGATCCCAAAGGCCTAGTTTTTTTTTTTTTTTTTTTTTTTTTAAGGTTGTCAAGTTACACAGCCCCAATGGTCAAGTGGGGAAGTCTAAAGGGAAAGCAAACCCGTCTGGTTAGGATGCGGCGCTGAGGAAACTATGGTTAAAGTTACGAATGCATCCCTGTATTTAAGTTTTTTTTCTAGATTCCTTAACCAAAGAAATTTCTTCCATTGCTTTCCATTATTATTGGTTCAGGAATATGACTTCTGTCTAAAACTTCTTACTGAGAAGAAGGTCCGCATCATTAGATGCTTGAACAAAAATATAGAAAAGTATGCTTTCCCCTCCAACAGTTTCTAAGAATTGACCCTAAACAGTTCAGTCTGGGGAGTTCATGAACTGTTATTCCAAAATGTACATGTAATAAAATTATATTTTCTCTTCCAGAATTCATGGCGGCCATACGTAAAAAATTAGTCATTGTAGGTGATGGAGCTTGCGGAAAAACTTGTCTCCTCATAGTATTCTCCAAAGACCAGTTCCCTGAAGTTTACGTTCCAACTGTATTTGAAAATTATGTAGCTGATATTGAAGTCGATGGTAAACAAGTAAGTATTTTATATATTTCTGTCCGTTAAAGAAATTCATTGTCATATAAGCTCAAAGGGTTATAAAAATAACTTGAAATTAATTTCCCCTCTTGTCAGTACAGTTCCAATTTGATTTTAAATGTGATATCTTACTGGCAACTACGTTTCAAGTGCTATTGATTTATTAATTTGAATGTTGATGAAAGATGATTGTTTTTTTTTTTTTTTTTTCCTATTCGGACATCTGCGCTGTACTGTAATGCCAAGAAAAGTTTTTTTTATCTTAATGATGTTTGTTGGGCAATTATTTGATTTGTCAAATTCCAAAGACAGGAAATTTCATGTTAATTTTGATTTACAGGTTGAACTAGCGCTATGGGATACTGCGGGACAAGAAGATTATGATAGACTAAGGCCCTTATCCTATCCTGATACCGATGTCATTTTGATGTGCTTTTCGATTGATTCCCCTGACTCATTAGAAAATATTCCAGAAAAATGGACTCCTGAGGTTAAACACTTCTGTCCTAATGTCCCCATAATTCTCGTAGGAAACAAGAAGGTACGTTGATCTTAAATCCTTGTATTTGTATGTTAAGGTGGTTGTAATCTTATTGGTTTATTTCTTAATTCAGATTTTCTCCACTTTAAAATTTGCATTGAAAGGAAGAGGATACAGTATTGATGCCTTATGGTATATTCATTAGTTTTTAGAAGCTTAAGACTACTAAACTGTAAAGTTTGTACGATTAAAATAGGTTTAGTGTGTGCTTTCTTTTTGTTCCTTGTTAATAATAGTTTAAATGATTTGATGCATTTAATTGCTAAAAATTGTTGTTTTGTAGTGAGTGGATGGGTGGGTCTGCGGCTCTTCTATCCTCAAACAATTGAACTCTATTATCATTACCTCAGTATATTGTATTGATAAATTCTGGGGTAAAAAAAATATATCATATTGACCTATTTTACGGTGAAAAAAATATAAAATCTTTTCTGCAATGTTACTAGTTAAAATTTTTACTGAAGCATAATTACATACGTATATAGTTCATCCATGTTATGTAGCCCATATGTACACACTATATATACTTTTTTTACAATCTCTCAACTTACAAAGTTTTGAGCTTGTGCTAAATAGGTGCTTGTATCTTGTGTGTATGTTTAATCTTTAGTGCAAAGCAAGCAATTTCAAGTTGCCTACCAATGCTGTAGGTTATGCTAGAATTAAGTAGCTCATGATGAGAGGTGCAGAATCTGGTTCGTCTTGCTAGCAATCGACAATGAGGTTAACTTCAGATAATATAGTCTTACAACTATGTCAACCGAACACTGGTGGATTCGTTATTGGTGATGAAAAGAAGAGAAAAGCTATTACTTCTTTGGAAGAGAGATTTGAGATCTCTCATCATGATGGATGTATAGCTCTAACAGTTGTACATGATTTTAGATTTTTAGTCAATCAAGACACTTGTAATTTTAATGGGAATGGTAGATTGTGTTGTTTTTGCAATACTGAACACACTTTCCCCTATACAGTTATTCATTAGTTGTAAAATTAGAGTAACTTGGGTCAGTACAAGGTAGCAAGAAGAAAAGCTTTTAGAGTTTTTGGACACTTATTTGAGATATTGTACTGGTTTTATGAAAAGGGATTCTTGTATTTGACAGTAATCAGTGTGTGTATTATCTGTATTCCATGAAGTGTGGTAAGTGGTTTGTGATATTCGTGTTTGATTGTTTCAATAGTTATGGTTGTGTTTGTGAATAACTTTGTTGGGCTCGTAAGATTTGCGTATTGTAAGATTAGTAAATTTCTAACAAAATATTTATTGCCAACATTTTTTTTTTACAATTTTCAGGATCTGCGAAATGATGCCACTACAATCAAGGAGCTTCACAAGATGAAACAAGAGCCCGTTAAGCCTGAAGAAGGTCGTAATATGGCAGAAAAGATCAATGCATTTGCTTATCTCGAGTGCTCAGCGAAAACTAAAGAAGGTGTTAGGGAAGTTTTTGAAACTGCTACCAAGGCTGCTCTAGCTGTTAAGAAGAAGAAGAAGCGACCTTGCACCCTTCTCTAAGGTGAGATTTGTGTGTTGTCAGTATGAATGTTTAAAATGTAGTTGTTAAAAAAAATTTTTTGATTAAAAAACAAGGTAGTACCTGTAATTTAGTTTGGATTCTTCTTAACTGATTGCACTTTGTTATATGTAGATATTTACTCTTGAATTATAAATAACATTACTGTATCTTTGAAGGTACTTCCTTTTTAGTACATTAATTTTATACCCAAGCAGACATTGTGAGAGATATTTTACATAGATAACTGCTTTGTAGTAATTCATGTGACATGCTCTGTAAGTTATAACATCCTATCTGGTGTTTGACAATAGCTACCATTTGGGGGTTTCATCTTTAGGGGAAAACTGTGTCGTGAAGCAAAATTGACCCCGGCAACAGTGACATACCTGTAGTAAATATTTATTTGTTCTTACAAGAATATAAACCTTTGTCCTTTAATTAAGTGATTGATTCAAGTACATCTGGAACTCTGCAGTTAAAACTTCTAACAAGGTGTTGGCAGTACACCGAGCGGGAACTCTTCAGTTAAAACTTCTAACTAGGTGTCGGCAATACACCGAGTGGGAATTGTAGTCAAAATTTCTAACAAGGTGTCGGCAGTACACCGAGCAGAAACTCTGCAGTTAAAACTTCTAACGAGGTGTTGGCAGTGCACCAAGCGGGAACTCAACAGTTAAAACTTATAACAAGGTGTCGGCAATATAGGTGACGAAAGTCCCCCCCATCTACTTTCCGTACACTTAAGTCTTTTTGATTTAGGGAAATGGTGGAGCCTCTCCTTCAGGAGGATTTGATAAGTGTCAGATCTTATTCCCATTAATGACTCTGCTATGCTTTTGGATTCAATCCCTCATAGGATAATAAAACTTCAGCATCTTATGACATTGTCATTGTTTCATAACTTGTCCAACCCCTTATGAGTTCAAAAAGATAGTACCAGCAAGAACAAGTTCTTCGTGATAGCGAGACCATAGTATGATGTTTGCACTTTTGCAATATGTCTCCGGGTGCAAGGGTTTGTACTTTGGTTGTTGTATGATGAAAGCGCTGCTTTGAGCTTGCAACCTCCTGACCATGTTTATACTTGGTCCACTCTCAAACTAGCATGCTTAACATTAGCGAGCCTGTGCTGCATACAACAGTACACTCAACCTTAGTGCACACAGTGACAGAGCTTCGTGTTGTCCTATGGTTTGCCGTACACTGAGTTTAGCATCCTCCCCCCAAGAGGAGATATTTACTCTGCAATTACACGCGCATTGAATTATTGCAAAACCAGTGATCACAGAGACGACGACAACCCCATTCAGCCACCACCCCTAAAGGTAGAGATGGATGAGGTGGCAATTTCATGTGGCAGAGCAGTGGATGTTCTTCGTATCGATTACCGCTGTTCGTTCTCCAGGTCTCTTAATCCAGCTCAGAGGAAGTGGTTATAAAGAAGTCCAGGATGGCCATTCGAGCTTCTTCAGCTGTCTGTCTCTGGTTGAGAAAGCTGTGAGGTTGGATACCCATAATATATCGGAAAGGCCTGAATGAGTTCATCCATCAGGTTCTTTTAAGGATGGAAATTTTCCAGTAGGGTCAGACATGTGGTAAGGAAGAACTATTTTATGACCTCAATCCCAGGGATGCATATTTCTAAATCTCCATAAATCAGTCTTCAAGGAAGTATCTACGTGTTGTAAGAGGAACAAGTTCAAAATTTTTTCCTTTTGGCTATTCCCCCCCTCCCCCCGTAATCACTCTAGTGTTTACGTGGGTGTCAACATGTGCTCATGCCAGCAGTATTTGTCTCGGTCAGTATCTAGACGACTTGCTGATACTGGCAGACTCGGTCACAACTTATTATCGTAACAGACATCTCTCGTTTTGTCGCGATCTGGGAATTGTGATGAATGTAGAGAATTCCAAGCTTTCTTCAAGGCAAGGAAGATTAGCTGGGCATGAACATGAATACTGTAATAAGAATGGTTTATTCATCCAAAGAAAGGTAGTTCAGCCTTTACTTCATCAGTCACAGTTACCACAGAGTAACAATGGCAACAACTTCTGTGTCGACATGACCAGAGAAACTTGTTCCTTACGGTCTGCTACATCTACGATCATGACAGTGGTGCCAAGAAGATCCTGGTAGCAAATGGAACTCTCTCCCCAGACCCTGGTACCCATAGAGCAAGACTCCTGACAATACCTACTTTGGTGGCGCGACAAGGAAGATTGTTTCAGGGCTCACCCTTAAGTGTTCCCATCAGATTCCTGTTTACAAACACTTCGAAGAGAGCTTGAGAGAGCCCATCACATGGGATGTCTGACATAGCAATGGTCATGAGAGGACAAGGTTTTCACATCAATGTTCTAGAGTTGAAGGCAGCTCATCTAGCGATCGCTCGGTTGCACTGGTGAGCGATAGTGCAACCATAGTGGCATACGTTAACAAAAAGACGCAGTATCACAGAAGTTTGCAGGTGTCAATGCACGAATCAAGAACGCATTAGTCCTCTTGGCCTGATTCATTTCCGGCAAGGAGAAGGTCATAACGGACACATTGAGTTGGAGGGGTCAGATTAGTTTTTGCATCCCCAAGCATCGACGAAGCTCCTGATTTTGTGGGGTTCGTTCCCCCACCAAAGACTTGTTTGCTACAAGCCCCGACAGAAAACTGCATGGTTACTGCTCTTCAGATGCAGACTCGTTATCAACAGTCGAGGAAGCAATCCTGCATTCGTGTGACAGCCTCAACGTCTTATGTTTTCTGCTCACTTGACTTCTCGAAACAAAGTGCTTTTTTCCAAAGACCTAAAGTTGACGCCTACAGCTCTGAAATTCAGAATATTACCTAGACCATGTGCATCTACTTGTGGAGGTACTAATAATGATTATTACCCTATCATTTATTGCTGGAGGTCATCCAGCTCCTGTTCTGGGAGAGCATTTTTGAGCAAGACAGCATGAGACACATAATTCCTCGAAGAATCTTCCAATGACATGTATCAAGTGAAGTGGAACGTCTGTGGTTGGTGCTGTCGAAGGAATACTTCTCTTGGAGCCTGTATTCCGCTAGTGGCAATTTTTTTAGCTTGCCTGTGAAAGGAAAGACTCATCTTGGCGGTAAAAGGTTATCGTTCAGCCTTGAGTCAGGAGCTGTGATAGAGAAGTGGGTATTTTCCTCTCGTGGGAACTACAAGGACTTCTTTTTCTCGTAGCTAACACTTAAAATCCGTCCATCCTGCGATCCAAGTTTTCAGCTTTTATAGTATCTTCACTAAAGGAAGTAACGAGTTATCCAGATGAGTTAGTGTCCCATAGGGGCTCTTAGGGCGCTATCTGTAAGAACCTGTTCATATGAACTGCTTTGAAGGTTTAGAAGTTGCTCATGAATGGCAGTGGCAAGGGATGGTGACAATGCCCTAGCAACAAAATTCTCAAATTGACCATTTATACAATATCAGCTCCTAAGCTCCCTCTCCACCCAAGCTGGGATCAGGGAGGTCCAGGTAGTGGCTGTTGATGACTGAGTAGGCTGACTTAAAGCTCCTCCAGAACCCCCTTCCTAGGCTCACAAGGCAGGGACGTTTCCTTTAGGCTACCACAACCTTATAGAGTAAGAATATAAAAAAAGGTGTCGCCAAAAGTATGACAAACTTATAACAGTTTGTATTTTTCCTAACATACAAACCTGAATTCTTTACTATAGGAGATATTCTAGCGCGAGCTGGAAAATACGGCAGGAAACCTTAACATGGTCCTTAACGACCGGGCCGGTAGTTATCCCTCCGTTTCGGGTGGGGGACTGCCAGCCGGTAGCTATTGAGTACATTCAATCGGATTCTAGCTAGGACTATCTAGGGGGTGGCGACGGAGGGAAGATTTGAGTAAAGAATTCGGGTTTGTATGTTAGGAAAAATACAAACTTTGTTACAAGTTTGTCATTTGTTCCTACACTAAATACAAATACAAACCCTCATTCTTTACTATAGGAGACTTAAGTCTTGAGGTCAGGGTGGACGAAGTATTCTCTACACCTAGAGAAGATAATCCTCAGACTAGACTCTAATGAACTATCTCCCATTAACTTCTCTGTTGATCCCCAAATCCAGCATGACTGAAGGTTTGTAAATACGTAGAAACCGAAGTTTCAGTATGAAGAGGGTCGGGAGCAATACCAGGACCCTTTCATACCAAGGGTTCCCCTGACCTTGAAAGGGGAACCCTCGTGACAACGAGCATAACATATACCCTGTGATAGGAGTCAGATGAGTTTCATACCTTATTCCATTGATGAGTCCAGCCGAAACTAGTCACAGACTAGGATACCCAGATGGGAGGAAGAAGAAAGAGCAGAAGATAGATGGATGTTCTTCTAAACCTAGTGTAACTCGGAATCCTCGATCAATGGCTACTGTCCCCTGAAGGGCATAAAGGTAGCTACAGCACCTGCTGACCTATAGAAAAGGTGTTTAGAGATCTCTGTGTCACATCTGATAAATAGTGAGAGGTGAATGTAGATTGGCGCTTCCAGACTCCAGCTCTTAAGACTTGGGAGACTGAGAAATTCTTCTTAAATGCCAGCGAGGCAGCCACTCCCCTAACTTGATGGGCTTTGGGTTGGGCTGCTTCAGAGTCTCCGTGAATGGCTCTCGCAATAACTTTCTTGAGCCAGAAAGAGATGGTGTTGCGAGAGATTCTCTTCTTAACCTTGTTGGTACTGAGGAAGAGATGACGGAGACGTGGTCTGAAAGGTCTGGTGCTTTTCAGGTATTTCCTTAACGCCCTGACAGGGCACAGTAGCAATTTGTCAGTATCCTGAGTTGCCCTATTGAGGCTGGAAAATTGAAACTCCTTAAACCTCTCATCGGCAGACGAAGGATTCTGGGTTTTGGCCACAAAACCTGGCACGAAGCTGAGAGACACTTCCCCCCATCCTCTAGTATGGGTAACTTCGTAGTATAGACCGTGAAGTTCACTAACCCTTTTTGCTGAGGCCAGCACTACTAGGAAGACGGTCTTAAGGGTAAGGAAGAAATCAGAGGCCCTATTTAAGGGCTCATACGGAGGGCCCTTTAAGGAGCGTAAGACCAGGGACACGTCCCAGGCCGGTGGTCTAATCTCCACTGGGGGGCAGGATCTCTCAAAACCTCGAATCAACAAGGAGATCTCTTCTGAGGTGGAAAGGCAACTCCTCTCAGTCTGCAGATGAGGCTTAAGGCTGACCGATAGCCCTTAATTGCAGAGATTGACTGGAGTTTCTCCTCCCCGTGGTAAACCAGGAAGTCTGCGACTAAAGGGAGAGGAGATCGAGTGGAGACATGTCTCGCCCTCTACACCAAGCTGCAAACACTCCATTTTGCTTGGTAGAGGTTCGTGGAAGACTTGCGCAGGTGCCTGGACATGTGTTCGGCCACTTTCCTGAAAAGCCTCTGCTTCTGAGGAGGGACTGACAGCCTCCAGGCGTGAAGTTTCAGGAAGGGAATTCTCCCGTGGGGGATACCACTGTGTGGCTGCGTCTACAGACGGGGTTCTGGAGGTAGAAACCTCGGCACTTGAACCAGCAGGGAAAGGAGATCTGCGTACCCCACACTGCTTGGCCAAGCCGGAGCTATTAGAGTTAGTTTGTAGTCCCGTGAGATCCTGAGTTTGTTGATCACCTTCCTGAGCAGGCAAAAGGGAGGGAAGGCATAGGCGTCCAGGTTGTCCCAGAAGTGTTGGAGGGCGTCCTGAATTGCTGCCTGATGGTCTGGAACTGGGGACCCGTAGCGGGGAAGTTTCACATTCAGAGAGGTGGCGAACAGATCTATTGTGGGAGAACCCCACAAAGCTATTACTGTCTTCGTACTCGAGGATCCAAAGACCATTCTCCACTCAGCACTTGGTGATGCCTGCTCAGCTCATCTGCCACGATGTTTCTCCGGCCCGGAATAAACCTGGCTGAAAGGGAAATGTTGTGGCTTTCCGCCCACTGGCAAATCTGGACAGCCAACAGGCAGAGATCTCTTGCCAGAGTACCCCCTTGCTTGTTGATGTACGAGACGGCTGTGGAGTTGTCGCTCATCAGAACCACTTCTCGACCGTGCAGATCTTCTACAAAGAAGTTTAGGCCTTTCCAGGCAGCTAATAATTCTAGATGGTTTATGTGGAGAGACCTCTCTATCGGCGACCAAACTCCTGATGCTAGTTTGGGGCCTAGGTGGGAACCCCATCCCCGTAGCGACGCATCCGAAAAGAGTTTTAACTTCGGTCTCGGGTTTTGGAGGGGAATGCCCTTTTGGGTGTTCCCTCTGGACGACCACCAATGAAGATCTTGTCGCGCCAGACTTAGAACCTCCACTGCCCTGAATGGGGAGTCTGACTTCTGAGACCAATGGGTCTTCAGATGCCATTGGAGACATCTCATTCTCGATCTCCCTCCTGGAACTAGTTTCTCCAGAGAGACAAGACGGCCCATAAGACACTGCCACGGCTTGGCTGAAGGTGGTAGTGGAGATAAGAGATGGGCGATGGACTGATCCAGTCTCTGAAGCCTGTCTTCCGGCGGAAACACTCTCCCTGCCTGGGTGTTGATGGACATACCCAGATAGGTTTAAGACTTGGGTCGGGGTAAAGCAAGACTTCTCCGCATTTACAAGGATCCCCAGATCCTTGCAAAGATTCAGAAGTCTTCTCAGATGATCCAGAGCTAGCTCCTTGGACGAGGCCAGGAGAAGCCAATCGTCTAGATATCTTAGCAGACGCATCCCATGTTTGTGCGCCCACGAGGATACGAGTTCGAAGATTTTCGTAAAGACTTGTGGGACGGTCGAAAGGCCGAAGCACAGGACTTTGAACTCGAAGATTCGACCCTGAGCCTGGAAGCGAAGGAATTTCAGAGAGGTGCGATGGATAGGCATCTTTTAAATCTACAGATGCCATGAAGTCTGGACGTACTGCTTGGGTCACGGAGGCCGCTGTCTCCATTTTGAATAGAGTCTGCTTCACGAACAGGTTCAGAGTCGAAAGGTCTATCACTGGTCTCCAACCCCCCGAGGCTTTCTCTACCAGAAAGAGGCGACTGAAAAACCCCGGAGAAGAGTCGGAGACCTCTTGAATGGCGTCTTTTAGAAGCATGCTCTGTATCTCCTGAGGTAGGGCTTGCTGTTTCCCGGGATCCCGAGGGACCTGGGAGGACGAGATCGGGGGAGGAATTAGAGGAGGAGGAGAGTCTATGAAGGGAATGCGATATCCCCAATGAAGCACCTTTATGGTCTATTGCATGGCCCCCATAGCTTTCCACCTCCTCCAACCCCTGCAGGCACCCCTCTACGTACTGCGAAGGAGACGAGACCCTATTTTTGTCTAAGGTTCCTCCCTCTGCCCATAGGTTTGGGTGTAAAAGAGGGGCGGCTGAGGTTCTTGGCTGGCAGCGGAGTTGCAACTGTTGCCTTCGGTTGTGAAGTTGGCTGCTGTTGCATTGAACGAAAGGAGGCAGCCTTTTGCATTGCAGTGTCCTGCATCTCCTTCCTCCAAGTCTCTAGGGTAGAGGAGACTGCTTGTCTAGAGAAGAGGAGAGGTTGAAGAAGATCAGAGTTCCTCAAATCCGATTTTTCAGATTTACCGATGCTCCTATGCAGTCTGGAGACTACTGATTCCCTTGTTTTGAGAATCCAGTTGCCCCACATCGTTGCGGCTGTAGCTGTTAGGAAGTCCATTGTCTTGGCCCCAGCAGCCAAGACTTCCTGCAGGGACTGCATGGAATTCTGGTTTGAGAGGTCCTCATGGCTAGCAAGGTAGCCCACTGTGCCAGACCATGTGTCAAACCAGGAAAGTGCCTCTAGAAGAGACATTGACGCCGATTCCATTGTCGAGGCTTCTGCTGCGGTAAAGGAGACTGGAAGGGAAGAGAGTCTCTCTGCAGAGCAGCCAGGTGTAAGCCTTGCTGTGAGGGGGTCTAGTGTCAGAGGAGAAGGATTAGTGTCTCTGACCTTGTAAAAGCGCTTTTCCCTCGAGAAAGGAAACTGCAGTAATTTGTGGGATCCTTGAGACATCAAGGAATTCGTTTCCCCCGAGACCGCCTGCGAGACCTTCCTCAGATGGCCTGCAGTGTGAATAGACCAGGGAAGTTCGATTCTGGTCTTATGGTTTGGTGGAGGACGACATAGTCTGTCTAAAGCTGGAGCGTCGATATGACGAGGCGACAGGTGTAAATCTCCGAGACCTGAGATGTTACACATCGTTCTTAGAGCTCCCAGATAGGCGGACTCTAAATCTTTTGATGGTTGTTCCTCCGAGGAATCCTCAGGTCGCGCCAATTCCTCGCAAAGGAGGGCGGTTGAAGCCCGAATGTCTGAAGGCAATGGCGAGGTAGCATACTCCATTGCCGACAATCCCAAGGAAGGCTGAGCGCTGGTTGATGGCACAGCGTGCACAGGATCCTGCCTGGAAGTTGAAGGTTTAGGCGAGGGCGACCGAACTAATGGTACTGTCTCAATAAGAGAGAGTTGATCGGCGGCCTTGCCTTTCCCCTCTGTTCTCAGCCGAAGAGGTGAAGGGCTGAATCCCTGGGTCTTCCAAAGTTCTCGCGAAGCCCATATTTTGTAATTCATTAGAAAGTACGGGAATGGGTGCTGATCTGTCTAAAACGCGAGGGCGCGGCGAATAACATGCGCTGATATGTCTGGCGACTTGCGCGCTCGGAAGTTTGACGCACGGGAGTGCTCTCTCTCTGAAGATACTAAGCGACGGCGAGAAGAAGTGTTCTCTCTCGCTTGCGCAGCGAGAGCTGAGCTCCTCGTGAGTAAATGTGAAGGAGAGGAATCGCGCTCAGAGTGTTCTCTTTGCTTGGTTGCGCTCCGGACGCGATCAGATTTAATCTCGCCCCGACGGGAGCACTTATCGCGCTTGAGAGAACTCTCTCGTGAAGAAGAGCGCGATCGTCTTGTAGAGCTCTTCTTCTTATAGCTCTTAGATGATTCCCCGCGAGAGGAAGATGATCGCGAGGCAGAGCGATAGCGCGAGGAAGCATTCCTCTTATGTTTGTGACGAGAGCGCTTATCACTTCTCGGCGAGACATTTCGTGACGAGATAGAAGGCGAGGAAGAACGGGAGCGATGACGTCTCTTCCTATGTCGCCTCTCTCCGACGAGAACGTTTTGGCGACGGAGAGCCAGCTCTCCTTTTCCTCCTCTCTCTCTCTCTCTCTCTCTCTCTCCTATCCTCTAAGGACGAAGGTGAGGAGGAGGTATCGTGATGAACACGCTCGCAACGTTGTTTTGTAGTACGTAACGCAAGCGAGGGGTGAAGTAGGCTCCGCAGGAGCTGACATTATTACCTCCGCTGACACTTCAGCGGCTGCCGACTGGGCTGATGGGATATCGGCGAGGCCCGGAACTCCCGAGGGTTCCAAAACAGAAGGGCCCTGAGGTAAAACTGCCTGCGAGGAACTGGTAACACACCTCTACTGAAGGAGAACCAGGAAGTCCAAGGGCAGGCCATACCGTTCGCACGTTATCTGGAAGAGAAGCGGTAATGGAATTATTTCCGATGACGGAAGAAACTATCCCACCGGGGGAGGTCACTTGATACTCCTGCCCCGGGGGAATGAGTGTTAAATCAATGGTGCCGCTCTTCCTTGACTTCCCCCCCGAGGAAGAATCTGAAAGTAGAGATCGTGAGACCGAAGAAGAGGCCCAACACTCATTACCTTTCGACGGCGAACTTGGAGGTAATGAGTCTTTCTTGGATTTCTTCTTCATCCTCTTCATGAACTTATCCCACTGCGTAGGCGACCATTCCTTACATACTTGGCAGGGGGAGTCCTCAGCACACCTATGACCTCTGGATGAAGGGCATAGGGAATGAGGATCCACCTCCGGCGGTGACATAAACATGCCACAAGATTTCGGGGGAATCCAGGGACACTTCCTCAAATTAGAGGATATCACATCTAATTTAAAGAGAAAAAGAAAAAGTTAATGAAAACAATTAAAGAAAGGCTAGTCTGCCAGTTAAACACAACTGGGAGCAGAGGTGTTACCACTGCGACGGCTAGAATTCGATTGAAGTTACTCAGTAGCTACCGGCTGGCAGTCCCCCATCCCTATCGGGGGGATAACTACCAGCCCGGTCGTTAACAACCTTGTTAAGGTTTTCTGCCGTATTTTCCAGCTCGCGCTAGAATATCTCCTATAGTAAAGAATGAGGGTTTGTATTTAGTGTAGGAACAAACGATCTTTTTGGCTTCGCGAGACTTATAACAGCTTTGTCTTTGATCCCATGGTGCATCAGAACAAGCAATTTACGCACCTGTGAGATTTTAGGCGTAGGTGCTACTCTCAATTTCAAGAAAAATCTCTCGGTTGTCCAAGTTTTAGACGCTCGAGTGTGGAAGTGGCGTCAGACCACCTTTACAGTGTGTAATTTAAGGAAATGCACTTCCGATTCTCAAGACACTTGAACCTGTGATTGCTACTCTGCTAGTGCTGGAGTGACCCTAGCTCCTTTACATGACCAAAAAAATCATGTCAAAGATGGTGGATACAGCATAATTCTAGGTCGAGAGGGACAGGGCTCTGATCCCTTCCCCCTCTTCCCCTCTCCTAAGGTATTGTTGTTGGAATCCAGTGTAGTTTGCTGGATGTAGATACAGGTAAGCCTCGTCTTTAGCTAGAATCTTGTCTATTGATATACCACAAGAGGGGAGGATAGACAAGTTCAGGCAAACTTATCAATTTGTTTATGCCTTACTAGATAGACTTAACAGTCTAAGACATTTTCTTTTGCAATAGCCTGGGATGGCGAGTCTGGGACCCTTTTACAGATTTGCGGCCCTGGTTTGTGAGGTGTCAAGGATGCTATTCCCTGCACCTTATCGGGTTCGAGAGCAGGAATCCCTGGATTTTACCCAGCCACTTTAGTAAGGGGAACTACCTCCCATGTAAGGATGTCCTCATTAAAGTACAGATGTTAAAAGTAATCTGCATTTTTCCTAACTGAACAAAACTGAGTCCTTTAACTTCCTGCCATCACTTCCCCTTAAGTCCAAGAAGGAACCAAAGTGACTATTTAGTGTACCTGCCAGGGGCTGGATCTACCACTGGCCGTAATTGCCGACTACCGCCTATATCTCGTTATAAGTTTTAATTGCTTAGCTTCGGCTGCAATTGAATCAATCCCTAGTTGAAAGACTAATTTTTTTGTATAGCTAGGAAAAATTACATGACTTGAAAATTTGTGATCTAATATTTTTGAAGTGCTAAATTTGCTAAGAATAGTGTTGTGAATATAGAAGACCTTAAAAAAAAAAAAATACTTGGGAAAGTTATACCATATTTCTTGGTGGTACTAAATGGAGACTAATACCTAGATTAGATACTGTTTAAAAGCTGTATATGATAAGAGCATCATCACTTGATATGTAAATATACTAGTCTTCAAATGGTCAAAGGTGTAATTTTATGTAATTTTCAAATCTGGAATAATTATTCTTCCTGTGAGCAACATTTGTAATACCCATTATTTATGGTAAATGGCAGATTTTATGAAGTCATGAATATGATAATAAATTGAAGCAAATCAAACCAATTTTTACATTAAGGCTTGCTTCAAAAATGTTAAAATGAAGGGATTGTATCCTCTCTGAATTGGTAAAGTTCACTCGTGGATACTGTATTTATTAACTATAGCATACTATTACGTGTTCATTAAACAAGTAATCAGCCAATGGACTAATCATAGACTGAGTTGCCAAGCTAAAGGATGCTGCATAGTGTGGGCCAGGCCTATGTTCAGTGCTGATGCTCTAATTTATTTAATGCTGTTTTAAAAGTTCCTTTGAAGTTCTGTGTTGGTCTTGCACTCGTCCTCTGATGTTGTGTATCAGGATTTGTTGGTTTGTTATTGTTAAAGACACAAAATGAAGTAATAGAATACTGATCCCTTTATCTGGAGGCTGGCTGTGGCATTAGTAAGTTAACCTACTATTGATTGGTTCCTGATAGTGCAGTAGACAATTGGATAGTAATGTAGATTTGGACAATTTCCTTTATTAATGAATTGAATTACTGTACTAAAGTGATATTGATGAGGAAAATGAAAAGAATGTGAAATTTAGAAAATGTGAAAAAAGTCTAGATTTCTGTATCTATTTTGAGGTTTATCAGTATGGTGGCCCACCGGAAATAAAATTCCCAAAATAGCCGAGGGATTGATGTGTTGAAATTATTAACTTTTAACGTACCATGTGACTTTCCGATCATGGCAAGATTTGAAGAGAACTTAATTGTGTTTGTACTATACTGTATACCACTATTATTCTATAGTACCACTATAAAAGATCTGAAGTTTTCCATCAAAATTTCTAACATATTACTCTAGCATGATGAATAGGGAAAATTGTCTCAATCTGATAATTCCTATCAAATTATTAACTTGCGTTGGAGACAAACACTGGGTGTTGAATAACAAGGACTTCATTATTTGAAACTACATGCTTTTAAATTTAATCTTTTATAAACCATCCTACCAGTTGAAAACCTGTTATACACTCTTTGAACACATTTTAAGCTGAAACTTACATTTAGTCTAGACACATCCTTATATAAACATTTTTTTCATAATTTATTTACTGTCGATTTTAATGTCGTATCGAAGTTTAAAGGTTTTTCATCACTGTTGCCGATGCACGATCATATTAACTTTAAATGCTTGATTACAAGCTTAGAAAACTTTTGGCGTCCAATTCTCTGGATAGTTTTTGCGCAATTAAGTTTACCTTTTCATAAACCGAAAAAGGCACAATGTAATAATATACTTCCCCCAATTTTGATAGGTAGTTGACATAGACAATAAGGGAAATTTTTCCTGTTCCCCTCTGCCTGATAAGGGACCCAGCCAAGTTTAGTTGGTACTGCTTGGTGCCACAGCCCCCCTTCCCCCCACATCTTCCACCACAAATGAAGCTTCATATGCTGACTCCCCTACTGCCACTACCTCAGCAGTCAGCTTATGGCAGCAGGGCCTATCAGAACGGCATCACAATTCTATCCCTAGCACACTTTTGCCGCTCATATACCCTCCTATCACCTAGGGCTTTCGTCACTATCCATCCGTCCAAACCTTGGCCTTCCTCTTGCCCTTTCCCCTTCAAATCTTGCATTTATCACCTTCTTCAGCAAACGACCATTTTCCATCCTCTAGATGGTCTATACCACCTTAACACATTCATATCCACTCTAACTGCTAATTCATTCCTTACAGCCGTTCTCCCTCTTCCAACCGAGATGCACCAATTATACTCTCGGACACTTCATCTAGAACACATTCAATTTCTCTGTCATGTTCATTCACCATAACTCCAATTCGTATATCACAGTTGATAGTACAATCACTTTCTCATACAGAACTCTCTCTACATTAATTCTTAGCCCTCTATTCTTTACCACTCCCTTCATCATCTACAACACTTTACATCCTTCACACACAACAGAAGAAACCCAAGTACTAAAACTAATCACTACATTTAGCATGACATTCAATTTAGAATTTAGCACAACCCTCATATCTTGTGCACCTCATAATCCAACTCTTATCCACATTCACTTGCATCTTCCTTCTCCTGCATACCCTTCCAAATTCTTATCACTAGTATATATACAGTATGTATATTAACTGTTATCGAAACTTTAGGTGGCAATTGTACTTTGTCTCAATACCAAACTCAACTAGACTAATACCTTTATCCCCCTTCCCTTTTGACATTATTCATCCATTCAAGACATAACATTCAATTCCACACAATTTGATTACCTTGACTGGATCATGATTTTTCAATTTCATTCCCAAATGAGGTTTACTTGTTTGTAAACACAGTACTTTTAAGTGCTTTTTTTTCTATATTTAAGGGTCCGAAAATAAAAAATTTTGACTGTAGGTAATATTTGAATTATAATATTACACCTACGTAGAGATCGTGATAGAGCAATGGTTCTGGTTTGGCCAGCTATTGTTGTAAGTATAAATAGGAATAAGTTTTTTTAGCAAATTAGTAATGCTAAAACAATCTTCTTTTCCAGTGCAGTCTGCCATAATGCCACCTGGAGGCCAATATTTACTCTACTGGCACCCTCACCTCGCCTTCCTTAGCAGTGCCTCAGCTTGGCCATTCTTCCAGGGATTCAGAATGGCCAGTAGATGTATCAGCAGAGGCCATGTTCATAGTTTCTTAGGTCACATGGATATCTTGACATAGGCAAGCCACAAGGCCAGGAAGGGCCGAGGCATGCTGTTGCGTTTTGTGGCCAATCAATAGGTCTCATTTTTTCTGATTTATTTTTTATTTTATTAAATACAAGTAGGAATTCTTTGAAATTTTATTTAATTATTCAGATTTATGTCAGTTGTGGTGTAAAAAAAAATAAAAATGAAGGAATGTGAAATGAGGGATCCAATTATGTCTGCCTGTAACACCAGGTTTGTGTAAATAGTTTATAAAGGATGAAATTTTCTTTTAGTAGTGAAAGATATAGATGACCACCTTGGACAAAATAGTACATATAGGTAGGTTGATGCATACCTTTATGTACGTTAGTGGTTAAGTTTTAAAATAGAATTTGTGAATTGTCTGCTCAAGGTATGGCATAAAAGTCCTATGTATTTTGCCATGGTGATATTTGGTGACCACATTGGAACTATGATGCAGTTTTGAGAGGTAGGGGATACTTTGCCAGAATATTTCTTGCTCGCAATAGTATTGATATTGCAAGTTTGAATGCAGAAATATATACTCTTTCAGATAGTATTATATTAATTCTGAAGCGAGTGTGATATTTGAGCGTATTCTTGTTCTATCCATGGTATTGAAAGTGAGCCAATTTTTTTTTATATACAAAGGTATATATAAAAAACATCAAACTCAGCACTTGACATTGGTACACAGCCAGCTGATCTATACTGCATACAGTAGAAAAACTAAACATTGGTGTCCCAAGGATAATGAAAACTTTTCACTGCTATTGTGTAATTATTTTATTTGTTAATATAAGTTCCTTTGTAGTCTTCTATTCTAGTATCTTAGTGTTTTATTTGCTGTAGTCATTGTCTTGTTCTTGCAAATATTTAGTTATACACTTGAACCTCTCTATCTTTTGGTCGTCTTAATAGGTGTTGAGATTTATTGAAATTAATAGAATTTGCTAAATATTGCGTATTGAAATTTATATATATATATATATATGTAGTATATAAACATTAAATTATCACAAAATACCTTAAACTCTCCTTATATTCCTGATTGAGTCTCATTTAAAGCTTCACTTTGTCCTTAATTAGTGGTGATAATGAAGCTGGCCTATAAAAAAAGGAGAAATACATTCCAAGTACTGAGGAGAGGTAGGAGCCAAGTTACGATAATGGTGGGCCAAATTTATGGTGAAGTTTTCTCCAGCAATACAAAAAAATGTAAGCCTTTGAAGTTGTTCGTAGAATGGTTGTGTCAAACAGCATAGTAAGGAATTCAAATTTTGCCAGACATCAATGTTTGTAGTAGGTTGCTTGGGTAAAACTTATTCATATTTTCTATTCAATGAAAATTATTCATATTTTCCATTGATTGAAAATTAATCCTGTATTGAGATTAGTGTTATGAAACCATTGTCATTGGTTGTAAGGAACTCTACCCAGCAGTATAAATGCTTAACAAGATTTCAAAGACATCTGGCCATTATGAAAGTGGTTGTTTTGATTAGTGGCTTTCTAATGCTTTCTTTATGTCTGAAAGTCATTGCACAATTGAGTTACATAGTCGTTTGTGTATAGGTATTAATTTGACTACAATACTGTTTGAACACTTTCTTTGCAAGAAGAGTATGAATATGCCCTTTAAATATTATGGTGCTTTTTGTAGCATTGAGGTATTTTCCTGTTTGAGGCTTGTTTCCTCAGGCCACATCTGGGGCTTTCAGAGTCAGGCGAGTATGAAGCTTGTGAAAAATTAATCTACAAACCCATGGGATTGAGGTTCAAGTGTATTGTCTTCTTTTGACTTTCATAGCTGCAATAACTGACAAGTGCTGTCTGCAGCATGGCCAATGCTGAGGATTTTTTTTTTTTTTTATATATATACACTATTTGACCCCCATTCTCTCTTTTGGTAAAGTCATCTGCTCTCCTTTAATGTCAGTGAGGAAAGTTTTGAATGCGAAGTCCGTTACTCGTGCTCTAAAAAAGATAACGTTGCTATTACTATTACTACAACCTGTTTGCCACATGTAGTTAGATTTTCTACTTGAAATTATTTTGAATTTTAAAAGGCAATTTCTTTTGACATTTTCATTACAATTTTTTTTGAAGCAATTCACTATTCAGGTCAGCAACTTGAGTGTATCTTATTCAAGAGTGATTTTTTATACCGTCTTGATTTGTATCATATGTACGTGTAACTGCTTAATATTAAAGTTTCTTGGAAGCTGGAAGCTTGAGAGTACAGTATATGCCAGACAAAAGAAGTTTACCTTGGTGAGTCATCTTCAGGCTGCTGAGAAAATGAAGTTGCAGCCTTCCCTTATGGAGAACAAGAATTGAGGTCAATTGCATTTTTATGGAATTGTACAGGCACATTGAGTGAAATTAATGTGATCTGTGATGTGCTAGTATTTTCTGAACCCCTTCTCTTCCTTTTTGCATTTAATTGCCCTCTTACCAGAAAGGCCTGAGTTAATTGGAAAGGCTTGTGATTTTGATAGACTATTGTTGTCATGTGGAAAGGATGTGAAGTTGTTAGCTTTACTTGGCTTTGCAGGTTGCATAATGTCAGTTTTATAGGTGTATTGAGAAACAAAGTGTTTATACCAATTCTCAGTGGCTTGTAGAAACTCAACCATGTATTGCAAGGTGTTAGCTGAACTGCTTTTCATGTGTCTTGAGCTACGTATCTTTAATATTAAAGAAATTTCTGTACGTTCATTATTGTGTAGCTCTAAGTTACATCTATGTACGCTATGAGTACATCATGTTCAGTTTACCCTTTTGTAATAAATATTTAACCTTTTCTAACTTGTGTAATTTACATTCCTTTATTTTTTAAGGTTACATTTATTCAAGGGTGAAGGTTAATTAATACTTCATAACTTCATTTGCTTAGATATTTTATTTTTTAAAAGTACATGTAACAATGTAGCACATAAATCATATTAGTTATTAAAAAGTAGCTTAGATTTATAAGTGACAGAACTTTTTAGTGAATTGTAGTCATAAAAATTGTCTAGGACTTTAATTCATATCGTAAAATGTTTTTACCAATGAATATTTTGCCTCAAGTTTGCCAACAGGTTGTGATAAGAGCGCATCCACACAGCTGTTAAACTGCTCAATAGAAAATTTAACGCGCCTGATCAGTGTTAGAGACAGGCTTTCATGGCAAGCAGTGGACTGTTTGATTTGCTGTCTGGACTGTGGCATTTGATTCTTGTGGTCGGTAAATACAAAACAATCTACATAAGGCAGTTTCCCTTTTTGATGGTAAGCTTAGATTGCATTGAGTAACTTGAGCTCTAAAATACTAGTATCTTGCTGTAACATGAAAGATTTAATCTCGCTAGCAAAAGCAAATTAAAATATCCTTGAAACAATTTCTGTATGTAGCTTTGCTTTATCAGTCCTCATATGCCCCTGCCAACTAATGTATCCTTCCTCAGATCACAGGTATTCACGAAATGTCTAATGATAATCTGGAACTGACCTATGACTTCCATTTTCATTGCTTTCTCCGTACATAAAAGTTTGGATTCTTGAAATTCCGAAGAAGACAGAAGCAGGTCCCAAATGGTCATGACTTAATTAGGAAACATACTCCCCTGATTGGGTACCACGGAAAAGGAAGACTTGATATATATTGAGCTACTAGCAAGTTAAGGCCTTTGTCTCGGCTGAACCATTATAGGGTTTTGGACACAACAGTATTTCATGTTAATCATTATCATTGGCTTAGGACAAAATTCCAAAGGGCCATCCAGTGAGTACTGTATACAGTTTTCTTTAAATTCCGTAGACTAGTAGTGATGTGATAAGATTATATTTTGCATCCGGGCCCAAAAGCTTCTGATCTTTCCTAGCTGTGTATTGAATTGGTTATTCATCTCCAATTTGTTATACCTTCTAAAAGATCATTAGCAAAACTGTTCGTATTGGTACATAGAAGGGTGTTTTAATATATGCATCTAAAGGTGGTGTGTCCTTTGGGCCACTACTGGGATGCATTTATGGCAGAACTTGGTACAAATCTTTAAAAAAAAAATGCACCAATTTTTTTGTCTAGAGAAAGGAATTGATTTGTGTGATGATTTTTTGAGGTAGAAGACTGCTGGGGGGGGGGGGGGGTCTATAATTGGTATGAAATACTGATGTATTCTGGTTTTCTAGGTAATACGTCATTGCATCAATCCACAACTGCCTTATGGGTAATAATTATGGGTCTGCTATGACTGTATCCTTGATACATTACTGAAACCAATGAAAACAGTTTGTGTAAAAGGAATTCAAGTCTACCAATGGCCTTTCAAGATTTCCGAAGGTATTACAATATGTAATTGTTAAATGTTTGAATCCAACTGGGCAATGAATTAAATGTTAGTTCCTACATGAACACAAACCTGAGTCCTTTGATAGGAATGTGGGTAGAGTGAAGCTGGATACGGCTGTTAGAATTTCTTGAAGCTCCTCCAACTTCTACCCCTCACAGAAGCATGGATTCTGTCCAGCCTTTTTGTCACCGCTCTGGCCAGTCCCAGTAGAGATCAGGGTAGAAGAGGAAGTTGGGGATGCTAGGATCAGCAGTCCCTTCGTGTTGCTGCAACAAGTTGCTGGATGTCTCGAGCTTTAGGTTAAGGTGGCAGCAGTACGAAGACTGGATGAGAAATATCGTTCTGGGCGTATACTGCTTTGCCTTCGTTGGCTCTTGTCCTCCCCAACTCTGGCTCAGATGACATTCTCGCATTATTACCCGACTTCCGACAAAGCCTTTGGGGCGGGCCGAAAAAAAAATGCTAGAGAAAGCGCTCTACAGGTTATTATTATTATTATGGTACCTAGCAGTACCAGCTGAACTCGGTTGAGTCCCTTGTTAGGCTGGAGGAACGTAGAGAGTAGAGGTCCCCTTTTTGTTTTGTTTCATTTGTTGATGTCGGCTACCCCCCCAAAATTGGGGGAAGTGCCTTGGTATATGTATGTATGTATGTATGTACTAGCTAAGCTACAACCCTAGTTGGAAAAACAAGATGCTATAAGCCCAAGGGCTCCAACAAGTAAAAATAGCTCAGTGAGGAAAGGAAATAAGTAAATATGAGAAATAATGAACAATTAAAGTCATCAAGAATTGAGAGCGTGTGCGACAGCTCTTCAGGCTTTTATAGCTGACTATTCCATATGGAGCAGTTGACTGGTTATTGGAGACAGGTCATTGATCTTTCCCTTCTTGAATGAGTTGTCCGGCAGACTCCTTTCAAGAGTGAGATGATGAGCTGCTGAGTGGCAATACTGTATTGAATGTTCTATATATTCATTAAGTTTGTACTGTGTTCATTATTTTTTCACGATTACATGTGCATATGTATACCGTTTACAAACCTGTATATATTTTATGGGGCTTATTGGCATATTGATTCAAATTCACCATGAATGGTAGTCAAATATTCCATATACTGTACTGTCAAACCTCTAGCTACCAAAGAATCTTAAGAAATTTTCACTTTAGGAAAGGAGATGCAAAGAATTTCATGACTCGGATCATGAAAAAGGTTTCGGACAATGAAAGGCAGTACGGAGCGGAAGCCCAAGCGTATCCGAGACCGATTTTAAAATTCATGCGCCGCCAGCCCATAAATTCACTACCATCCTCCTGTGTTCCCATTGGTTATCTCCCTACTCGGATGCTAGCTACCTCCATGAGATCCTGATCTATTGGTCGGCATCTACATTGGTTTTCCTGTCTTTTCGTTCTGGTAGCAGTATCATATGCATTGACTCTGTGTTTGTGATTTGGCTTTCGTAACAATTTTACTGTACCTACTGTTATCGTGTGTAATATGATACATCATTAGCCATGGGTCTCAAGAAAGTTGCTGATATCAAGGGAAAGAAGAGGATGATGCTTTCCATGGAGATATGGAGATGAAGATGGAAATAATCACAAAATACGAGGCCGGCATGTGGTTAAGTGTGCTAGTGAAGGAATATGGCTGAAATCTGTCTACGATAGGAACGATCCTGAAGCAGAAGGAAGCTATCAAAGCAGCAACACCTTCTAAGGGCATGACTTTTCTCCAGCAAGAGGAGCCACCTCCACGATGAGATGGAGAGACTGCTGCTTGTCTGGATGAAGGACAAAGAAATGGTTGGGGAGACTATCACTGAAGCGATAATCTGCCAGAAAGCCAGTGCCATTTTAGGTGATTTTGTGCATGCTCAGGCCGAAGCCGACGCAGGAGAATTAACATCGAAGCAGGAACATCCCCCAGAGTTCAAGGATTCTCGTGGGTGGTTTGAAAAATTCAAGAGATGCTCGGGCATTCATTCGGTGGTGCGTCATGAGGAGGCTGCAATCTTGGACACGAAAGCGGCCGAGGCCTTTAAGACGTTTGACGAGTTGACTGTCCGGGAAGGCTACAGTCCCCAGCAAGTCTTCAATTGCGACAAGACTGGGCTTTTTTGGAAAAAATGCCTCTTTGAACGTACATCACGGCAGAAGAAAAGAGGCTACCTGGGCATAAGCCTATGAAGGACAGGCTTACCCTTGCACTCTGTGCAAAAGCCAGTGGTGATTGCAAGGTTAAATCCCTGCTGGTGTATCACTCCGATACTCCTCGAGCCTTCAAGACCCACAAAGTCACTAAGGAAAATCTAAACGTGTTGTGGAGGGCTAATGGAGAAGCCTGGGTAACAAGAAAAATTTTTATCGAGTGGATAAATATTTGGTTTGGCCTGACTGTGAAAAAGTATTTGGAAGAGAAATGCTTCCCTATGAAATGCCTGCTGGTGCAGGACAATGCCCCTGCTCACCCTCCTTCCCTCCATGAAGATATTGCAGCACAATATTCCTTCATCAGGATTCTCTACCTTCCACCGAACGCCACCCGTCTCCTCCAGCCCATGGACCAGCAAGTGATTTCCAACTTTAAGAAACTCTACACGAAATATCTCTTCAAGAGATGTTTCGAAATCATTGAGAGCACAAACCTCACATTTCGTCAATTTGGAAGGAGCATTTTGATAGTCATATGCCTTAAAATGATCGATCAAGCTTGGTAGGAGGTTTCGAGGCGAGCCTTGAACTCTGCTTCGAAGAAGCTTTAGTTGCTGAGATCGTTACACTCGGGAAGTCCATGGGTCTGGAAGTTGATAGGCTGACATTGATGAGCTTATCGAGGAGCACCAAGAGGAACTTACGATGGATGACCTGAAGGAGTTGAAGGCCATGTGAGTGAACATCGTTCAGGAAGAGTACAGCGGGTGGGAGGAGGATGACCCACTGACAACGGCAGAAATTAGAGGGCCTAGATGGCTACTTTAAAATGGTTGCTCTCGCAGAAAAGAGACAACCAGAAAAAATTCTCACAGGTAGTGTGCTTGAGTACTGTAATGAAGTTTGCTTGAGTTATTTCAGGAAAATTTTAAGAAGCAAGTAGAAACGAGCTTCTTTGGACGATTATTTTAGTAAGAGGCCTTTGGTAGAAGCTGACCTAGCGCCAACTAAGAAACGAAAGAAGAGGGGCAGTAATGAAGAAAATACGTAGTGTAATTAAATTTAGAAAATAGAAAACCTAAAGTAAAAAAAAAAGAAAAGAAAGGAAATTTTATTTTAAGTTTATCATTGTGTTAATATTTCCTTCCATTTTGTAGATGCGTTTCCTAAAATTAAGTGTTAATTTGTTCCGCAACTGAAATACAAACCACGCTATTTACATGGGGTAATTACAACGGCGTAGCTGAATGATGAGCTGTAAAAGTTTTAACGAGGGTTTACTACCCCGCCGCTAGTTAGCGGGAGGTAGGGAGGGGTAGCTAGCTACCTCCCCCCCTCACACACACCAGTGAATGCTTCACTTAACTTTCGGCTCGGGAAGAGAACAGACCTGTCTGCGCTCTCCCTCGCTTTGACTGCCATAATTAATCTCTTTGCGCTCTTCTTTCAGTGTGCTTTAAGTTGGCCTCTTCTACCATGCGTACTTGCCGTGGACTTCCCGGCCGCCCTTGTGGGACCTTTATGTCGGCGGTCGATACCGATCTCCACACCTTATGTCCTCCCCACACCTTATGTCCTCACTGTAGGGGCCAGCGGTGTGATAGTGGTAATGTATGTATTGAATGTAGGGAGTGGTCTACCTCCCAGTGGGAGAGGTTTGCCCGGCGCTGGAAGAAGAAGGCCAAAAGGGATCTTTCTCCTTCAGAGGCTTCTCTGAAGAGAGAAAATTCCAGGACTACTTCTTCCGTTGCCCTTTCCTCCTCTGAAGCTCCCCTTCCAGCGGTCTCTTCCGAGAGGCCGGCGAGTGGTAGCGTAGACCGCTTTGCTGTTGACCGATCCCGGGGTGGGGGAGAGGTAGTTGCCTCCCATAGCGAGGCGGCTGCCTCTTCTCCCCCGGAGGAGGATTTGATGTCTAATCATGATTTGTTTCAGCTTTGGGCTTCCTTGGGGCTGCAGGGTTAGCCCTCCAAGGAAGCCCTGTTTGACATGATCAAATGTGGTGCAGCCGTCAAACAATCGCCAACTACAGCAGGGATAGATCCTCTGTCTGTGGTTGACGTTGTTGTGACGGAGTCATCTCGTGGGTCAAGTCAAACCCCCGATCCTGTGGCTGAGGTAGCTGACAGCTTAGAGTCCCCCTCCTAACACCCTTCGAGGGAGGACCTAAGCCCCACGGTCTCTCCTGCCCGTGATTCTCCCCCTCGGGGGAGTTCACTTACAGAGACTCCTCTTCGGAGGCCCCTCGATGGTCAGCTTGCTGATCCCACGGCCCCTCGTGGCCGTATAAGGCGGAAGGCTCGTCCTCCCCTTCGCCGTAGAGGCCTTCCTTCCCCTCACAAGAGGGTTAGGAGGCGCCTCTTTGGCTCGTCGTCGCCACATTCCTCTGCGGAGGAGACGACTCGCCGTTAGCAGATCCTGCCAGCTACCACCTTAGACCTCTCCGGGGATCGTTAGCGATCACCTTCGGATGATGGTCATCCTTCGGGACACAGTGACCAGTCTCCCTCCAGACCTACTGATTTTCCGTCGACCTCTAATGTTCCTGATGCGCGTGACGCGCCACCTGATCCTGCCCCTGCGCAGTCTCCAGGCCCTTAGGGCTGAAGGGTCTTGAGCGCAAAACCGCGCCTCTCGCCCTCAAGCGCCAGGTTCTTCCTGTGCGCCTTCCTGCTGCCGTCGTCGCTGTTAAGGACTTAGCGCCACAGCGATCACCCATGCGCATGCGCGCCACCGTTCCTGCTACGCGCCAGGGTTCCCCTGCGCGCCCACGTCCTTTTGCGCCCCGGCTCCCTCCAGCGGATCCTGTTACTGCGCTCACGCGCCCAGCGTCCACCAGTTCCTGCCTTGTCGCGCGCAGTCCAAGAGGTTCCTTCGCTGGCGCACAGGCGCCCACAGGTTCCTCTGGACTCGCAGTTCCAGATCCAGCGCTCACGCGCTCGCCAACACGTCGACATGCTTCAACATCTCAGTGCGTCGCCCAGGAGGCTCCTAAGCAAGCGCACAGGCGCTCACGAGAGCCCAGGCTCCTTCCAGACCGCGCGATCCTGCATGCGATCCAGCCGCGCGCGACGCTCCGGTTGCTCGCCCTGTTCCTGTCACGCGCCCCGTTCCTGTCATTAAGGCGCCTCGCGCAACCCTCCAGCTCACACCTGTGCGCGCTCATTCAACTGCGCGGCCGCTGCAGCAGCGCACTCCAGTGCGGCCACATCCTGATGCGCACCGACGATCGCCGGCGCCCCCAGAGGCGAGCATGCCGGTCCTGTCGGACCAGCGCCAACCTCCGCGCCAACACACCATCCCTGCCTCACGCGATCCTGAACCAGCGCTCGCACGCCCTCGCCCGGTTCCCCCGGACATGCGCTCAGGCGCCCCCGTTATCTCGCGCCCTCCGGGGCTGCATCAGGATGCTGCGCGCTCTCGCGTCTGGCCGCCTCCCGTTCCGGCTCCTGCGCGCCACACGCCCTCGCCATCTCTTATGCGCGCCAGCGCTCACGCACCCGCTCCAGCTCCTGCGTGCTCACACGCCCACATGCCCGCTCCATCGCCAGCGTGCCGTCGCTCCCACGCTCCTGTGTCCTCGCCACCGCGCCCTCTCTCGCCCATGCTGATACGCGCGCGCGCCCGCGAGTTTCCTGTGTCACGCGCGCGACCCTGACCAGGGCCCATCACGTGACCCCCAGCGCGAGTGTCGCCAGGCGGACAGGTCTTCCTCTCGTTCCCCTCCCCGCAAGCGCAGACCAGCGCGCTCGCCGGAGGAGGAGCGGTTCCCGGACAGGTCTAGGGACTCTTTCCTTTCAGCCCCACAGGCGAAACCGCATTTGTCGACTCCTCCTAGGGATCGTACGATCCCCTTCCCTCCAGAGGGAGTATATGACAGCGTAACTGTCAGCCAGCAGCCCTGGTTCGGCACCCTAGTCAGAGCTCTTGTGCAGGAGATTAAGCACGCCCTCTCTGACGGGGGTCACAAACCAGCGGCAGCTTCCTCCCCCCTGAAGAGGAAGAGAGGAGTCTCTCCTGTGGAAACACCTCCAATGCCTATTTTGTCTCCTCGCAGGTCCTTGCGCAAGGCTCCTTCTCCCCCCCCAGACTTTCTCTCCCTCCCCTGCGGATGAGGATTACCCATCCTCAGGATTGTCGGATGAGCCGGACCATTCCCCCATCGCACCAATGGGGGAAGCGCCGCCTCTCCCCGAGACGTCTTCTCGTCCAGGGGTGGAGAAGAGCCTGCCCCCTTCGTTACTCGAGTCCTGTATCCCGCCCAGGAGGGAGCCTAAGGACTCTAAGACGATTCCTAAATTGTCAGCAAGGATCAGGCAGGAACCATCTAGACCCGCCTAGGATGTCCACGTGTCCCCCCAGGAAGAGCCACTGGGGACGGGAGACTTCGCTGCCAGTCCTTCAGGAGGAGAGCACCAGGAGTCAGAACACGCTTCCTGGCAAGTCCTGACTCTCATGAGGAACCTCAACGGGATCCCAGACCCTGAGATTCCCCCTCGTGAAGGTAAGGACACGGTCCTGGACCGCGTCTATTGCACCCAGAAACCCTCTAGGGCCAGTGCAGCTTTGTCTTGGTCTCAAGGGATGAAGAGTGCCAGGGACAAGGTCGAGGGCCAGCTCTCTGAGCTTGCCTCCTCCAGCATATCCAGTGCCGGTAACAAGCTCCTCCCGCCTCCTCCAGTCCATCAGAGGAGGTACTTTGAGATCCTTGAGGAGTCTTGTCTGAGTCTTCCGTTACACCACTCTGTGGAAGAACTCACAGGGTGAGTCCCTCTTGAGAGACTCTCCAACCGGCACGTGTCCTTCTCAACCATTTAGATCTTGAGCCAGGAGAAGGTCACCAAGTGTGCCATGCAGGCAACTTCGTGGCTTGACATCTGGCTGGGGTCTCTGGGCATTCTGGTGCGGTCCGAGGACCTCTCCAAAGAAAGCACCAGGAAGGCGCTGGAGACTTTCTTACTCTCGGGCACTCAGACCATTGAGTTTCTGGCCCACCAAGTCTCGAGCTTGTGGGCCAATACGATTCTCAAACGTCGGGACGCTGTGGCCGAGAGGTTCCATCAGAAGGTTCCCAGTTCGGAGGTTAGCAGGCTCAGACACTCTTCCGTGTTCGGTAAGAGTTTGTTTGAGCCTAAGGACGTGGAGCTCACCGCTGAGAGGTGGAGGAAGTCCAACCAAGATTCCCTCATCCATAGGGCCCTGACATAGAGGCCCTACAAACCTCCAGCGGCCCAACAGCCCTGTCCAGCTAAGGACACGAAGAAGACTACTGCAGCGAAGCCGAAGGTGTCTAAGCCCTTTCCTGCCAAGAGCAGAAGGAGCAAGAAGTCCTCCAGGGGAGGCAAGAACACTAGAGGTAACAGCTGAGGCTGTAAACATTAGGGTTGGCAGTCCCCCTGCATGTCCACCAGTGGGGGGATGCCTACAAAGTTGCGCGACAAGGTGGGAGCAACTCGGGGCAGATGCCTGGACGATCTCCGTGATCACTCTAAGTTATCGCGTCCCGTTCACAGCCTCTCTACCTCCCCTGACAGCGAATCCAGTGTCGTTGAGCTCTTTTGCCATGGGATTAGCAAAAGGGCAAGCCCTTTTGGGCAGAAGTCCAGGCAATGTTGAAGAAGGACGCTCTCCAGGAGGTCATAGACGGGTCCCCAGGCTAATACAGTCCACTCTTTCTTGTGAGAAAGGCGTCTGGAAGCTGGAGACCAGTCATCGACCTCTCAACCCTGAACGGGTTTGTCAAGCAGACTCCGTTCTACATGGAGACGGCAGACACGGTCAGACTTGCGGTGAGACCACAAGACTTCATGTGTACACTGGACCTGAAGGACGCGTACTTCCAGATCCCAGTCCATCCGTCTTCAAGGAAGTACCTAAGATTCTGCCTAGACAACAAGATCTACCAGTTCAAGGTGCTGTGCTTCGGTCTCTCTACAGCCCCTCAGGTGTTCACCAGAGTATTCACCCTCATCTCTTCGTGGGCTCACAGGATCGGCATCCGTCTCCTTCGTTATCTGGACGACTGGCTGATCCTAGCGGACTCGGAGGCAACCCTTCTTTGCCACTGAGACAAGCTCCTCGAAGTTTGCCAGGATCTAGGGATCATGGTAAATCTCGAGAAGTCCTCCCTGCAGCCTTCTCAGAAACTGGTATATCTAGGCATGGTCATAGACACCAATCTCCACAAAGCTTTCCCTTTAGACAACAGGATAGCAAGGCTGAGGAAGGTTGCGAGACCTTTCCTTAATCGAGAAGAACTCCGAGCCCAATCGTGGCTTCGTCTCCTCGGCCACCTCTCCTCCCTGACCCGTCTCGTTCCCAACGGTCGCCTCAGAATGAGATCCCTTCAGTGGCGACTCAAGTCCCGGTGGAGTCAAGGCCACGACTCCCCGGACACTTTGATCCCTTTGGGCCCTGCGGAATGGACGGACCTCCGGTGGTGGGTGGCGGACGAGAACCTACGAAAGGGAGTGGATCTTCTCGTCCCTCCCCCAGATTTGATGCTGTTCTCGGATGCATCAAAGGATGGGGGGCCCACGTTCTGAACCACAGGACCTCAGGCCTGTGGTCAGAATCAGAAAAGTACCTTCACATAAACCTGCTAGAAATGGTCCGAAGTCCACTCTATCTCACTAGCGGCTCGCTTTATTCCAGGCAAAAGGAATGTGCTCGCCGACAGGCTGAGCAGAGCGACGCAGATAGTGAGTACCGAGTGGTCTTTGGATCGTCTAGTAGCCAACAAAGTCGTGACTTTGTGGTGTTCCCCGACGGTGGATCTGTTCGCTACAGTGCTGAATTGCAAGCTCCCGCTGTACTGCTCCCCGGTCCCGGACCCCAAGGCTCTCTGGCAGGATGCCTTCCAACAACGGTGGGACAACGTCGATGTGTACGCCTTTCCCCCGTTCTGTGTAATGAGGAGGGTACTCAACAAGACCAGAACATCGGTCAATCTCTCGATGACCCCGATAGCTCCGCTATGGCATCACGCAGAATGGTTCCCGAACCTTCTGCAACTCCTCACAGAGGTTCCGAGGGAGCTCCCTCCATGTCACGAGCTACTCAAACAACCACACTCCAACATCTACCACAAAGCCGTGGCTTCGCTTCGGCTTCACGCCTGGAGACTATCCTGCATCTCCTCACAGAGAGAGGATTTTCGCAACAAGTTGCGATCAGGATGTCTGGCCACCTGCGCAAGTCATCCGCAGGAGTCTACCAGGCGAAGTGGCGAGTTTTCTGTGGTTACTGTCGTGGAAGGGGTCTCTCCCCCCTCGATGCCACTTTACCAGCAATAGCGGAGTTCCACGTTTATCTGCGGGAGGAAATGCGCCTTTCAGTCTCGGCAGTGAAAGGCTATCGCTCAGCCTTAAGTCTTGCCTTCAGGCTTAAAGGAATGGACATTTCTCCCTCGCTGGAACTTTCCCTTCTCATACGGAGTTATGAACTTACCTGCCCTCAGTCGGAAGTGAGACCTCCTCCATGGAACGTGGTTCGAGTCTTCAGGTCTCTGAAGAGACCTCCCTACGAACCATTACGCCAGGTTTCTGATTGCCACCTTACCTGGAAGACTGTTTTCCTGCTAGCTTTGGCCTCGGCCAAGCGAGTCAGTGAGCTACATGGTCTCTCGTACGACGTCACCCATTCAAGGGGATGGGGGGAGGTAACGTTCAGCTTCGTCCCTGAGTTTGTTACCAAGACTCAGAACCCGGACCCAAGGTTCGACTCTCCGTTCTGTAACAGATGACCCAGACCATCTCCTACTGTGCCCAGTTAGGAGTCTGAGGTTGTATCTTAAAAGAACAGCTGCAGTTCGTCCCCAGGTGTGAGCCTTGTTCGTGAGCACTGGGGAGACGAAGAGGAGGGTCACCAGGAATACCATTTTGAAGTGGATTCGCAAGGTGATACATCTGGCCTTGAATCCTGACCCTCCTCTGTCACGTCGCCCTAGAGCGCATGACGTCAGGGGCGTAGCTACGTCCCTGGCCTTCAAGAAGAATTTTTCAGTGAAGCAGGTCCTTCAAGCTGGGGTGTGGAAGCGTCAGACCACCTTCACGGCCCACTGCCTGCAAGACGTGACACACAGGAGGCTCGATACGTTCTCTATCGGCCCTGTGGTGGCTGCACAACAGCTGGTCTAACCTCAGGCTCCTTATTGGACAAGTAGCAGAAGGTTGAGGGCATTGTTACCCGGTTTTAGTCTGCGTGAATGAAAAGATCTGCCTGGCCCTTATTCTTTTCTTCATCCTCTCCTCCCTTGGAGAAAGCAGCATCCTTTGTTCTCTGCACAGCTGACCTCAAACCTCTGCAGGTAAACCATGCTCCGTTGTGTTCCTAGTATTAAGATGTAATACTGTCATTTCCCCATACCCTGACGAGGTGGTATTGGGAGAGTCCAAGCCTAGATTTCCATCTGAAGAACTCCAGGTCAACTTCCTAGGACGAGTCACTTCTCACCTTCACACAGCTTACATAGGCCGCAAGTTTCACAGCTGCCAGCGAGGAGCAGGGACCCCTTACTTCTTGAGTACCTACACACTTGAATTTGGGGTCCCCGGGCAAGCCAAAGCCAGTATGGCAGGGGACCAACCGCCCTTCCTAAGGGTTAAGTCGCCCCCTGTGAATAGCGTGGTTTGCATTTCAGTTACGGAACAAATGACAAATTCGTAGATAATTTGTATTTTTCCCAACTATACAAACCTTAGCTATTTACACACGTGCCCGCCAGCCCTGTCCCCCAAGATAGTCCTACCTCTAAGCAAAGTGAAGCATTCACCGGTGTGTGTGTGTGTGTGTGTGGGGGGGGGGGGGGCTAGCTAGCTACCCCTCCCTACCCCTCCCTACCCCCCGCTAACTAGCGGCGAGGTAGTAAACCCACGTTAATTCTTTTATGGCTCGTCATTCAGCTACGCCGAAGTAATTACCCGATGTAAATAGCTAAGGTTTGTATAGTTAGGAAAAATACAAATTATCTACGAATTTGTCATGTTTTCTGTCATTTACAAGTCTGTTTTGTAAAGTTAAGTGTTTACGTTTTCTGCCACTCGTACGTAAACTTTTTATGCGGTTTTCATCATCCTTAACTGCCCCGCACTTGCTCTCAGACATCCCCTCACTCCAAAGGTAAGGTTCCACATTTTTGTTAATGTATTTTTACTGTTTACTCTAATTAAACACTTCTTTTTCAGAATATTAATGTTAGTTTATCAAAGGATCAAAATACAGTACTTTTCATACATTTAGTACTGTTTAGTGGCGAATACCCTTTTTATAATCCTTTAATGTGTTTTTCTAGGATCTGGAATGAATTAGGCTATTTATATGTAAAAGGCGACTCGCTACATGAAAAAAATCACTATGAAAGCCCTTACGGAACCAATTAATTTAGTGTTGCGAGGCATCACCCAAGAAGGCTATTATTATTACTAGCTAATCTACAATCCTAGTTGGGAAAGCAGGATGCTATTAGCCGAAGTGCTCCAACAGGGAAAATAGCCCAGCTAAAGAGTCTGCTATCCTTACTGAGAGGAAAGTAGCCACTGAACAATTACAGTGTAGCAGTTAACCCCTGGAGTGAAGAATAATTTTTAGGTTATCTTGAGTTATCAGGTGTATGATGAAAGAGATGTATGTGTAAAGAATAGGCCAGACTATTCGGTCGGTGTATGTGTAGACAAAGGAAAAGTGGCCCTTGGTCAACCTTCTAGTAACGTATGTTGCATAGTCGTTATGATTTTTTGCGTATTTTATATACCTGTGTATAGTCATGAATATTATGAGATTATCACATATTGAATGTTCAATATGTTCCTGGTGCCTTCATTCATTATTTTTATGGTTACATGTACTTTTTATATTATGTATATTTTATTATTGCTTTGTGGTGCTTTGAATATTCTATATATTCATGTAGGACACACAAATTTCTTTAAAATGAGATACTTTGGTGCAAGCTATAACAGCAGTTGATTGGTTAACAAGGTAGGTGTGGGAGATAGCAGGTGGGTTAGGGGTATCTATTAACTTGACTGATTGAGTAAAGCCAGTTTTGACTGACTACTTAGTGAAAGGAAGTGTCACTGCTGGTGCTCATAATTTTTCACCTTCTCAGCTGGATTCTGTTTATTTCCTTTTTTTTTTCTTTATGTGCTTTCACTTGTGATGTGTTGAAGTGCTCATGTGGTAAATTTATAGTCATGTGGTAAATTTGTAAGTCCCTTTGTGTTGTGCCTTCCTGTAATAGACATGACTGTTCAGGTTCTTCCTCTTATGACAAATGTTGTATAGTACATGCATTTCCGAAAAGAAAAGGACGGGCCCCATCGGAATGTAGGTAGGCCTTTGTTGCAGTACCTGTAGTTTCTACGAACAGTTTGGCCTCAAGTGTTGGCCAAAACAGTTTATACCAAATAATGTCTATATTACCCTAAAGATTTACAACTAGGTATTCCAGGAGCTTTTTTGTCAATGCTCTGTGGGTATACTTGGTGGCTACCAGTGGGCCCCATTGGTGACTACTGTGCAATGTGTTTCCAGTGTTCCCCCCTGTACTGTGGTTGATGTTACTGCTGAGGATTCTGTAGCTGCTGCTTCTGTGGCAGCACTATCTTTGCTGGTCATTCAGACCTTGACTTATCTGGTGTCATCCTTTACCAATTTTGTCTTTCTCTTACTCTCTTTTTCTTGAGGAGGGATTAGTGCTGTAGGAAGGCCTCTAGCATATTGTGTTTAGATGAAAAGTATGTTACCAAGGTACCAGTCAACCATTGAGGAGTTTCAAAATCCTCAAAGGACTGGGCAGGTAGCTTGGTGAAAACCTTAGTTACTTTAGTTATGATGTCTCTTTTCTTTGCCTACATATACACTTGTGTCTGGTATATTCACTTACACTTTCTCTTGCCACTTGCTTTCTTCATTGGGTAGGTAATGTAACTGTTTAATGGCTATTTGCCCACATAAGGGTAGAAGTGTGACTAGCAATGATCAGTAGCTTTTCTGAGAGGACAAATTATATCTTGATACAAAACTGTCCCCAGTGTCGTCCTCTGTATAATAAGTTGATAATGTGTTTGCTATTTCTCTTATAGTGAGTTACACACATGTTCTGTTTTGGGTGTCATTTCAGGTGCCTTGGTTTGATAGTATTCAGATTTTTCCAATTAGGCTTGCAGCTTGTCTTTTGATATTGATGATATTATTTTGATCTAGTTACCCAGAATTTAAAAAAAAGGGGATGGAGATTTCTTGATATGTTTTATTTGTTCTACACTGATACAAATGTTTGTCTTTTAATATTAATATGATTTCAACAAAGCTGGTAAAGGCTGTTTAAATTTTAACGAAGCATAATGATTACTGGCAGGTGGAGGGTAACCCCCGGACAGCTGGCAACTAACTAAGCACTCACATTAATTTTGGCCATGCCTTTGTTCTTGTTCTTGTTTTTTTTTTTTTTTCCCTCCAGTTTTTGTGCCTGATTATATGGAGAGTACATGAGTGGCCATGCGGGTTTGCCCAGGTAAACCTTGCCGTGACTGCGGCTGTTTCATCAACAAATTTTTGTGTATCCTCATCATCTTCGTATCTTTTGCAAGGGTATGACTGTTTGCATCCACCCTTTTGTGACAAGAGCGAGGTAAAGTCTCCCCAGCAGTAAGTCGTGTTTTGGAAGATGGTGAAGGCTAAGAGATTCTTCGGTTTTGTACTAGAAATTATTTAGTCCATTTGTTTGCTCTATCCACTTCTCAACTTTCTTAGCCTTCTGTGGTTCCTTTAGGGCCAGTCCTCTGGAGGAATTCAGAAGTGTGGAGACACTGATTTGTGTTTGTGGTCTGCATAAGGGAAGGCAGGGGTATAACATTCTTTAGTGATGGTAATACTTTTCTGCATCACCCTTGAAATTTACCCTCTCTTGGACTGAATGATGATGTGTGTGAAGATTTGGAACTGCTCAAGTTGTGACCTTCCCTGGTACTTTCCTGGTAATCTATGGCTTACTCTGCAGAGTTTGTGCAGTTGGCTGATGCCAGGACTACAAGAACTTTACATTCTGTGCCCTCATCTGCTCAACCACCTGCTGAGGAGACGGTTGAATTTCTCCCCTGCTAATGGGGAATATCCTGTGTCCTTTCATGTTGCATTATCGTTATTGCCGTGCCCGAAATCTTCGACGACTGAAGCCAGGTAAGGGTGAAAAAAGTGTTTACAGTCTCCTACCACCACTGTACCTCTGTCTCCTTATGCTGCTGAACCCTTGGATGCAACTCCTGCTGCACTGTAGTAGTAGCAGTAGTTTTCAGGAAAGACCATTCAACCAAAGTCTCGTAAAACTTAGACTTACCTCGCGCGAGCAGCATGAGCATGACGACGTCAGCAGAATGTCTCTTCACACTCCTCTTTGTCATCTGTCAGCACAAGACCTGGCATTGTAATAGCGGTTTCAACGCGACAAGTATCCCCCTTTCCGGTGGCCACATGTTTTATTACCGCATAATTTGTCTCCACTCTATCCAACTGCTCGTGCCTAATCTTCTAGCGATCGTTACGGTAAAGTCACAGGGCACCAGTCACCTGCTTCTTCTCAGTGTTTTAGATAAACATATCGAGATCTTCCAACGTGCAGGGTTTCCTCCATACAACGCTGAGACTGTCAGCTACATGAGACCTTTCCTCATGCTTAGACCTTAAAATCGGCAGACTGGAGGGCACAAGAGTGGCTCTCTCCTGAAATTGTTTAAGTAGAAGGGATAGTTTTCTGTTCAATACCTCTGTTATTGATTGCAGGTTTCCTCGTCTCTCTGTTGGGAGAAACTCCTTTCAGTCACCATGGTCAAAGGATATCGCTCAGCTCTTAAAACTGAAGGGCTTAGACCTTTCCTCTTTCTCGGGAATTAACTGCTCATGAGCAGCTTCGAATAGTCTTTTCCTCCAAGGAAACTCAGACTATTGAGGTGGGACATCACTTGAGGTTTGTTGTCTTTTAAGATGGGTATCAATTAGGGATATGACTCTCGAGGCTGTTCTTCCTTCTAGCGTGGGCCTCGGCAAAGTGCGAAGAATTGTATGGCATTTTGTATGTTACTTGTCATACTGAAATATGGAGAAAGGTCTTCACCTTTGTTCTTGAGTTGGTAGCCAAGTTCCATAACTTAGCTATTCTTGACCCCAGGTTCCAAACTTCCATCTTTTCTCAAGTAGAAGCAACCAGCAGAGGTCGGGCTGATCTGCTTTTTTGTCGTATAAGGGCTCTACAGCACTACCTTCTAGCACCAAAAGGGTAAAGAAGATATCGAAGAAAACCATTTCTTTTTGACTAAATGAAACTATCTACTCTTGTATTCAGAAAGAACCTGTCTGTGGTATAAGTTTTGAAGGGGGGAGTTTGGAAAAGTCAAACGCTTCAACGCCCCCTAGCTACGGGAGTATGCCCATAGGTCCCTAAATACCTTTACCCTTGGTCTATATAGTCTGTTCTAACAGGTTGTGTAGTGAACCTAGCTCCCTTAAAAGTGTAGAATGAGAGGTAAAAATGTCTAGCTTTTTTTTTCCCCCTGGGTGGTACAGCAGTCAAGCTGTTGGGCAGTGGACTATATGTAGGTAAGGCTCCATGATCTAGCAACTTTACTTTACCAATTATCTTAAAGTATCTCTCCTGTTCTCCCACGTAAGGGGAAAGGATGGACACAGATGTATGCAAACCCATTTCTCGAACACCATATCCTCTACATGGATAAACAGTATAGGTTCTTCCATGACCATCTACCTATCGCTTGGTGGGGACCTAACCTAATACCCTTTATGTTTCTATGCCTAGGTTGGAAGGATTCATCACCTAGCCTTTTTTACAGGTTCAAATGCCTTGATAACCCGGAGAGTAAACCAACCTAAGGATAAGTGTACTTTTAAAGATGTTTTGCATTTGTGTAGGAACAAATCACAGATTTTAAAGATTTGCCATTTTAGTAACTAAATAAACTGGTGTTGTGTCCTATAAGATACACTTCCTGCCTCAAACGTATCCCCTACCTGCTATTAACTACCACCACCTTGTTAAAAGGTTTTAACTGCTTTTTTATTCCTACGCGGATACAAACTTCCGAGTCTTTTGTATGGGGTTACTATTAATCATGTTTTCTACAAACAGCCAATGAAAATTTTGGTTGATGGCGTCATGCCGAGTAAACGCAGCGCACTCGCAAGCTGCAAGCAGAAGGTTGCTCATTGCACCTCCTCACAACACTGCTGGTCGGGAAGTGAAGAGGTTCTCCTCTCACTCCATCTCTATGATTGAGCCTTTGGGATTCTTGTCATTTACCCTTTTAGTGTTTAATTCTCTTGAAGTATTTTTTATTAATTCACGGTCATTTGAGCGACTTCTTTAACTGTGAGTACTTATGTCCAGTAAATCTCAGTTTGTTTCGTCACTCGATACAAACCCTCGCTATTTATAGGGATATTACTTTCAACAAAGCTGGAAAGTGAGGGCTAACCACCCCAACTACAGTACTTGTTAGCGGGACCGGTGAGGGGTATTCGGCTACCCCGCGCACTCACACCTGTGCTGAGCACCCACTTTGCTTTTGGCTCGGGGTGAGAGACACACTCTGCTCCAACTTACTGGTCATTTGACCTGTTTTTTCTGAAACTTGCAGTTTTTGTTTTCAATATACATGAAAACATTATAATGTTTTTATATATATTTAAGCTTTTCTTTGCATTGAATGTTGCTGTTTGTGTGACGGTGTAATGCGGAAAGTTCTCAGAGCGGAGAACCTTCTACAATTTTCCCCCCTTTGGATGCCGTACAACCCGTAGGCTGGTGGCCTTCTAGTGACTCGGTTTTCGTCAAGGGAGTCGTCATCGTGTGGATGCTTCTTCTCCGTTCGGATATTAACGTTGCCCCCTCCCTTTGAGTCTTTGGAGGAAGACCGCTTATGGCCTACCCAGAGCTTTACATTGGTCTTGCTCCTCCTTGCTGACAAAGCTTCTTTCCATCTTCATGTTGGCAGATGACAGATCCTTTGCAGGGGAACACCTTTCCTGCTACATGGGATAGGTTGAGCTCCCGAAAGGTTTTCTTCAGTAATTAAGTTGAAATAATAACTGTTTGTAATTTAAGTGTATCAGCTCTTGAAACCACACTCCTCCATGCCATATTTAGCAGGCGGCGGGAGTGCATAGTCTTTAGCTTGTCCGCTCCCCATATGGGAACCCTTTTTCTGCCGGAGGGTTGAGTGGTTCTCCTGAGTAGTTTCTTTTGTCAGCTGAATTAATTGGAATTCTATTCTTTACAGTTCTTACGCTTCTGCTCTTTCTCCCGACGATGACTACCGGCTAAGAGATTGCGCAGTCCTTGGTATGCTTCTGTTCTCTCGGGGACACCTTTCCCGTCCGCGGGTTTAGTCCTCCAGAGGGAGTTTTTCTTTCATAATTTTTATATTTCCTCAGCTAAAGATGCCGTACTTCCTCGTTCGGCTAGGACAGCTGACGTAGAAGAGCAGAGCCGTTCGTTCCTGTGCAATCTGCTGTCCCTGCCCTGTCACAGTCCTGTTTTCGGCAGCTCCTGATCAGCATGCTGACTGTGACCTTTCCCTTACGAGGACAAGGTTCCTGCACCGAGAGTGGTACAGTCTCTGTAATGCACTACTACTACTTCTTCGTTCCTCATGCTCAAGTGTAGAAGCGAGGGCAGTGGCACACTGGGTTCCTTCAGGGGTTTCAGTCGGGGGATGCCTTCGGGGTGAACCCAGAAATAAGCCTTGGCTACGTTTTACAATTACCGCTCGATGCCGACCTTCAACTTGAACAAGGGTTGTTAACGGGAAGCAGAGTGCTGCCTGGAGGTCCGCCTCCCGGGGTTGGACACCTTTCCCTTCCGACGGAGTTGACCTCCACAGGTTTAGGGCTGGTGTCTCTTCTGAAGGAGAACTTCCCTTCATAAGCTTTTGTCTAGTAACCTTTCCAATACCAGGGAGAATTGCTGACAGCTATATCTTGTCGCCAAAGACTACACTCACTCCCATGCTGAGCCGACTCTTCCATCACGGGTAGAGCAAAGACCGAGTCAAGTCTCTCCTGCAGGTGGTAGTCTCCCGCGTCTGCCAACGAGACCCCTCTTCGAGACTCAGGTCCAGAGGTCTTCTAGATACCAACGATTTTCTCTGATTCAGTCAGAACAGGTTCTCTCTTTAGAAGAACTGTGCAGACGTTCCCCCGGGGGGTTCTTCAGGCTTTGGAGTTCATTACTCCTCGCCACCCTGGACGTTCTTTCACCCCTGCAGTAAGATGTCTCTTCAGCCTGGTCAAGGACTGTAGTGCTGATCCCTCAGGTTCTCGTCACTTGTCTTTGGATGATCTCCGGTCACCGTGTAACTGTCGCTGGCTATTCGTGATTGTCACTCGCCACCACGTGACCTTCACCCCTCGCAAGGCCACCAGCGTCAATCTCGATACTGTCAGCCTCATCACTTGCCATCTGTTCGCCATGGTTTGGTAAACGTCTCACTCCAGCTGCAGGGCCAGGGATGCGTTGCGTGATCATCACTCGTCACCCTGTTTCACCCCTCGTCAGCACAAGATCGTCGGCAGTCTCGCCTTCAGCCCTGGCTCATTGGACGCCAGGTTACAGGCACTCAGCAGCCTCAAGGCCTTCTCCAACGGTTCGGGCGTTCGCCAGCCCCTTATCGCCTGTCAGCTCGCGATCCCTCATCAGCTCTCTACCAGGTTTCTGGTTTCCAGTAACCTTAGTCAGCTCTTCCCGCTTGCGGGCAGAATCACTGACAGCTACCAGAGAATCTCAGAAAGCTTGACCCTTTGTTATGTGTTTCTTCTACTTCACTCAACAGAGATCTTCTCTGGTAAGGATCGCAGATCTCTTCCGGCTGCGATCCTCACTACAAGTGTGTGCTTTGCTTCTCAGCGAATACAGGAGCTCCTGGTCTCTTCGTCTTACGCAGGGCGCTCTACTGCTTAGGCTTCCTCACTCGCCGTAGAGTATGGGAGCTATTATCCTCCCCAGTTGACAGAACTTCAAGGGGCCAGGTAACCTTCTGCGAGTGGCACTACTCCACTAGTGCCTACCATGACATGCAGTTGAGGGAGTTTAGTACAATCTACCCTCCTGGAACTTAACCCAGCACACACCTTTGAGGTGAGGGGTAAAGCACAAGTGTCAACCTTGGCGATTAATATCTTTCTTGCCACTGAGAAAGTCTTGTTTTCACATAAACGCCGTGCTATTGGTTTCCCGATGCATTTATCGGCACGCCAGATCTCAGCACTCAAATGTTCATCCTTTACGTATATTTTCAGAAGACCGTATTTATAAGGGACTAGGTTGCCGCTTTCGCTCCGTCTCTTCCTTCTAGTCACTTGTACATGGCTGCCTTACAAGTCGACATCTTCATTGAATAGAAGAACTTCATTAGTAGTGCAGGCACCCTTACCTCATCTCCGCCAGGCCAACTCTTAGCTTGGTCTTGGTGTTGTCTTTCAATCTTCTGATGATGACGCCCTCCTGCAGCTGTAGTTTACCCTTTCAATGGCCATATCACGTTGAAACAGTCTTTTCTGATCAGGAAGACCAGCAATGTGGAGTCTGGTCAGTACTTGGATTGGTGACCCTCTGAGAACACACCTGTGATTGGTGGTGTTGTAGAAGTACTCCTTCTTCAGTGGCAGCTGCTCTAGTGCAGAGGTGGATTTCTTTGTCCCTCAGATCACCGATAAAGGAGGCCTCTTGATTAAGGCTCAGAAAGGGATGTTGGAAACATCATCGCTATACTTGTCTTAAAGATAACTTGCAGTTCTCGTCCTCGAGAAGGTTGCCCTGTGGCAGGTCCCATCCTACGAGTTTGGAATATGCATCTCTTTCCAACAAGGACAGAGAATTGCATCTCAGCCACAAAAGAATACACTTTCTCTCTTCCTCTTACCTGTGGAAGCGTGAGCCCAATTTTCTTTACCTTCGCAATCCGAACATCCAGTTTGACGCCCGTCTCAGGCGATACGTCCTTTTATCGAGGGCTCTCCCAGCCGCTAGTCAGTTTCTCCTATAGATAGTCTCCAGTTCTTTCCTCTCCTCCTGGAACAAGTTAGCTTATCGAACTCTGTTCAGCGAGAAGATATACGGTCAAACAAGCAGTTAGTCCACAGGACTTCCATGGTACATTCGACCACTAGGACTCATAGATTCCAGAATGCTGTCATCAAAGAAGTATCTTCGACCATCTAGCAGGTTTACCCTAGTTACCTGGTTCATCAGGATCAGCTTCGCTCTCTGAGGACTTCTGTACGACGTACTGATCCTAAAAGACTCGGAGACTGACGTTCGTTACCACCGAGACTTATCCCCGAGCTTACCAAAATTGGAGCATTGAAGTAAATTCCTAGAGATACCACGACTTCCTCATCGGAGACAGGTACCCTTGGATGCCTCGTCGTCATGAAGTTTTTCCTTGGATCGACGGGATCCTAGGAGGAGGATGAGAGGGAGTCTCTCTTCCTTCTATGAGAGACACTTTCAAAGTGGTTATGTCTCTGAAGTCACTGTTTCACTAAGGTTCGTCAAGGCCGCAGCTCATTCCTTCTTATGTAACCTCTTCTGGGGTACGAGCCCGGGCAGTAGATGGACCTGAGAAGACTGTTCACAAATTGAAATCTCCACTGAGGAGTTGACCTCCTTGGCTCTTCGCCGGATTGAACACCCCCCAGATGCATCAAATAAAAAAAAGGGGGGGGGGGGGCATGCTGTACCACTCGGCCTCTGGGTTTTGATCAGTCCGAGTGGTTCCATCTCTTAAACCTCTCGGAGATTAGGGCAAACTTCTACAGACAAGGGGTATGGTACCAGCCCTCTCCAAGGAAACTCAGATTTGAGCTTCGGCCCCGTTTCTCAGGCAACACCCGATTTCGACCTTCAACTGCCCAGGGATACTAGGGATTTTCAGCGGATGTCCTCAGATCAAAAGCAAAGTTCTTCTTCCAGAACAATGACACCATGTTGGCTAAGGTCTAACATAAAATTTCTATCCGAAAGATGCCACCTTGGTCCGTCTCTATCCAGATTCAGGATAGAAAAGATCTCGGTTAACCTCTTTCACAATATTAACCCTCAAAGAGTTTCCTGATTACACAAATAACTAGGTATGCTATTCCGTAGAGCAGCGCGAGTTTCTGATAGAGCAAATAGCCGATAAATATTGCTCCCCCTTTTTATGTTCAAGATCTCTGGCTGCTCCGGAAGAAGGTATTCAGTGACACTTCCTTTCTTCAAAACCATGTAGTTTGTGAGCTATGGAATTCTCTGATAGAATGTATTCAGGATCATCATTTCCTTTTGATATTGAGAGACTATCATAAGAGCCTATTTATCCTCAGGGACCCCTCTCGAGCATGTGATACATGTGGGTTTGCCACGACTTCAGCGTTCTGCAAAACCACACATTAATATGTCCTCAAACTGGTGGATAGAAAGGAAACCCACCGTTGGACAATTAGCTTAAAAATGGCACATTCAAGTGTATGGACATTATCTCAATGGTTGTCATGGTGACTACAATATTGAGACCAAACTGACAGTTCTCACAGGAGATGTGCCAATTCCAGCCCCAGTCCTCATTGCTTCAACATTCTTGACTAGAAAGATCACCGAGGCAGATAATCTAAATTAGACTTAATGCCTGCCATGGGGGTTTTCACCCCAATGCAAGTGGGCTTCAGTTTCTTTAGTATTTATACCGAAGAATTGCCCTCCTGTTTATTATGTAACACTTGATGTTCACCCCTGGCAAAGACTACAATTTTGGAACTGAACAAGCAGCCTTTGGCTCTTTGTGAGCCAGCTACTCTGTTCCTTGGCAGTTCTCCTAGATCACTTGCTATTAGTATTACAGTAAGTAATTGTATTAGAGAAGGTTTACTCTTAAGAATTGGAAGTTTCGCATTGCCCCTTTACGAGCTATTTACACGATTCACTTTGAACTCTCCCTATTATTTATAGTAAATAGATCTCTCCGAGAGGAAGGGTTCACCTCTTCACTTCATGGAGATTTCCTCCCCCTAAGAAAGACCCCATATAAATGACTCAGAAGTTGGTATCCACAAAGGAATAAACTACAAATTTTTTATAATTTGTATTTTTCCAAACTACAGTATACAAACCCAAGTTATTTACCAAAGGTCCTACCTCTTCCACCCCGCAAGTCCTTTGACCAGGCGAATGTTGTAATGAGACGCGGTGAGCATCTTACCACTTGCTCCTTGTGCATGTGCTGTGTTTACCCAGCACGAAGCATAACGTAATCAACAAAAAATTTTAATTGGCCAATCGTAGAAAACATGAGTAGCAATAAACCCATATATATGACTTAGGTTTTTATAGCCAGGAAAAGTACAAATATGAAATTTTGTAGTTTTCTTACTTATGTTGAAATCATACTCCTAGTAAAGAACTCAGGTTTGTATGGTTAAGAATAATACAAATTACATAGAAAATTTCTTTTTACTGAAGAATACTTAATTCAAATTCATAATTTTTAATTTGAAATTGCTACGTAATTTTTTTCTATTTTGGAATGAAATGTCTTAATGACCACTAGATATTTCTCCAGATTCAATAGGATTACCAAGGTTTTTACGAGATTTTGTCAAGTGGGGTAACCTAATTTTTAAATTTCAGGAGAAACACATTTCTAATTTCGTCTAGATAGGCCACTACCTGTATTCCCCGAGTGCGAAGCTCTTGAATGACTGTCTCTGCTAGTTTGGTGAAGATTCTGGGTGCCACGTTGAGCCCGAACGGCATCACTTTGAATGCGTAGGCTTGTTTGCCTAGCTTGAAGCCCAGAAAAGCACGAAAATGCCTTGCTATTGGAACGTGATAATAGGCATCGGTAAGATCGATGGAGGTGGTGACGGCCCAACGCGGAAGTAAGGTCCGCACCTGCGAGACGGTAAGCATACGGAATTTGTCGCAACGAATGAAGGAATTTAAACGAGACAGGTCCAGGATTACCCTTCGTTTGTCTGAGCCTTTCTTTGGCACGCTGAACAAGCGCCCTTGAAATCTTAAGCGACGTATGCTTTGGATCGCATTCTTTTGTAGCAGATCTGTCGTGAAGGAACATAGTTCTTCTGTTGGCAATTGGTAAAAGCTGTTCGGTGGAGGAGGTCCCTGTATCCAGCTCCACCCTAGTCCTTTGGAGATAATGCTGGAAGCCCAGTCGCTGAACTTCCAACGGTCTCGAAAAAGGTACAGTCTCCCTCCTACCTGCGTTGTCTCATTGGGTGGAGGATGATTTGCCTCCTCTGCTTCCACGGGAAGACTTTCCCCGGTGGTAACCCCTTCCACTACCTCGGGCGCGAAAGGCACCCCTGGCACCTCTGTGACGCTGGTAGCCACGGAAGGAGGTCTGAGCCTCATAAATGGGGTTAAAGGCGGGGAGAAGGACGTGGAGGCGATTTGAGACTGAGGGACCAGGACGTATGGCTCTTGCTGCTGGCCCTTTGACGTAGAAGGCTGGGGGCCTTGGGGAGCCGTTTGAACCCTGAATTGGGAAGAGTGGAAAGGCCTCAGTCTCTTCCTACCTCGGATTGGGGTACCAGTCGGCTCATATCTCCTCTTTGGGACGAGGCCCCACCTAACTTTGAGGCTTTGGTTGGCCCTAGCTGCCTCGCTAAGGACCGAGTTAACCAAATCCTTTGGGAAAAGACCCGGGCCCCAGACCGGAGCTTTGATGAGCTTATTAGGCTCGTGCCTAATGGTGGCTTCAGAGAGGACGTGTCGTCGACAACGGGTCCTGGCGCTTGCAAAATCATAGGCGTCAGCCATGAAGTTTTGCAGTAACGACTTAGTGAGGGCCTTAAGGAGGTCCTCCTCGTTGTAAGTGGCAACGGCCAACTCGGAAAGGGTGACCGAATTGAGAGATCTGCCGAATCTGCACCTAGAATCAAATTCTAATTTAAGAAGAGACTCTGGGAGTTTGGGAAGCCAGTCGCTGAACTGCGTAGAGGCACAGTCCGGGCTCAACTTACCTACTGAAAAGGTAGCTGGGGCATTCCGCCAACATTCATTGTCCCCCGGAAAGAGGAGGGAGGTTAAGTCGGTTTCCCTGAGTTGTGGTAAAGGCTTCTCATCTTTGATAGCCTGGAAGACCGACTCCAGAATCTTGGTCGCACATGGTGTAGGGGTTTGGTCGTCGGCCACAAACATAGTGTACGAACTCTTGTGGGCCGTAATCATGGTGTTCAAACATTGCCACTCATGGAACAGGCGAACCAAGACAGACTGTGCCTGTTCTTTAGGAAAAATGACAGTTTCCTTTGGAACCTTATCTAAACGGATCAGAGCTTCTTCTGTGAGGCGAGCGTAGCCGGGGAAGGGGAATTCAAGACCCGGCGGGTAGAATTCGTAGTCAGTAAGAGGCCGTGTACCGAAACCCTCGATTGACAGCATACCCTCCGAAAAGGGGGCATGCAATGCTAACCTCCAAGGGTTATTTTTATTGAAAGGAGGAAGCTTGGAGGCGTCAGGAATGGGGTACTGCTGTTGAGGAGGTGGTAGCCCCGAACTCATGAGGCCTTGGACTAGGCTCTCCACAGAAGCTATCCTCTCGTGTGATTGCTTCGTATGAGACGATAGTATCGACTCAAAACGAGCAAACAGTTTGTCAGAAAATTCCTCCATGTTAAATGATCCCGCCTGGGGGGGAACAGGTGCCGGAACATTGACTACCTCTTGAGAGGTTGAGGGCACAGCAATTGGGTCTTGAGAAACTCTGGTGGAGGAGGATTTAGCCTCCGAGGGTGACGATCTCGAAGGGTTGTGGTCTTGGGAAGATTTGTGGGTTCTATATAAAGGCTTGTGAGGAGCCTTCACTTTGGGTGGAACGGGTCGGGAGCTGAGATCAGTCCCGGTTGCCTCAGGAAAACCGCGAAAGGAAGATTGGTCGGAAGTAGAAGAGAAAGCCGGGCTTGGGAGAGGAATCCCAGCTCAGGAACCACCTGACTCACCTACGTCCCTACCTGCGTCGGGATCATCCAGAGCCATGGGTTCCACATCAAGGTCGAGGGTAGCGACGTCCTCAGTTAGGGTGGCGCCCGTCTCCCCTTGGTCCGGGGCCAGAAGAAGAGAAGCAATGCTCTCGATGATCGGGTCCGCAGCTGATGTTTTAGCATTGGGGTAGAGGAGGGAACACCATTCCTCAGAAAGGATATACGGCTGTCTGGCCTTCACGTTGCGGGCGAACCCGCCAACCCAGATCTTGAGGGTAGCTCGGGCTGTTTCCATTTCAAGCTGGGTGCTCTGAAAGAGAACAGACAATTAGTGAGTGATAAAAGTGCCAAAGAAAAAACTAAGAAGCCCAAGGGCTTCGTAGTCACATATAAGGCATGCAGAAAGTCCATAGGACTGTGGCCTTACAGTACAAAACAATAAAAGAGGACATTAAAATGTGACTCCCCATAATTATGTAATAAAGTAACTGCACTCACCGATTCAGATGTTAGAGTGGAAACCAATTTGTAGCAGACAGGACAGTTGTCCGGATGCCAAACAGCTAGGTCATCCACTTGAAGAGCAGTGAGCGTGCGAACGACACACATTATGGCCGCAGGGTTGGTGGAGAATAGCGACACATGCCGTCATCGCACAGCGGACAGTCTGTAAGATGAAAGATACATGAGTATCTTAAAGGAAAGCAATTAGGGGCGAAGGTCCCAGTGCTTAAATATTATAAAAGTTACTATCATGATATAAAAGTTGAATATATATAGCTATAATTATCCCGAATGAAAGCAAAAGAAGGGCAACGGGGCCCGAATGCTGTAACTCTATATATATATATATATATATATATTCAACCCATGATAAAACTATCCATATAAGTGCCTAACATATGAAAGAAGGCAAATAGGGGACCCTGGGGGGTCCGGGGGTTATAAGTCATATATCAAATAAATGATAAAAATTATTCATATATAATGCCTTAATTGAATGAAGGCAAATTAGGGGACCCCCCAGGGGACCCCGGTGTTTAAAAAATCAAATAACAGCTTTACTTGATTATAAAATGATTAAATTAAATTAAATTAATGAATTAAATTAAGTCAAACCTTAGTCGTGATCATATCATGGAAGGCAAGGTCGAGAACTAGGATCGTATATAATAGAGAAAAGTGACTAAAATATAAAGGGAATCCAAGTAATAATGAATAACGTTGGCTCCGGGGCTCAACTAAAAAACTCGACCGAATGGTAATGAATAAAAGCTACTCCCGGGGATCCCGTAATGGAAGTCTTTAAACATATATATATATCTATCTATATGAGGTCCGTGAGGTGCGTGACAGAGGGGGGGGGGATCTCAAAAGGGTCCGTGACGTGCGGGACCAAGCGGGAGAAGCCCGTACACAACTTAATATTAAATAACATAAGGTACCACGGAACGAGTCGAAACTTCCCGCCGATCGTCGGCCAAACGAGCGACGGAAAGAAACGACTACGACCAGGTAGAGTAGTGGGGAAACGTAATGTACGTTAATGAATAATAATAGAATGCCTCACAGAACAACGGGAAACCACCCGTGCAAAGCGGATGCCTCCGGGAGGAGTACATAGGCGCTTATAAGATATCGGCGGGAGGAGGCTAGGAGTAGGTTGGCTCCGAGACAATATCAGGTATACCAACCTGCTAGACCCACGAGTGATATGATCACGTGGAAAGATTAAAAACACTATAAAAAACATAACACATGGTAAATAAGAGAGGAAGGCATGTTGGATGATGATAATAATAATAAAATTAGCTATAAATCAATCGTAAAACAAACGAGGGCGCGAACAAGAGACAGGAAAGAACAAGCCTGGCGGCGCTAGGAGTAGGCAGGGCTACCAACAGAACACAGGGTCAGTGAAGTGCTATCAAAATGAAAACTAAATTGTAATACAGTAACTGACTCATGAAAGCCCCTCGAACTAATGCAATCATACGAATGACGTTAAAATAGTAAGCGAGTCCGTGGCGTGCGAACGTAAATAAGCTAAGATATGATATGTGGAAAAGAACGCTGATGGCGATCAGGCATGCCAACCTCCAATATACGCACATGAATATGAAATAACTGTTATAAAACAGGACAATATAAAATTGATACGGTGTGTGAACCGTGGAGATCCATAAAGTTCACAACGAGAAACAATCAGTATGGAGGACTAATTGAAAATCGTTAGAACGAACGAGAGAGAGAGAGAGGAAGGAGCCTGTCCCGAGGGAGACCCAGCAAGGTCGTGAATAAAAAACTGAATAATATAAACAAAAACGGACTAGGCCCCCTCCAAAATCTCAAAACTCATAGCTCTGGTATTTAACTTAGATGTAGTGACAGTGGAGTCTGACATCTTGAGGTAAATCCAGAGAAAAAACAGCGAAATTTACACACAACACAAAGTATTGTTAACAAACTGCGTGCTATATTAGGAGTGTCGTCACTGGCGTGGGTTGGTTAGTAGTAGTACGAGGTTGAACGGCGCCTCGCTGTTCGGGGATTTTGACAGGAGACATCTAAATGGTGCGAGGCCTCTGGTTGTGATTTTTCGCGCCCCAGTATTATATCGACACCTTATACAGATGAGCGAGCTGGGTTCAACCTGGCATTCCCATGCAATTTTTTCTCTGGTAATATATAGTAGTTATATACCTTAGAAATGGTGCTATTTCACTGGGCGACACGGGTCTCTCCCCCAGAAATAGATTTTTCCTTCGTCAAAATCCTTTTCTAATTTACTGAATTTTAATGATGACTGATTTTTTCACCTCTTTTAATCATAAGGTAAATTTAATTCTCTTATATTACTCTATTTTTGTTCAAAATAACAAATATGGAAATAATTTGTATTTTTCCTAACATACAAACCTGGAGCTATTTATAGGGTATTACTTTTGGCAACGATGAAAACCAGTCAAGACAATTTTAGGGAGGGATAATTACCCCATCCTCCAGTTAGCGTGAAGGGGTTGGGGTAGACTGGCTACCCCGCTCACTCACACCTGTCGGTTGAGTAACCACTTTTGCTTTCTGGCAGGACTTCTAGGGGGACAGGGTGCTGGGCCAATTTGTATAATTAGCTCCAGGTTTGTATATTAGGAAAAATATAAATTATTTCCAAATTTGTTATTTGTTCTGACACAGATACAAACATTGGCTATTTATAGGGTGACTTACTCTTAGGAGGGAGGAAGTTCTAACAACTGGCCTTGGTCATGACCCGGGGTTCCCTCTAATTGATCTTTGATCTAATTAGTTGGAACACTACCCTCATTAAAATCAAAGTAGTTATAAGGTAACTCAATGATAGCGGCTTGCAGAAGCTTGTGTGAGAGACTCGTGGCTTGTCTTTACATAGGAACTCTAGGATAAGCATGAGTTCTAAGACATATCCAATACCCTCCCTCACGAGGTATTGGTGACGTAACAAAGTATTTATTCATACTCAGGATGCACAAGGGAAATTATTCTTACCTGCAGAGGGGTGAGGTCAGCTATGCTTCGGTCTTGCGGAGCCGTTTCCCCAGGGGGGGAAGAAGGAGAAAGAAAGAAGGCAGCCAGACATTCTTTTCATTCACCCCAGACTAACCAGGGTAACCTCAGCCCTCAACCCTCTGCTTCTTGTCCATCAAGGAGCCTGAGGCATTAGATCACTTGTGCGGCCCCACATGAGACCAATGGAGAAGGTTTCCATGCTCCTGTGGGTTACGTCTTTTACGTAGTGGGCTGTGAAGGTCATCTAATGCTTCCAGGCGCCAGCTTGCAATACCTGTGCCACAGAAAAGTTCTTCCTGAACACCAGAGACGTTGCAATGCCTCTGACGTCATGAGCTCTAGGTCGGTTGAAAAGAGGAGGATCTGGATATAGAGTGTATTCGATTACTTTCCTTATCCAGGAGGAAATAGTATTCCTTGTCACCCTCCTCTTGACCTTCCCCGTGCTGACAAAAAGTGCTTGTACACGGGTGTGAGCTTTTGCTGTTCTTCTTAAGTAACACTTCAGACTCCTTACTGGACATAGTAACAGTTGGTCTGGATCTTTGGTTACAGAACGAAGACTATCCGAGATGGGCCGAACCTGGAGTCCGGCACACCCGGATTTTGAGTCCTGGCTACAAACTCAGGGACGTAGTTGAGGATTACTTCCCCCCATCTCCTAGAGTGGGAAACATCAGCAGATAGACCATGAAGTTCGCACTCTCTCTTGGCCAAAGCCAGAGTGAGCAGGAACACCGTCTTCCACGTAAGGTGGCGATCGGAGGCCTGGTGTAGTGGTTCATAGGGGAAGCCCTTCAGAGACCTGAGGACTCTAACCACATTTCAAGGGGGAGGTCTTAGCTCTGCCCGGGGACAAGTAAGCTCGTAACTACGTATGAGCAAAGAAAGTTCCAATGAGGAAATATCGACTACTTTCAGTCTAAAGGCAAGACTCAAGGCTGAGCGGTAGCCTTTGACTGCCGTGACCGAGAGAAGCATTTCTTCCCGAAGGTAGACAAGAAACCCCTTCCACGACACCAACCACAGAAAACTGACCACTTCGCCTTGCAGACTGCCTCTGTGGATCTCCTGAGGTGTCCAGCCATTCTTTTCGCAACCGGTTACGAAAAGCGCCTCTGTGTGAGGAGGTGCTGGATAGTCTCCAGGCGTGAAGTCGAAGCAAAGCTACGGCTTTGTGGAAGATGTTGTCATGTGGTTGTTTGAGGTGGTGTGCTGTGGAGGGAGCTCCCTCGAGATTTCCGTGGGGAGATGCAGAAGGTCCGGGAACCATTCTGTGTAATGCCATAGCAGAGCTATGAGGGTTATTTGCAAGTTGCTGCTTGCTCGTACCTGGTTGAGGACTTTTCTCATCAGACAGAACGGGGGAAACGTGTAAGTGTCCAGGTTTATCCACCGTTGTTGGAAAGCATCTTGCCAAAAAGCTTGGAGATCCTGGACTGGGTAGCAGTACAACGGGAGCCTGAAATTCAGGGCTGTTGCGAACAGATCTACAGTCAGGGAACCCCACAAAGTCAGGACTTTGTTGGCTATCAGAGGATTCAATGACCACTCGGTGCCAACTATCTTGAGTCGCTCTGCTCAGCTTGTCTGCTAGCACATTCCGCTTGCCCGGAATGAAGCGAGCTGATAGAGTCACCGAGTTGTCCTCTGCCCATCTGAGTATCCCTACTGCAAGATGTCACAGCTGCTGCGAAAAGGTACTGCCCTGTTTGCTTAGATAAGCTACTACCGTGGTGTTGTCGCTCATCAACACCACGGAGTGCCCCGCCAGGACCTGGTGGAACTTTTTGAGGACCAGAAAGGCTGCCCTCATCTCTAAGAGATTTATGTGCTGGTACCTTTCTGATTCGGACCATTGGCCGGAGATGTAATGGTGCAGCACTTAAGCCCCCCACCCTTCTTTTGATGCATCCGAAAAAAGCATCAATTCTGGGGGAGAGACGAGAAGATCGACCCCTTTGCAGAGGTTCAGCTCCGCCAGCCACCACCTGAGGTCCTTACTGTTCCTCTAGCCCTATGCGGACTAGGTGATCCCGGGAATCGGAGTTTTGGTTCCACTGGGATTTTAGTCGCCACTTGAGGGATCTCATCCTGAGGTGGCTGTTGGGGACCAGTCGGGTCAGGGAAGAGAGGTGACCGAGAAGGCAAAGCCAATATTGCGCCGGGAGCTCTTCCCGACTGAGGAAGACCTGTGCTATCTCCCTCAGTCTCTGGATCCTTTAGGGTGTCTAATCGCATGGCTAGGTATACCAGTTCTTGAGAGGGGAGCACTTGAAACTTTTCGAGGTTTACCATGATCCCCAGATCCTGGCAAAACCTTAGAGGCTCGTCTCGGTGGCGGAGAAGGGCCGCCTCCGAGTCTGCCAGAATCAGCTAGTCATCCAAGTATCTTAAGAGATGGATGCCAACTCTGTGAGCCCAAGATGATACTAGGGCGAATACTCTTGTGAATACCTGGGGTGCTGTGGGAAGACCGAAACACAGTGCCCTGAACTGGTAATGCTTCCGATTGAACATGAATCTTAAGATACTTCCTGGAAGACGGGTGAATTGGGATCTGGAAGTATGCATTCTTTAGATCTAGAGTGCACATGAAGTCCTGGGGTCTTATCGCTTGTCTGACTGTGTCGGCCGTCTCCATCCTGAAAGGTGTCTGTCTGACAAACCTGTTCAGGGCTGAGAGGTTGATGACTGGTCTCTAGTCTCCAGACGCCTTTTTCACAAGAAAGAGTCGACTGTAGAAGCCTTGGGACCCATCGAGGACCTCCTGGAGAGGGTCCTTTTCCAACATGGACTGGACTTCTGCCCTGAGGGCAAACTCCTGTGCAGATCCCATCGCACAGGAGTTCGATGGAATCAGCATTCGAGTCAGTGGAGGGAGGAGGGAGAGAGAGCGTGAACAGGATACGATACCCTGAACGAATCACCTCGACCATCCAGGGTTCGGCCCCGTGGTGAAGCCACCTCTGCCAGCAGCTTTGCAGGCATCCCCCCACAGGTGGGCAAATGGGAGGATTGCCTGTCTTATTGGGACCGGCCTCGTCCGGATCCCTTCTTACCCTTTCCTCCACGAAAGGACTTTTTGCTGTGAAAGGCCCCGCTTCGCACCCTTTTTACCCTGCTGTTGTGGGTCTCTAGCCCTTTTCGGTCGCGGGTTTTGCTGTGCTTCCGCTGTGGCTGAGACGGGTAAGGTCTAGCTGTCAAGACCTTTTGGATGAGGGATTCCTGACTGGACTTCCTCCACCTCTGTGCCACCCGCTCGACATCCTCGGGATGGAACAAAGAATTGCCCACGAAAGGAGCATTTCTCAGTCTCGCTACTTCGGCCTCAGGGAGATGTCTATGGAACTTGCCTATGACGGCATCTCTCCTCTTCAGGATAGTGTTGGCCCAAAGGTTCACTACCTGATGGGAGAGGAACTCGATGGCCCGAGTGTCAGACAATAGGAAAGTCTCCAAAGACTTCCTGGAGGACTCCCGAGACAGGTCCTTAGACCGCATCAGTTGTCCTAAGGATCCTAACCAGAAATCCAGCCACGAAGTAGCCTGCATGGCGTACTTCGCCACCTCCTCCTGGTTCAGGATTTCAGAGGCCAAAAAGGAGATTGGAAGTCCCGTAAGTTTCTCGAAGGGTGTAGCCTTCGAGAGTGCCTCTCTAGAGTGGTCGAGAGGCAGCGTTGAAAGACATTCCCCGAGGATCTCGTAGTGCCTCCTCTGAAACACATACAGAGGTGGTAGGAGGTTGGAGGACAAGCTGGAGTGGAGAGAGGAGGTGGACCCAGTTGCCTGGGACACTGCCATCTGTTTGGCACTCTTCAACCCCTTTGACCAGGGCAAAGCTGCACTGGTCCTTTGAGGTTTCTGAGTGCCGTAGAACTGGTCAATGACCGTTTCTTTTCCATCTAAAGGGGCTGCCGATGGATCTGGAAGTCCATTGATGGAACAGATGCAGGCTAGGACCTGCTAGAAGGCATTTTCCGACTCCTTCCTCTCATCCTCTGTAAGCTTTTGGGCTAGCGGCTGCTGGCAGAGCGTTGTCCTCGAGATCGCTCTGCCCTTCCACGTCCAAGCTCTCATCCATAGGAGCCCGGAGTGGGTCAAAGTCGTCAACTGGATAGACTGGGGATAGGGAGACTGCCGAGGAGGTGCTCGCTTCTGGCTGCCTGGGAGGCAGAGAGGAAGGAAGCCTGGCCGAGGATTTGGGGATGGTGAACAAATCCTTCAGTTCCCTCCCACGAGGCCGGAGGTCCTCTGTCCCCAAGGTCCTAGAGGCCTCCGTCGGCTTACAGGTGGAATGTAAGTCCGTTGCCGTACGGGGCGAGTCCCGTCTGGTCGCAGGTTGTGCCTCCTTAGACACTATCTCGACCGGTGAGGGACGGAAGGAGTCTCCATAGGAAGTAACCCTATCCTCCCAGGGGGGGTGGGGTGCATAGGACAAATCCTTTTCCTTTTCCCCTTTGGTCTGGCCTGTGGCATCTTGAACTGCAGGGGGCCACCCTGAGGTTCATTCCTAATCCCCTCCAGAGGTCTTTTGTGAGGGGATGACCGTCTCCCCTTGCTAGAAGGACCTGCATGTGCGGAATCTTTCAAACTCCTAGGATCGAAGGGAAGAGAGGACCTTGGGAAGAGAGGAGGCGATAAAGGGTGTGTCACCTAAGGACTGGAAATGGGGAACAACTCCTTTCATGGCTTGGCGGATTACATTGAATAAGGTGCTAAGCCACGGGGGGGTCACGGGGTCCCGAGGAACTAAGGGGGAGGTCCTTAGGAGGGCACTGCTCCCTGGGTTTAGGAACCTGGGCAGGTTTCCTAACCCTCTCGTCTGAGGGAGGCTTCCCTAGAGGCAAGATTGGCACAGGCCTACCCTTAGGGATAGGATCTGGGCTCGGTCGCGCAGGCGACTGTTGTCTCTGTTGAGGCCTAAGGGGCTTGAGAGACTGATTGTGAGCGCCAAGATGGCCGTGCGCCGAACTGTTGGTAAGCGGAAGGGTGCTTGTGTGCGCGCCCTTCTCGATTGCGCTCACCTTTTTCACACTCGTGGCACACAAGGTTGTTCGCGCGCATGGCGCGCAGCAGGTTGTTCGCGCATGGCGCACAACAGGTTGTTTGAGTGCATGGCGAATAACTGGAGGTTTGCGCATATGGCACGCCATAGGATGAATCAGCGCACCACATTTGCCAATTTATTTGCGTGCGACAAGTTGGTCGTGTGTGCCAAGTCGGTCGTGCACGCCAATCCGGTCTTGTGCGCCAACTTGGTCTTGCGCGCGAGAGAGCTCTGATTGGTGAGAGAACTCACTTCTACGCTCACCCGAAGGTTCACGATAGCTTGTGTTGTGTGAGTACGAACGATCAACACAACAAGAGTTTGAAAACCCTTTATCATAAAAAGAATGACTATGGTCACGAGAACCCAAAATTTCAGTGTGAACTGTGATGTGCGAACCTGAAGGATCAACGCAACGAGAAACGGTAGTTTCTCTGTCACGAAACACCGAAGTGTTAGCGTGACTAAAGTTATGAGAGCCCAAGGGTTCAGTGTAACTCAGGTTATGAGACCCCGAAAGGTCAACATAACGAGGAACCGAGGTCCCTCTGTCATGAGACCCCGAAGGATCAGCGTGACTGACGGTACGAGACCCCGAAGGTTAAAGGTTACTATCATTACGAGAGCCTGAGGGTTCAGCGTAACAGAAACCCGAAGGTTTCAAGTCGCGGGAGCCCCAAGGTTCAGCGCGACGGAGACCCGAAGGACTCCTCCTGTCATAAGAACCCGCAGGATCAATATGACGAGAGCCCGAAGGCTCACGATCACGCCAGCCCAAAGGGTGATTGTCAAGAGACCCCGAAGGGTCAACGTGAGGAGAACCAGCAGGTTCAAAAAGACGTCTCCTCACAGCCCGAGGAGGAGAACGTCCGGGGTGGAGAGGGGTTACCCACCCCTCCACTCTACGAACCTACGGAGAGGAACGTTCAACAGACTCCGCCCGAGGGGGAGACTGATTAAGGTACAGTATACAGATAAGTCCTCCGCAGGGGAGGTTCTCTTTCCGCCCCTGGAGAAGAACCTTAAGCGTAAGGAGATGGCCGATGTAAGGAGGCACTCTTCTCTCGCGAACACGAGATATGTTCCTCCAAAGGGGAAGCTTGCCTTGGAGAGAGCCCTGCCACCGCCCCTGGTGGGTTAGCTAACTCCTCGGCGTCGGAACCAGACTCCGGCCTGACCGACGGGCAACAGTGCCTGTGCCCAGAAGAGGAGGATCGACCTCCGCAGAGGAAGGAGATGACCACCTTCTCTCTGCTCACCTTCGGAGGAGTTCGAGGAGAACTTCCTTCATAGGGGGACCATCGAAGCCCAGCGATGGCCACAAAGACACAAGGTCTGGAAAGGAACAGGCACTCCCTGGGGGAAGAGAAGGAGCCGCCACCCTCGCCTATCCCACAGGGTTGACCTGGAATCACAAGCCCTGTGCTACTGCTCGACCGTGCCCCGGAAGGGCCTGGTCGAGGATTAGCTCCGAGCAGAGATTTGGGAGTAGAGGAAGCAGAAGCCTGTGATTTCTTCGATTTCGAGGAAGACCACGAAAGCATAGATTCGCGTTTAGACTACTACTCACGCGTAAACCTCTCCCACTGGGAGGCAGGCCACTTACTACACTCGGAAAAGGTGTCCAGCGAACACTTGAGTTCCCGGCAAGCTGGGCATAAAGGGTGTTGGGTTCATCTCCACAGACGACACCAAGGTATCGCAGCGGCGGCATTCAATACCCGGACATGTCTGCATAGCGGGACAATAACCAAACACACCGATACACACAAAAGAAAAAGGAATAGTAATAAACTCAAGGCAGTTTGTTTAACGGGAGAGAGAGAGACGGCACGTCCGCACTCTACCGAGCCAAAAGCATAAGTGGTTACTCAACTGACAGGTGTGAGTGAGCGGGGTAGCCAGTCTACCCCAACCCCTCTCGCTAACTAGCGGATAGGATAATTATCCCTCACTTAAATTGTCTTGGCTGGTTTTCAGCATTGCCGAAAGTAATACCCTATAAATAGCGAAGGTTTGTATCTGTGTTGGAACAAAGTATTTTCGAAGTCTGTTAATTGACATGTCACCTACTAAGAATCCATACTGATGATAAAGACAAGGCTCACCTGTGAGCTTGTTTATGCCCCGAAGACCCTCCATCATGTGTTGCCCAGAAGAAGGCAGTAGTATCACTTTCCCTCGGTAAAGGTAATACTCCCTGCTGCTCTCTCAAAGTACTACAGAACTTTTTACTCCCATTGCTGCGATGATTGACAACAACCCTCTGAAGGACCAAGTCCTGGACCTGGACTAGTAAGGTATTTCTTAGGTGTCAGCGGTACCCCCACTGACTGACAATCTTTCAAGGTGTTAGTTGCTGCTAGCACCCAGAAGCCGTCACTTGCTACACCCTCCCCTTTAGCTGTACCACCTGTGGAGAAGCTAGTTTCTTAGCTTGCTGAAGATGTGTGAACCCCAGCCTAAAATTCTCGATGTTGGTTTAGCATGACGAGCGGGAACCAAATGTAAACGCTCTCAATACTCTACCAATATCGTGTACTGTATCATCTTCACCTGTTGCCGAGCCTTCTGATGTTTCGTCAGGTAGAAGTGGGGGTGCTAAGTTATATGAGACATTGAACTATCTCTCACCACATTTTCTTTGGACAAGCAGTGCTCTACCAGAACCCTACACTCCTTGAGAAGGTGTTTCCATATGAGGTACTAAAGCTCAGGCTTCTGTTACCAGTGCTATTGTTGCTGGTCAGGATGTTGGCTGCCACCCTCTTTCCCCTCCCTGCTCCTGCCTTCCATTCACAGCTTTTGGTGATGCCCAAGACAAAACCTGCCCCCAAAACACCTGCCAGATGTAGAGGAAAAACTTTGGATCATTCTTCTCAGTCAGCAGAATGACGAGTTTCTTTCATTTCTTCTTGGGAAGGAGTTAAAAGGTTCTTCTCGTCACCCATCATCTCTACAAGACCACTTTCCACGAGACCTTTCTCAACATGCTTCAGCTTCAAGAGTATGATCACCACACACCCTGTCACCAGGTACCAGATCTCAATGCTCCTGGTCTTCACACTCAAAGGATCCTTGTTCCAGGTCTTTAAATGCTCCCTCAATGAGTGATAGGTCACTGCATGGACCAATCATCAAATGCTCAGTCTTCTGTCATTAGGACACTGAACTGGATAACTCATTGTGATTGAGCACTGAATAACAGGACCCCATGAGTTTTGACTTCACGAAACTTGGACTGTGTTTTCCAGAAATTCCAACCCTTGCTTAGCTGTTCCTTCCCATCACACCCAGATTCCGACAGCCACCAAAAGATTTCAATGTGCTGGGACCAATCAGAATTACAAGGGATATGACTGATCTGTTTCCAGCGAGTCTCCAAAGCTAAGGAATTGTAACTCTTGGGAGGGTCTTCCTCTGTGTTGTGACAGGTTTCCAGAATAGTTGACTCCTTGAGACAGCTGTCATAGAATGACAGGACCCCATGAGCTTTGACTTCACGAAACCTGGACTGTGTTTTCCATTAATTCCAACCTTTAGTTAGCTGTTCCTTCCCATTGCACCCAGATTCCGACAGCCACCGAAAGATTTCATTGTGCCTGGACCAGTCAGAATTACAAGGGATCTTCTTGGGATATGACTGATCCTGTTTCCAGCGAGTTTCCAAAGCTAAGGGATTGTAACTCTTGGGAGGATCTTCCTCTGTGTTGTGACAGGTTTCCGGAATAGTTGACTCCTTGAGACGGCTGTCATAGAGCAGTGTCATCATCACTTGTGCATGATACTCATCGACATCCGTTTTCCAAGGACAGAAACTTGTCAAATGCACACTCAAGTAGTTCAATGTGATATTCTCTCTCCTACCCTCTGAGACCCAAGACAACTAGTGCCTTTTTGGCCTTAGAGCGCAGGGGTAGCTTAGCTTCGAAGTCTGAGCAATTTTGTTCAGTTTCTTCTTCCACAGTGGAACACTGCCACGTTTCCATTTTTGGAATGCATTGTGAGCATTCTAAAGGGATTGATGAATTTGTGCTGGTTTGTGTCGAGTTCCCCACCCCTTATGAAAAGATTCTCAGCAGGTTATCAACCCTGTTTCTCACTTGGATCTGGTGCTGACGGAGATGGAGAATCCCGAAACCATGTCCACCTTCATGGCTGTCTTGTCCTCATCTGTTTGTCCACAGCACATCAAGGGTGGGATGACAGAAATTGATAGACTTCAAAGTGTCTCAAGGATTGAGACATGCTTTCTTGCTTCCGTGGTTGGTTTAAGCTTGGGGTACTCTTGAAAGGTTGAATTCTTGGATCACTAGCCTGAAGAATTCCCTTCGCTCAAGCTGCCGAAACAAGAATATCCTGTTTCTAGCCGCATCTTGATAACGAAGGTTCTACCTGCTCGAGGACGCAGAACCTACTCCTCTAACACTTAATTCAGCAGTTACAGCACTGACAGTAGGGACCTCAGCAAAGAAATAAGGGCATCTAGTTTTGCTCTAAGTCTGATGCTATGGGAGAAATCTCCAAGGTAAGCCTACATGGACAGGCCAGCTGTGTATTTCACTTCAACTCGGGATTATTATTATTATTATTATTACTAGCCAAGCTACAACCCTAGTTGGAAAAGCAAGATGCTATAAGCCCAAGGGCTCCAACAGGGAAAAATAGCCCAGTGAGGAAAGGAAATAAGGAAATAAATAAATGATGTAAATTAACAATAAATCATTCTAAAAACAGTAACAACGTCAAAACAGATATGTCCTATATAAACCATTAACAACGTCAAAAACAAATATGTCATATATAAGCTATAAAAAGACTCATGTCAGCCTGGTCAACATAAAAACATTTGCTCCAACTTTGAACTTTTGAAGTTCTACAGATTCAACTACCCGATTAGGAATATCATTCCACAACTTGGCAACAGCTGGAACAAAACTTCTAGAATGCTGTGTAGTATTGAGCCTCATGATGGAGAAGGCCTGGCTATTAGAATTAACTGCCTGCCTAGTATTACGAACAGGATAGAATTGTCCAGGGAGATCTGAATGTAAAGGATGGTCAGAGTTATGAAAAATCTTATGCAACATGCATAATGAACTAATTGAACGACGGTGCCAAAGATTAATATCTAGATCAGGAATAAGAAATTTAATAGACCGTAAGATTCTGTCCAACAAATTAAGATGAGAATCAGCAGCTGAACACCAGACAGGAGAACAATACTCAAAACAGGGTAGAATGAAAGAATTAAAACACTTCTTCAGAATAGATTGATCACCGAAAATCTTAAAAGACTTTCTCAATAAGCCAATTTTTTGTGCAATTGAAGAAGACACAGACCTAATGTGTTTCTCAAAAGTAAATTTGCTGTCAAGAATCACACCTAGAATTTTAAAAGTCATACAAATTTAAAGAAACATTATCAATACTGAGATCCGGATGTTGAGGAGCCACCGTCCTTGACCTACTTACAATCATACTTATTCCCAACTAATTCCTTTCAGGTGTAAAAGCAGTGACTTGGTGCATCAGTGGTCAAATTGGGTCCTGAAGAGAAATGATGCTGTGGCTTAATGCTTCACTGGCCGAGTGAGGTAGGAAAAAGCACTTGCCTTAAGATAACACCAGTGCTGGATACCACTACCCTCTTCCCGCAGAAGGTTGGTAAGGATTGATGAAGGGCGAATCATGACTCCCGGTTCAAATTAGAAGTCACATTCAAGGGCCCAGGCCTTTGAAAACAATGACTAAGTTCTTCTTTATGCCAACTCCTCAAGTCATTGTTGAAGCAGCCTCCTATGGCTACCAGAGCTGCCACTCCAACACCTTCCACCTCAGGGAAAACCATGGACGATGTCCCTCCCTTTTGTCTCCATTTTGTACGTGCCAGGAAGGGCAGAAGAGGACGCTGAAGTTGGTGGTACCTCTTCCAGGAGCCATGACTGGGATGTATGTCAACGTGGCAGTGACATGGTGCCAAAAGATTGGTAGTGAAAGTCTTCTCTGAACTCTCGGAAAGTTCTTGTGCCTACGGCAGAAGTGACGGCAATGATGGAGACGAACAGGCAAGAAGTCCTCTGAGACTATTCTACAGTCAACATTTCTTTGTGGAGAAATTGACAGGAGGATAGAAACCATCCTTACATCTCTCTCCCCTGAATAAGTTTCTTCAACAAACTGCTTTCAAGATGGAGATAGCAAGTACTCTACTTGCTACCATCAGGAAAGAAACCATGCCATTGTGAAACCTAAGAGAGCATATTTTAAAAAAAATCAATCTGTCTGTCCAGAAATAAGTACCTCCGCTTTATCCTTGAAGCGGCATGAACCAGATCAAAGCCTTGCACTTCGGACTATCTACCACCCCATTAGTGTTCACGCTTGGGCGGCCCACTCAAACGGGATTATTCATCTTTCAAGGTATCTTCATAACTGCCTGATCCTCCTCCAAAAGGAAGTTGCTCCAGGGTCTAGACAGAATTCTTGCCTTTTCCCACAATTGTGGGATCATGATCAATCTGCTGTAGCAAGTCTAATGCCCAAACACAGGATCGAATACTTGGGAAAGATGTGCACACGTTTAGGGGTATTGCTAATGGTATGTCTGATCCCTTCTTGGTTGATGGAAAATTAGTAGTAGCAAGAGAGTCGGGGATGTAAAAGGGAGGTAGTGAAGGTTGAAGATGTGAAAGAAACAAGAGGTAAAAAGTGAAAATCAATTTAAAGTTGGCAGTGCAAGTGATGTGTGTGGAGGCAGCATGAGGAAGGGTAGTGAATGGTAAAATTGAAGGAGTAAAGATGAAGTGGAAGAGAAAAAGAGGGCATTTGAAGAATGCAGCCAGAGTAATAGTATAGAGAAGTATGAAAGATAAAAATATTTTAGCAGAATGTAAGGTAGCCGAGGCAAAGGGCAGCTGACTGAAGGTGGGGCCAGGTATGGTGTCATTCGTATGAAGAGAGTAGGAAGTAGTTTTGGAAAAAAGAATGTAAGTAAAGAAGGGTGGATCAAGAAATGAAGAGAGTGAAAGATGAAAATGAAAGGTTGTTGAAAGGAGAGGCGGCAAGGAAAAGGTGGGCTGAATATTTTGAAGTTTTCTTAATGTTGAGGATAATAAGGAAGCAGATATAATTGCTGTTGCAGGTGTTGAGGTGCTAGTGATAGGAGATGAGAGAGATTACAAGAGAGGAAGTGAAGAGAGCACTTGATGAAACAAGAGCACGGAAAGCACCTAGTATGGGTGAAACTGCTGAGATGTTAAAGGAGGAGAGTGTAACTGTACTTCAATGGTTAGCAGGAGTGTTTGTTTTATGTTGTCAATGGTACCAGTGGACTGGGTTTGTGCGTGTATTGTTTTGTTATACAAAGGCAAGGGAGATGTCATTTGTTTTGTAATTCAAGGGCTATTAGCTTGTTGTGGTTGGAAAATTCGAGTGCTAATTAATAGGATTAAGGGTAAAACAGGATGCAATCTGAGAAGGGCAGGGTGGTTTTAGAAGAGGTATTGGATGTATGGATCAGATTTTTACATTTAGGTAGATATGTAAGAAATATTAACAAAAGGTAAGGTGGTGTATGTTGCATATATGGATCTGGAGAAAGCTTATGATAAAGAGTTGATAGGGAAACAATTTGGAATATGGTCAGGTTATATGGAATTTGTGGAATATTGTCGCAAGCAGTGAACAGTTTATACATAACCAATAAGCGTGTATTAAGATAAGAAATGAAGTGAGAGTGGGGCTAAGAGGGGTGTAATAGCACCATGGTTGTTCAATTTGTTTGCTGATGGAGTCGTGAGAGAGGTGAATACTCAAGTATTTGGTCAAGGTTGAAACTGATAGTTGAGAGTGATTATGAGTGGGAAATGAATCAATCGGTTGTTGTTTCCAGATGATACTGTATTGGTTGCACACTCGAGAAGCTTGGTCGATTAGCGACAGGGTTTGGGAGGGTGTGGGCAAGAAGGAAGTCGAGAGGTAATGTGGGCAAGAGTAAGGTTATGAGATGCATGAGAAGGGAGGGTGGTGCTAGGTTGAATGTTGAGTCTCTTGCAGTTTAAGTAATGAGGGGTCTGTTGTTGCTGGAAATGGTGAAGTGAAAGCAGACGTACGTCCGAGTCAATGAAGGATGTAAAGTGTTGGGGGCAGTTAGGGAGTGGTAAATAAGAGAGAGTTAAAAATGAATGAAAAAAGTTCTGTATGAGAAAGTGATTGTACCAACTGTGATGCATGAAATGGAGTTGTGGGGAATGAAAGTGACGGAGAAACAAATTGAATGTGTTCGAGATGAAGTGTCTGAGGAGTATGGCTGATGTATCTCTATTAGATAGGTTTAGCAACAAAATAGTGAGGGTCAGAACAGGTGTAAGAAGTGAATTAGCAGCTAGAGTGGATATCAATGTGTTGAGGTGGTTTGGCCCTGTAGCGAGAATAGAAGATGGCTGTCTGCTGAAGAAGGTGATGAATGCAAGATTTGATGGGAGAAATACAAGGGGAAGGTCAAGGTTGGCGTGGATGGATGGAGTGAAGAAAATTCTAGGTAATAGGATAGATGCAAGAGATGCAAAAGAGTATGGTAGAAATAAGAATGAATGGCAAGCAATTGTGACCCAGTTCTGATAGGCTCTGCTGCTTCCTCTGGTACCTTAGTGACTGCACAAGGAGTTAAGCATATGAAGCTTTTATTTGTGGTGGATAATGAGGAAAGGTGGGCTATGGGACCCTAGCAGGACCAACCAAACTTGGCTGAATCCCTCATCAGGCTGGGAGGAGCAAAAGAAAAATCCCCTTTTGTTTTTATGTCATCACCCCCAAAAAATTGGGGGAAGTACCTTGGTAGATACATAGACATAATTTCAACTTGATGAAAAAAAAAATTACCATAATTCCTCTACAGTACATGGTACTATATTACAAAAAATAACATGGTTTGATGGGATGATAAATTAAGGATACGAATATTTACATAGAAAACTTGAAATTAATACATCCTCTAACACCCATATAATTAGCTGTTAGGAAGTAGTTTGAGTCCCCTTTCTTGCTCCGATACATTAGCAAGAAAGAATGACATTTTCAGGAAAGAAAAGAACTTTCATTTGGTTCTAGGGGATTTCTTCCCACTGAGTGAGTTTGCTTATTTTAAAGGATTAATTGTTTTATATGTATGTAGAATTAAATTTTTTAAGTAATTTGTATTTTTCCTAGCTATACAAGTCCCGAATCCCTTAAAATGTTATTTTTATTAATAAAATAAATTTTTGAATATACTTACCCGATAATCATGTAGCTGTCAACTCCGTTGCCCGACAGAATTCTATGGAGGGATACGCCAGCTATCACAATACTAGAAGGGGGTGTACTTACCAGCGCCACCTGTGGCCAGGTACTCAATCATTTGTTGTTTACACCTCCTCAATTATTCCTCGGTCCACTGGTTCTCTCTGGGGAGGAAAGGGAGGGTCGATTAAATCATGATTATCGGGTAAGTATATTCAAAAATTTATTTTATTAATAAAAATAACATTTTTCAATATTAAACTTACCCGATAATCATGTAGCTGATTCACACCCAGGGAGGTGGGTGAAAACCAGTGTACATGATTAAAGGATAGCTAAGTATCCCCAAATTTCATATAACAGTTATCTCAAATAACAATGAAATAATAAGTACCTGGTAAGGAAGTCGAATAGAACCGTTACTCTGCCTTTTATTTAAAGTTCGTCTTCCTTACTGAGCGCAGCGTTCCTCTTGGAGGCTGAATCAACCCAAAGGTGCCAAAGTACAAGGGGTTGCAACCCTACTAAAGGACCTCTACCAAACCTTTAACCCAGGCGCTTCTCAAGAATGAATAGACCACCCGCCAAATCCAAGGATGCGGAAGGCTTCTTAGCCTACCGTAACAACCATAAAAACAACAATAAAAGTATTCAAGAGAAAGGTTAAAAAGGTTATGGGATTATGGGAATGTAGTGGCTGAGCCCTCACCTACTACTGCACTCGCTGCTACGAATGGTCCCAGGGTGTAGCAGTTCTCGTAAAGAGACTGGACATCTTTCAGATAAAATGATGCAAACACTGACTTGCTCCTCCAATAGGTTGCATCCATAATGCTCTGCAGAGAACGGTTTTTATTAAAGGCCAACGAAGTAGCAACAGCTCTTACTTCGTGGGTCCTTACCTTCAGCAACGCAAGGTCTTCCTCCTTTAAGTGAGAATGTGCTTCTCTGATCAGAAGCCTTATATAGTACGAAAGCCCATTCTTGGACATGGGTCTCGAGGGTTTCTTGATGGCACACCATAAGGCTTCTGACTGTCCTCGAATAGGTTTAGACCTCTTCAGATAATATTTGAGAGCTCTGACAGGGCAAAGAACTCTCTCTAGTTCGTTACCTACCATGTTGGAGAGGCTAGGTATTTCGAACGATCTAGGCCAAGGACGTGAAGGAAGTTCGTTCTTTGCTAGGAATCCAAGCTGAAAAGAACATGTAGCTGATTCGGTTGTGAAACCAATGTTCTTGCTGAAGGCATGAACCTCACTGACTCTCTTAGCTGTTGCAAGGCAAACGAGAAAAGCAGTCTTGAGGGTAAGATCCTTGAAGGAAGCTGACTGGAGAGGTTCGAACCTAGATGTCATAAGGAACCTTAAGACTACGTCCAAATTCCAGCCTGGAGTGGAAAGACGACGTTCTTTAGACGTCTCAAAAGACTTGAGAATGTCTTGAAGGTCCTTGTTGGAAGACAGGTCCAAACCCCTGTGGCGGAGGACTGAGGCCAACATGCTCCTATACCCTTTAATTGTAGAAGTAGAAAGGGATCTCTCATTCCTAAGATGAATAAGGAAGTCAGCTATTTGGATCACAGAGGTATTGGTAGAGGATATTGAATTGGCTCTACACCAGCTTCGGAAGACCTCCCACTTAGACTGGTAGACTCTACGAGTGGAAATTCTTCTAGCTCTGGCAATCGCACTGGCTGCCTCCTTCGAAAAGCCTCTAGCTCTAGCGAATCTTTCGACAGTCTGAAGACAGTCAGTCGAAGAGCGTGGAGGTTTGGGTGCAACCTGTCTACGTGTGGTTGACGTAGAAGGTCCACTCTTAGAGGTAGAGTCCTGGGGAAGTCGACTAGCCATTGACGTACCTCTGTGTACCATTCTCTTGCAGGCCAAAGGGGAGCAACCAGCGTCAGCCGTGTCCCTTCGTGCGAGACGAATTTCTGCAGAACTTTGTTTAAAATCTTGAACGGAGGGAATGCGTACAGGTCGAGATGGGACCAGTTCAGAAGGAAAGCATCTACATGAACCGCTGCAGGGTCTGGAACAGGGGAACAATAAAGCGGAAGTCTCTTGGTGATGGAGGTGGCAAACAGGTCTATGGTAGGTTGACCCCACAACGTCCAAAGTCTGTTGCACACACTCTTGTGGAGGGTCCATTCCGTGGGAATGACCTGATTCCTTCTGCTGAGGCGATCCGCTGAAACATTCATATCGCCCTGGATGAACCTCGTGACCAGAGTGAGGTTTAGACCTCTTGACCAAATGAGGAGGTCCCTTGCGATCTCGTAAAGGCTCCTCGAATGGGTCCCTCCTTGCTTGGAGATGTAAGCCAAGGCTGTGGTGTTGTCTGAATTCACCTCCACCACTTTGCCTAGCAGGAGGGACTTGAAGCTCAACAGGGCAAGATGGACTGCTAACAGTTCCTTGCAATTGATGTGGAGTAATCCTTGTTCCTTGTTCCACACTCCTGAGCATTCCCGTCCGTCCAAGGTCGCACCCCAGCCCGAGTCCGATGCATCCGAGAAGAGAAGAAGATGGGGGGTCTGGATGGCCAATGATAGACCCTCCTTGAGAAGAAGATTGTGCTTCCACCACCGGAGAGTGGTCTTCATCTCTTGGTTGATAGGGATAGAGACTGCTTCTAGAGTCGAGCCCTTGTCCCAATGAGCTGCAAGATGGAATTGAAGAGGGCGGAGGTGGAGTCTCCCCAGCTCGACAAACAGGGCCAGAGATGAGAGGGTCCCTGTGAGACTCATCCACTGTCTCACTGAGCAATTGCTCCTCTTCAGCATGCTCATGATGCACTGTAGGGCTTGGTTTATCCTGGGGGCCGATGGAAAAGCCCGAAAATCCCGACTCTGAATCTCCATTCCCAGGTACACAATGGATTGGGAGGGAATGAGTTGAGATTTCTCTAAATTGACTAATAGACCTAGGTCTCTGATTAGATCTAAAGTCCAAGAGAGGTTCTCCAGACAACGACGACTCGTGGAGGCTCTCAACAGCCAGTCGTCTAGGTAGAGGGAGGCTCTGATGTTCGGTAAGTGCAGGAATTTTGCTACATTCCTCATCAGATGAGTAAAGACCATAGGAGCTGTGCTTAGGCCAAAACACAGGGCTTGGAACTGATAGACAACCTTTCCGAAAACGAATCTCAGGAAAGGCTGGGAGTCTGGATGAATGGGAACGTGAAAGTATGCATCTTTCAAGTCCAATGAGACCATCCAGTCCTCCTGTCTGACCGCTGCTAAGACCGACTTGGTCGTCTCCATTGTGAACGTCTGCTTGGTGACATACTCGTTGAGAGAGCTGACGTCCAGCACCGGTCTCCAACCTCCTGTCTTTTTGGCCACAAGAAAGAGACGGTTGTAGAAGCCCGGGGATTGATGGTCCCGGACTATAACCACTGCCTTCTTCTGCACAAGTAGCGACACCTCCTGTTGCAATGCTAGCCTCTTGTCCTCTTCTTTGTAGTTGGGAGAGAGGTTGATGGGCGATGTGGTCAGAGGCGGTTTGAGGCAGAATGGAATCCTGTAACCGTACCTCAGCCAACTGACAGACTGTGCGTCTGCACCTCTCTTCTCCCAGGCTTGCCAGAAGATCTTGAGCCTGGCACCTACTGTTGTCTGGAGAATCTGAGAGTCAGTGCTTTCCCTTGGATGTCCTGGGTCCTTTCTTAGACTTGCCCCTGTGAGAGTCTGGACGGGAGCTTCCTCGGCTGGGGGCTCTACCACGAAAGGGCGGTATGAACCTAGAGGCCGGGGTATCAGCCACTGGAGAGCGATAAGTCTTGGGGACAGAGGTGGAAACCTTAGACTTACGAGCCGATGAAGCTACAAGATCGTGCGTGTCCTTCTGTATCAGGGCAGCCGACAAGTCCTTAACTAGCTCCTCGGGAAAGAGGAACTTTGAGAGTGGAGCAAAAAGGAGCTGAGACCGCTGGCACGGTGTAATGCTGGCTGAGAGGAAGGAACACAGTTGTTCTCTTTTCTTCAACACCCCTGATACAAATAACGACGCTAGCTCACCCGATCCATCCCTGATAGCCTTATCCATGCAGGACATAATTAACATGGCAGAGTCTTTGTCCGCAGGAGATGTTTTCTTGCTGAGGGCTCCCAGGCACCAGTCGAGAAAATTGAACATCTCGAAAGCTCTGAACAACCCTTTCAGAAGATGATCCAGGTCTGAGAAGGTCCAACAAACCTTCGAGCGTCTCATCGCAGTCCTCCTAGGCGAGTCCACCAGACTTGAGAAGTCAGCCTGGGCAGAGGCAGGAACTCCCAAGCCTGGTGCTTCCCCTGTGGCATACCAAACGCAACCTTTCGATGCGAGCTTCGTTGGAGGGAACATGAAGGAAGTCTTGCCCAGGTGTTGTTTAGACTGAAGCCAATCCCCTAAGATCCTTAAGGCCCTCTTGGAGGATCTAGCTAGGACAAGCTTAGTATAGCACGACTTAGCTTGTTGCACGCCTAGCGAAAACTCAGATGGAGGAGAGCGGGGAACAGCAGAGACGAAGTGGTCAGGGTAAAGCTCCCTGAGTAGAGCCAAGACCTTTCTAAAATCAACAGACAATGGAGAAGGCTTAGACTCCTCCACGTCTGATGAGGGATCAAGATGTGCCTCCTCATCATCCGACACTTCATCAGCAGAAGGTAGCGAAGCAAAAGGACCAGAATGCTGAACCGCAGAGTCAGAATGGGTAGGAACAACAGCAGAGGTTTCCTCAACTTGAGGGAAAACCTGAGGTTCAGACTGCATAGGTTGAACAACAGTCGGAGCAGAAGGCAGGTGCAAGGGTGAAGGAGGTTGACTCCTAGCAAGAGTTGCACCCAAGGAATGCACCAGCTGAACGGAGGACGGAGGCGGAGTAGTCCGTTCCTGTTCCTGTGGTATGAGTGGAGCGTTAAGAGACCGAGGCTGTGCAGAACAAGGTAAAGTTCCCGCAAGCAGAGATGTCTGAGGAGCAGGATCAGGGTGCACGGGTAGAGCTCGGTGCAGCAGCTGAGACTGACTCACAGGTGGAAGAGGTTGTTGTACCTCCACCGAGAGTTGCACCGCCGGTGGAGCAGCCAGGGGAGGAGGAGGAAGAGTGGAGTAATCCTCCTGATCCCAAACCGAAGGTTGCCTTAAAGAAGGCTGATGCTGAACAACACTGGGAACAGTGAACACAGAAAGTGGTTCAACATCGTACGCCTGGCAGATGGAGCTGCGACTGGGTGCAGCGAGTGCAGGCGGGTGCAGCACAGGCTGAACGGGTGCAGGAGGTTGGTGCACCACCGGTGCAGGCGGGTGCAGCACAGGCTGAACGGGTGCAGGAGGTAGGTGCACCACCGGTGCAGGCGGGTGCAGCACAGGCTGAACGGGTGCAGGAGGTTGGTGCACCACAGGAGCAGGAGGAGCAACACTCTCAGCACGACACTCACGCATCAGGTCCGAAAGCTGAGCTTGCATGGACTGAAGCATAGACCACTTGGGATCAGCAGAGACAGTAGCAGACTGAGGTAAAGCCATAACAGTGGTTGCACCACCGGTGCAGCTCTGTTGTACCTTACTCCTCTTGGGCGGAGTACAGTCGCTAGAAGACTGAGGCGAGTCAGAGCTGAGCCAACGACTGCAACCTGGCTGAGCACTCGAGGGCTGGACTCTGCGTTTAAGCGGTCTAGAGACCTGAGACCAACGTTTCTTCCCCGAGAGAAGATCAGCGGACGAGCGGAAGACGGGCTCAATCGTCTGCAAGTGGGAGTGACGGTCTGTGGAAGACACGCCCGCAACCACTGAGGATAATTCTGTGCGCCTAACAAGGCCTGCCGAACCCTTATGCCCTTCGACATTGCTTCTCCCCTGGGCTTGGGAGCTTGCAAGAGGTCCCGGACTGGGAGAACGACTGGCTCGCACAGAAAAATCCCCACGCACCACACTGGCACTAACACTAGTACAAGGCACTGCACCGACACTAGCACTCGTCACAGCACTGGCACTAACTTCACCCACTGCACTCTTGGCCTTCAACTCTTTCACTTCGGCCATCAGAGACTTATGGTCACTTACCACTGACTCTACCTTATCGCCTAAAGCCTGAATAGCGCGTAAAACCACTGACATATCAGGCGGAGGGCACACAGTAGGATCGGGGGTAGCCACTACAGGGGTAGGATCAGGTTGGGGATCATGAGATGAGGAAAATAAAGAAGAGTGAGAAGAACTCCTCCTAGCTCTAATTCTCTCTAACTTAGAAGAATACTTTAAAAGTCGGACAAAATCCAAATCCGAAAGTCCGGCGCATTCCTCACATCGATTTTCTAACTGACAGGGTCTGTCCCTACAGTCAGAACAAGCGGTGTGAGGATCTACCGAGACCTTCGGAATACGTCTATTGCAAGACCTACATCGTCTATGGGAGGGGGCTTGCGAAATGTCAGACATTTTGTTTTCAAGAGATAGTCAAAGGGAGATCCAAAAAACAAGCAAAAATTCGTTAACCGTTAAACTGAATTAAATAAAAGCTATCTAGCTAATATCAGAAGGTTTCTAGTAATGCGACAGCCGTAAATCAAAGAGAATACATCACCAAATAAGCGAGAATAAACTCGAAGACCATAAGCGTATCCCAGAACGTCTAGCCGGAGGCACGACAGAGGAATAATTGAGGAGGTGTAAACAACAAATGATTGAGTACCTGGCCACAGGTGGCGCTGGTAAGTACACCCCCTTCTAGTATTGTGATAGCTGGCGTATCCCTCCATAGAATTCTGTCGGGCAACGGAGTTGACAGCTACATGATTATCGGGTAAGTTTAATATTGAAAATTAAATTTTCCACCTCAACAACCTTTCTTGGTGCAAGGCCTAAAGGCAAAAGTGGCTATTCTGTTAGGGGGTTGCCTGGCTTCTCCACATGCTTCCTCTTGTCAACCGACCAACCAGCTTTTAGCTGTATTAAAGACCAATCAGGCTTAGAAGTTTCTAGTGATAGGAAAAAGTGGCATTTTTCCATACAACATGATAGTACTGGTGTACATTTAGAAGTGGGGCATCAGGGCAGAGTACTTGTTCTGTACGGCGGAACTACTGCTGTACTCATATATTTCTCCTACCTTGAGTTTATTCCAGAGAAATGAAACTTACTAGTCAAGCAGGATTCAACAATAACTTTTCCAAGATGTTATAAGCCTTGCAACAGATCTTTGGTCTACTACTTACGACCAGCTGTTCCTCACTCATCCGTTGTGTGCTCACACCATCTCAAGTCTTTGAAATCATGGTTGACTTGAATGTCTCTGGACAAGGTATGGCATCTTATTACCAATTAGTCATTTATAATACTGTAGTATTTTCTTGTGATACAGTGGTCATGGATCTTACCATTGTCATTTCCCATATTTCTCTTGCATAGAATGGTACAGGCCTTATGTATCAGGCACAGTCTCTGCTCTATGCTAATGTTAGATTTTTATATGCCCATAGTTTTTAGCATGTGCTTCTTTTCATCCATGCTGCAGCTACTTGCCTTCAACTCCTATTTCATAGTACATTGCATTTTCTGAGTAAAGGTAAATGCTGCTATTCTTTTTAAAGCTTCCTGGCATCACAATGTAGTTCTTCACTTTCTTCTCTTTGATATTGCAGTTCTAAATCATGTCTATTTGACTAGACACCAATTGTTATAATTGGTACACTACTGTTCTCACACTACTTTAGCACAACAGGTACATGATCACTTTCTTGACTCTATTTTCTCGTACTTCCTTTTCAGTCACATTGAGCTTTGTTTTGCATACGTTGATTCTCAGTCCACTTCCTTCCACTGGTTTTTTTGGTGTTAAGACACTGTCACCTGAATCAAACAACTCCCAGCTGTAAAAGTATAATCAAACAAATTCCATGATACACTAAAACAATTTTTTCGTGTAAAACTTTATTTCACACTTTGTACATAAGAACAATATATTTTGATAACAATATTCATGTATAATAATGAAATGCATGGCAGTAACATACCTGGCTAGAAGAAAAATTCCCCCTAGAATCTCAGTCTCCCAAAATTGAATTAGTCAAATGTAATTAATGTTGACATTTATGGTTTTTCTCATTTTCCCAAATCTAGATTTTGATTGAATAATTACTGCCTATAAGTAGGCTTTTAGATTTATTTCAAATTTGATTTCAACTTAGTCTGTGTACTGTGACATCATCATCTTGAAGAATATTCTTGAATAAGTGTTATATTAAAATTCTTTTCCCTTTGATTGTGTCTCGCATATTACAAAGCAAGATTTTGATTTAATGACTATGTACAAACATACATATTTTTGATTATCTAACAAAAGTACATTAATTCCTATAAAATACAGCAAAAGGTTTAATATCAAGAAGGATGCATAGGGTGTCAATTTTCAAAATTATACTAATTGTAGCAATTCATAGACATAAGATTCAATAGAGAGAATTACTTACTAGCTCCAAGCACTCTTTACCCATGCAACAACAGCTGTGCCCTATATGCCTTTGCTCAGACATGGATGTAGGAATCTCATAGCCATTATAGTAACATATTTGAAACAGGGACTTTAAAGATTGACCAGATAAATGTCCGAGTAAAGGTATGTCTGAAGGATCACAGAATTGTTAGTAACAATATAGACAAGGAGAAAACATAGGCAAGAAAAAAGATTTTGTGGTCATAACCACATTCTAGACAATTTCATATTTTCAAACCTAATTTTTGGTATTTATTTTAACAAATTTTATCTTAACTGAAGATATGAATTCTTCAATTATTTTGCCAATTCTGTACATAACATCACAATAAATTTTGGCATTGAAATTAACAACATATAACAATTAATGAGATGTTAGTATGTGGTTGAGAACACAAAAGTGTTGGCCTGCATTCCCAAAATGCCTGTCCTTTCTGTGTAATTAGGTGCCCTTATAAAATTCATGGTATGCTGACCTATTTAATGCTACTTTATTTAATAAATTGTATTTATAAGAGTTAACAAACTTAGCTACATTACTGACACAGTGTTGTGGGGATAACAGCTTAAGTAGAATAACATTGCTTTCGTTAGACAACTTGACGGGCATAGGTAGTTTAAGGACTTGATTAGTGGGCATGTGGGTTTGCAGGTCAAAAGATGGAGGGCTGGGTTGAGTGGTAGTTAGTTCAGGAGCCTGCCTGACTAGTCTACTTGTTAGAAAAAGAGAAGATACAGAGTGGTCGCTCACACACACACAACCATTTAACTTTAAAAGTGGTAATGTTCAACATCTGCACTTGACCTCTGTTTCAGTGTTGGTTCCACTTGAAAAATTATTTCTATGCTGAATCTAAAAGGAACTTTTATTATAAAATCTCTGAAAATTATACCTTAAAATTTCAAAGTTGTTTATGTGGGAGAAGTGCTTTAAAAACATTTAAATTATTAGTTTCCTGTTAACTATGATTCTGGTTGAAATTAAACTAGAATGCTTACTTTGTGGCATGTGATCTTTCTACAAAGATTTAACAGCAATGGAAATGTGACTTGTTAAAATGTGCGAGTTTTAAAATTACTGAACCCTATTTACATAGCATCTATTTGGTTGAGTGGTAATGCAAGCAACCGAGATAGTAATGTGATTATAGTACAAATTCATAGAGCCTTGGTACAGAATAACTATACAGCTGATAATAATACAGTATAACAGATGGGTGCATAACCAATAGCTTGTAAAAAATAACAATGTTTACAAACATCATAATAGTCCTCACGCTTTAAGTTGCCATATATTCTTTCTTCAATAACTAACTGACAAAAATCATATATATATATATATATTTATTATTTTAGATCTGCTCAAAAGAAAACTGTATAATCACAAAACTAGAGCCTATTTATCAAATATACCTGTTTAATGCTCTATCATAATATCAACTATGATATATTTCAACACTGGCTATGAAACTAGACTCTGGAGTAATACAGACTGGGTTTGTACACACACAGTTCATTATTGTCGGGGCACTGAGCCTCCAGTAACAACGCTACAGCAATGCATGAGGGTGATGTATTGAACTAGCAGCAGCAGCAGTTTACACCACCTTTATGTCACCATGCCTTGTGGCCACCCTCACGCGTTGCCTAGCCCAGTCTCACTCCTCAACTGACACTTTATAGAATTTTCCTTTTACCTATGCAAAAATACATTTTTATTTGCTGAAAACCCAGAGCGGGAGCAGCGCTGTTATCTTATTGGCTGGAATTACAGTACATTAACTACATTTAGTAATTTGCAACTAAAATATTCAGCATTTGCAATGGCCAGAACTCCTGCTTGGTCAGACCTTTCATCGAATATAAATGTAACTTGGCATATGCAAATCTGCTGGGTTGATTGCGTCATTTGGCCATTTAAGTGTTAGGCTTTGTGGTTCCTAGCCTTGTGAAGTTTTTAAACAGAAATGGCCAAGCTCCTGTGACAGCAAGACCCAGTTCATTCACATCACTAGATTAAATTAGGCCAGCCAGCACAAATACAGCACCAGACTCACCGACTTGGGTACAAGATGGGGAGAATGACTGGGAGGGTAATGTTGGAAAATGGGGAGCAACTTATTAATATGATTAAATTAGTGTACAGAACTACAGTACTCCCTTTTTTCTAAATGAATCAAGTACAGTTATGCTAAATTTTGAATTCAATAATTAACTCACTAAGTATAACACAATAGCCTAGTCTGTAATAATGAAATGGTATAGTATATTTCATCCAAAGTAGCTTATGTATTAAGAAAAGTCTTTGTGCATAACTGCAGAGCACTTGGCACACAAGTGTCTATTACAAGTAAAATCTATTATTAATAAAGCAGAGTTCCTTTATGCAAGGAAACTGGTTTTAAAAATGGCCTCAACCAAAAGTCTAAAAATAAGCAGAGAAGGTAAGAAAAATTAAGGGATTTGACATTTCACAGACAGCAATTATTACTAAAATAAGAATCAATCCACAGAGCAGGAGTCAATAAGTGAAAGAAAAAGTATTGAGCTGACAGTAGAGGGAGGAAAGTGTCCCTCCGTGCAGGCCACTTTTTGTCATAGTCAGGGTTTGACCTAGTTCATGAGGATCCATGGGATCTAGACTTTGCACGAGTTAACTTGTGTTACCCGTGAGTATCTTAGCAAGTTACTGTACATAGAATAAGCAAAGGGGAAATGGGAGGGACTACAGAGGATATTTGAGGGTTGGGAATTAAATTTCATCAGGAGAATGATGATGATGGTACCTTAAGGGCTCTTTTTTTTGTTTTTTGTTTTTTAACCAGAGCACCTTTATTAAGTAAGTAGGCCTCTGACTGCAACAGTGCTAAGTGCTAATGATACTCACCTACATTGTCCAGATATAACCACTTAACATCTATGTGAAGTGGTCATAAAGACATAGACATACATAGGTGCATGAATATGTCCATAACACATACAGTAGGGAGACCCTCTGATAGGCTTTGTGCGTATTTCTAGTGTATTTGCAATTAATTTGAGGAGAGCTATTTCACATACCAAGATTTGCATATAATGAATGTTATAACCCACCTTACAAGTTCCAAAGCCCCTGGACCATCCTAACCACCCAACATGAAAGGGGAAGCTTGCATCCGGAAGTGTTGGTGGTGGCAAGGACAGACCTTCGGCCAATGGAATGTCTTTTGCATGTGTGTGTATGTATAATGTGGTAGATCACAACTTATTTTTCACTGTTCAACCATATTGTTTTCCCATAAAACTTACCTACTTAATCAGACTACGCATTGCGTACAAACTTATTATGCACTAGTGAGCTACACCCAAAGACTACTATGTCCACTAACCAGGTAATGATTGTATTTGGAGAACACATGATATTGATGTTTGCCAACTGCCTGCTTGTGTAATCTGTAATTTTTTTTTATTAATGATACATCACTTTAGATGAATTTATTTGGGTAAGACAGAAAACCCACTAATATATATGGTCTTTTTGAGTAAGCAGACATCATGTGATATAGAAAGTGCCTGCCTTACTGATGCTCCCCATCCAAGGCTGCTAGGTACTTTTCTTCAATTACTAGAGGAACCAATTTATGCCTGTGAAGAAAAAAAAATGTTAATGTTCAATATTAATGACAATATATTTCAAAATTAAGACAAGTTCGCTTTTTCTTATTGTGACGAAATTTTTAAAAAATATGACAAATTTAGAGATGATTAATATTTCTCCTTAACTAATACAAACCTTGAGTTATTTATGTGGATATACTTCGGCAGAGCTGGAAGGTAGGTAACTTTTTTTATTTCAGGCGACTTATTGGGGAACATGTGATGGCGGGACAATTTATATAAATAGCTCCAGGTTTGTATTATTAAGGGGAAAAATACAAATTTTCTCTATATTTGTCATTTGTTCCCATACGAACAAACCTTGCGTTGTGTGGATGACTCGCCCTTAGGTGGGTGGTAAGTCCGACTACTAGCTCAAGTCATTGACCTGGGTTTACCTAGTACAGTATTAGACTGTAATCGAGAGAAACCTAGCCACCGTGCTTACCAGCACTCTAAAATCAAAATCTGTACCATGGACTTCCACTGTCTTGGGCTAGAGTTCTCTTGAGTTCTCAAGAGTTTAAATAGGAACCTTACGCATATGAAATAGACTTTTCCCTCTTGCCTACCTCACGGATAGCATTGGGGACATGTACAAGTATATTAATTTTAAAACTATACAGTACTGTACTAGGTTACACTAGGGAAGTGGTTCTTCCCTGCAGAGGGACTCATGGTGCTGTACCTCAAGGAAGGGGAAGATGAAGAAAGGAAAAAGGTCAGACATGCTCTCATTCATTGCAGACTTAACCCCAGTAACCAATGCCCTCAACCATCTACTACGTGTCCAGCAAGGAGCTCGAGGTATTATTCAAACCATCCGTTGTGCAGCCACCTCAGGACCAATAGTAAACGTCTCGAGTTTACTGTGAGTCATGTCTTGGAGATAGTGGGCAGTGAAGGTGGTCTGATATTTCCACACGCCCTCCTGTAATACCTGCAACATGGAGTAATTGCGCTTGAATGCCAGAGACGTACTGATGCCCTGACATCATGAACTCTAGGTCTTCGAGCTGGAGGAGGTTCTGGATTCAAAGCATTGTCTATGAATGCGAATCCAGGCTGAAATAATGTCTTTAGTAATTCTCCTCCTAATCCTACCTGAACTTACAAAAAGCAAAATTAGTCAGGGCTGAGTTGCCGAGTGCGTTAAGGTAATAAGGTAATATCTCAAACTCCTCACCAGACACGGTAAAAATCAATCTGGGTCATTGGTTACAGAACAAAGACTCTTACTTTAAAAATGCCTGAATCTACTGTATGGTCCAATACCCCTAGATTTTGAGTCTTTGCAATGAACTATTGGACGTAGTCAAGTGTCACCTTCCCCATCCCCTTGAATGGGCAATGTCGTACGAGACCAAGAAGTTCATTAACTTTTTGCTGAGGCTAAAGCGATTAGGAACGCCATCTTCAAAGTGAGATTACGTAATGGTTCATTGGAAAGTTCTTTTAAGGATCTCAAGACGCGAACCACGTTCCAAGGAGTAGGTCATATCTCCGACTGTGGGCAAGTGATCTCATAACTGTGTGAATAAGGAAAGTTCCAAAGAAGAGAAAAGATCTACTCCCTTCAGTCTAAAGGTAAGGCTTAAGGCTGGGGGATAGTCCTTCAACGCCGTGACCGAAAGGAGCTTTTCCTCCCTAAGGTATACAAGAAACTCCGCCATTACTGGAATAGTAGCATCGAGTGGAGAGATATTCCTTTCATGCCACCAATCACAAAAGATTGTTCACTTTGCCTGGAATACAGCAGAAAAGGACTATTGTAAGTAACCATAAGTTGCAAAAAGCCTCTCAGAGAGGAGATGCTAGATAATTTCCAGGCATGAAGCTGTACAGACGGGACGGTCTTGTGAAGGATGTTCACGTGTGGTCGTTAGTGTAGATCTGGTCGTGGAGGTAGTTCTCTCAGGAGATCTAGTAGAAGTCGCAGAAGATCTGGGAACAATTCTCTATGATGCCATAGCAGAGCTGTGAGGGCATCATTAAGTTTTTGGATGCTCTTATCTTGTTGAGCAATCTTCTCATAAGACAGAACGGGGGAAATGTGTAAACGCTGATGATGTCCCACCGTTGTTGTAATACATCTTCCCATAGAGCCCGAGGGTCCGGAACTGGAAAACAGTGCAGCGGGAGCCTGAAGTTCAGGGATGTTGTGAATAGGTCCACTATTGAGGAGCCCCACAAAGTCAGGACTTTGTTGCTTATCAGAGGATTCAAAGACCATTCGGAGCCCACTATCGGAGTTGCACTGCTCATATTGTCTGCGAGCACATTCCTCTTGCCCGGAATGAAGCGAGCTGATAGGACACACTGTTTTTCTGACCATCATAGAATCTCTACTGCAAGATGGCATAGGGGCTGTGAAAAGGTACCATCTTGTTTGTGTATGTAAGCCACCACTGTGGTGTTGCTGCTCATCAACACCACCGAGTGGCCCGCCAGCAACTGATGGAACTGACGGAGAGCTAGATAGGCTGCTCTCATTTCCAAGAGGTTTGCGTGCTGGTATCTTTCAGACTCAGACCACAGGCCTGAGACTGTGTGCTGCAGCAAGTAGGCCCCCCTCCTCCTTTTGATGCGTCTGTGTAGAGCAACAAGTCTAGAGGAGGGATGAGAGGATCTTGCCCCTTTGTACAGATTTTCATCTGCCACCCCCCATAGGTGGTCTGTCACTTGGTCCTGGGCAATAGGAACTAGAGTGTCCAAGGAGTTGGAGTGTTGATTCCACACAGACTTCATCTGCCATTGCAGGGATCTGATCCTGAGGCAGCCATTGAGAACTAGATGTTGTGTGAAGATTAGGTGACCTAGAAGACGTAACCATTGTCGGGCTGTTGTCTTCCCGTCTGAGGAAGGGTATTGCCACTTCTCTCAGCCTGTGTACTATGTTGTCTGAAGGGAAAACTTTCTGTTTGTTGGTGTCTATGATCACACTGAGATGAACAAGTCTCTGGGATAGAAGCAGTGAAGACTTTGAGATTATCATGATCACCAGATCTTGACAAAACTCTAGAACTCTCTCAGTGATGAAGAAGGGTCATCTCCGAGTCTTCTAGAATCAGCCAATCGTCGAGGTATCTCAGGAGACAAATGCTGTTCTTGTGAGCGCAAGATGCAACAAGGGCAAACACCCTGGTAAAGACCTGAGGTGCTGTCGCGAGACCAACACAGAGAACCTTGAACTGGTATCGCTTATTCTTGTGTATGAATCTGAGATACTTCCTTAAAGATGTATGGATTGGGATCTGGAAGTATGCATCCTGGAGATCAAATGTGCACATGAAGTTCCTTGGTTGTACAGCCTGGATGATCGTGTCAGTCATCTCCATTCTGAACGGAGTTTGTTGGACAAATTTGTTTAGGGGGGAGAGATCTATGACTGGCCTCTAGACACCTTTTTCACAAGAAAGGGTCGACTGTAGAAGCCCGCAAACCCGTCAAGGATCTCCTGGAAAGCCCCCTTCTGCATCATGGTCTGGGCTTCGGTCCGGAGGGACAGCTCCTTTATGGATCCCTTTGTATAGAAGCTTGACGACATTGGATCCCGAGTCTGAGGAGGGAGAGATTGAATGAATGGGATGTGATCACCTCTATTGTCCAGGGATCTGGCACCATGGTGCTGCCACCTCTGCCAGTGGTGTTGCAGGCATCCTCCCACGGGTGGTCGGTGATGAGGACTTCCCTCCCTAACGGGAGCGGCTGAACCTCTACCTCCTTTCTTTCCTTTGAAGGACTTGTTCCCTTTCTTCTCTCTGGCCTAAAAGGGATGCTTCGGCTGCCCCCTCTCTCTCCTGGAATGAAGATCCCTCGAGAGTTGAGTCCTCAGGCATGTTACTTCCACCTTCGCCCACAAGTCGATGGCATGGTGTGATTCAAGAACTCCAGTGTATGGGTATCTGACAAAATGAAAGACTAAAGAATTTCTTATAGACTCCTTAGACAGATCTTTGGAGCGCACAATATAGCCTAAAGACCTCAACCATAGGTCGAGCCATGAGGCAGCCTCCATGGCGTACTTCGCGCCTCACTTTATGTTGAGAAGCTCTTAGAGAAGAGAGATTGAGTCATAAGACCCCTAATGAGGGATTCCATTGAGGGTTTAAGAATCATGGTTGAGTGGGGTTCGTTCATCTCATGGTACTTCCTTTGAAGAATGAAATGAAGTGGGAGAGATCGAGACGAGGAACTTCCTCTTAGGGAACTAGAAGTTCCTGCTATCTGAGAGATACCTTTCCTCCTGGCTGCTGTCAGTCCCTTTGACCATAACAGTACTACGCTGGTCTTAGATGGTCTCAGAGTTGCAAACATTTAGTCCAGGACCATCTCTTTACCTTCCTAGGGGGTAGTACCAGGATTGGATAGCTTGTTTGTGGCCCTCATACAAGCAAGGAATTGCCAGAAAGTATATTCTGACTCTACGCTCTTGTTCAGAGTGGAAATTTAGGACTCGCTGCCCTTGGGAGATATTCCTTTTCCATATCCAAAGCATCATCTACCTCCAAGCTCACATCCATAGCAGCCTGGGGTAAGTTGAAGTCATCAACAGGGTCGTGAGAGGGACCTGCCTCAGGGGACCTATCACCTCTGGTCTACGAGATTCCCTTGCCTTAGCATTCTTGGGGACTGTCTTCGAGTCTTTTGACTCCCTCCGTAGAGGAAAATGCTCTCCCAGGATGGAAGGGTTTGGGGGAGCTTGTGGTTTCTTCGACACACTGGGCTCGGAGATTGGGGATTTCTTCTCTGCGGGTGGTTTTGAGACTGGACATTAGTCTGGGGAACCACCTGTATTTGTGTAAAATGGAACGGATGGATAGAGATTTCTCTGGGTGAGCCAAGATCCCTACTCGTTCTGGGTTGGACGAGATCCGCATGCGGTGGTGTGTTGCGTTTCATACTCCTCTTTTGCCTAGTAGTTAGAGTGGCTCTAGTCTTAACCGGAGTTAGGAGATGACTATCTAGGAGATTGCTCCGTGGAGGAGCACACGCTTTGCTCAGCACTGGGTTTAGATGGCGAAGACTGCTGAGCTTTAGATGCATTGCTACCCTTTGCGGATCTTCTCCCGAGGCCTAGACTACCCTGCTAGGATGAACCCAGCTCCGAACACTACAAAGGAATAAGCGGAATCGCTCTGACTTGAGCAAGTTGAGGCTGTGGAGGTGGAGGAGCCACACCCAAGACTTTTGGAGGGTAAATACCAGCGTATCAAATCAAGAGGGAAGTTCATCTCCTCTTAAAAAGTCCAGTGTTTCCTTTTGAAATACAGGGAGTCGAGAACGCCTTCTGATGGGAGGGTGTGAGGGAGTCTGAGATGATCTAGGAGACAGTCTCTGGGAACCTCTTTCGATGAGCAATAAGATCGATCGGCGGTTCCTTGAACCCTTCAGAGAAGGGAGTTGGCCTACTGCCAAAGAAAGTCTCCGTCGGAGGTGTAGGAAGAGTCGGGACCGCGGTCATGATTCGGTACCTCTAATTGTGAAACACTACAAGAACTGCCAATTCACGTATGAAATCACGAGATTCACGCGTTAACGGGTGCGATTCACTAGTGGAAGTGCTCGTCTCACGAGCGACTGGTGCTGATCGAGAAGGGGGAGGCCCTAAGGGCTCCTGTGTTACCGGAGGACTACTCACGCTAGCTAATGGCGAAGATGAGGGCCTTGGTACAAGGGCAACTCGAAGCATTGGGGAGCGTCTCACCGTGGTGGAACACGGAGAGCGTCGTGGAGTCAAGCGATTAGCTAAAGCGCCCCAGACAGCGAAGGGCGCTGGGGGTCGCTTAACGGGATGTTTTTCTGGAAACCATTCATCAGGAAGTCCATATTCCATATCCGGTCAAAGGATGATGAGGAGAGGTTCGAGTTGCAGTGCGCCTCGCAGATGTCAAGCGCGAGCATCCACCTTTTCTCCGTGGAGAGCAACGCTTAGGCTTTGATCATGAACGCACGGTTCGCGATTGGGAACTTTCTGTTTGTGATCGAGAGTGCCTAGCTCGTGATCATGAACGGTGGGAATATTTAGGGTGCCTAGCTTGTGAATGATGGGAACGTTATGAGTGCTTAGCTCGTGATCGTGAGTATCCCCCTTGTGAACGTGATCGTCATCCTCGTGATCAAGATCATTGAGATCTAGAACGCAAGCGTTCAGATCTAGACCTAGAGCATCTAGCTCATGAGTCTTTAGCTAGCGATCATGAGCCGTCAGCTCGGGAGACAGAATGGTTCCTAGAAGATGAGCGCCAAAACCGTGATAACCTGTGGTCTCATGAGAGTGAAGCTCTAGAATGGCGTCGCGAGGAAGAGCCCCAAGATAATGATGACCTGCAATCTCTTAGATGATCTTCGGATCGTCACTAACGAAGACCTGAAGAAGATTGTCCCAAAGGAGGAGTGTGTCATCCTTGCAATCGGCTGGCAGATGATTGCTGGCCGGTTAAAGATCATCTATGTCTGCAGCAGGCAGGAGGTTAGCACATGCACTGGAAACATTCCTGTGGGGAGAAACAAAGGGCTGCAGGTTAGAGTATGACGAAGTCCCAGGATACCAAGCAGGTTTGTCGCCTACAGGAGGCCGTTGGAGGGTTGGGTGTGAAAAATCACCTTATCCACGTGGGGAAGAGCCAGGGGAGGGCAAAAGATGGACCTTGCAAGGATAGAGAAGGGACTTTCCTTTGAAGGTCGTGCAGAAACCTCCAGAAACAGCCACGCCTGTAACACACCTGCAAGGGAAATTGGTTCCCTGGCTACTGGAGGAGAAGGTGCTCCACTAGGGGAAGCAACAATGCCCCCAGTACCCCAAGGTTGGAGTTGTTCTGTCTGCGCTCCTACTTGAGCATCCCCAAGAAGACAAGCGAGGAGGAGCTTCGGAAAGAGTTTTAGGGGTGTATGAAGAAGAAGCTCGCTGTTTCCTCGCCCCTGAAGGAGAGAGATCATGCTTAGCCACCTTCTTCCTGCAACACCCAAATTTCTCCCACTGGGAGGCATGCCACCCCCTACAATCATCACAGGGAAAGCCCTGCTCACAATGATTCCCCCGACAGGTTGGACACAAGGGGTGCACCCTCACAACTAGGTCAGGTTTGCATGGAAGTGCCAGAGAAGAAGGGCATTCACAACTGAAAAATAAAAACCAATGATAATAGGCAGTCAACGGCTAAGCCTTGAGGAGAAGAGAGAGGAGAGGTTCGCTCTCTACAAGCCTAAAGACTAAAACGACGTTGTTCACTGATGTGCGAGTAGATATACCCCCTATAGTGGTTAGGTAGGGTTACCACCTCGCACCTAAGTCTAATGGCTACCTTCCAGCTCTGGTGAAAGTATATCCACATCAATAACACAAGGTTTGCTAGTGTGGGAAAAAACATGATAATTTTTTTTATTGTTACTAATAATTTTTCAAAATTGCAGTAGGTACTTCTTCTTGGGTAGTGGCTAAGCACAAATATAATGGTATAAAATGAAACTGAGATAAACAAGACTAACTTTCATCACAACACTAATAACAGATCACAAGCACATGTAAAGTTTTAAGTTCTCAGATACTTTACCAGTTTGATAATTTGTTGTTTAGGAAAATAATATGCTATTTCCAATGCTGACAAATCACAGCAATTGCCTATGTGTTAATTTGTTTCGCCATGAAGAGATTCCTGTACTGTAACTGTGACACAGAACCCATGAGCTTTGCAAATGATTGATTGGAGGAAAAACATTTGTCAGTCACTGACCCAAGTATTTTAAGTATTAACAAACTCTTAAGGTATGCAAGAAAACAATTTGAAGAGAACACTAATATTCACTAGACCAAACAATGTATCAATACAATGATAGCAAAACAAGACTGCACTGAAAAAGTCATTCTCATGGAGACTTTTTTTAGATAAATCTTAATTCCAAGTTTTAAATTAAAGTTTTACAATCTTAATTTCAAAACTGACCTATAGTCAAATCTAAAAACATTACAGGCACAGGCACTGAGGGCTATAAGTAATTGATAACACTTGGTTTTTTACCTGATATATGGATAATTAATACCCAGTTCATTTGTTAAAGACCTTGACTCTCAAACTTTTAGTAGATATTAGGTCTTTTCATAGACCATAAATTCATATTCAATTCTTCATACATATTCCCACCTACAAATGTATAAGATTTGTGGGTCTAAGTAATGTAAGTCCATGTCATTTATTATTATTACTACATTACAACAAGCAGATGTCTTGCCTTTCCATCTATGCCCATCTTATTTGAGAGCAAGTCTCTCAAAGTTTGAACACCTTGCATTATGCTTCATTTTACTGAAGTTTTACATAATTTTACTTGGCTAGAATGTTTTCCTCTTTCCTAATCCATGGCAATCTACTACCATACGTCACACTAACATCGGGATTGTTAGTTCATACTAATTTAATTTTAGTTTTAAAAGAAGTCCATTTTATTGTAGGGAAACTATTCTCTAGTTTTTATACAAATATACACTTGGCTCCGCATCTTGTGCAGTTATATGTTATAGGGAACCTATTTCTTAGCTCGTAAAATGGTTTCTTCCAAGGGCACTTTCGTATCACTGTATGCAAAAGGTGTAACCTATATTGCTGCCAAAAATCATCCTGCAAGCAATTTATGCAAGAAAAAAGGGAACTGTTAATGATGCATTTCCTTTTTCAAAACTGAATCCACATCTGGAAGACACTTTTGAATCAGGACTCACTGAAGCAGGAATCCATAAACTATTGTTATTCATAAGGTGTGGACCATCTTTAACTAAACTAACAAGCTAACATTTTTAAAGAAAAATTACCATAGGTAATAATGAGAAAAATGTAAGGAAATTAAACAGATTATCAGCATTTAATCACCACTCAACTTCATCTCCTAACTCTGAAAAAAGTTTAAAAGTGGCTAAGTACATAGCTTGTGTAATGAATTAAAAATTCTTCTGATTCTAATAAAACCTTAGTAAGGATATACTTCATGTCATGAAATCCTTGTAGACTATGTTTTTATAAGATTCGGAGGGGTGGCTACAAGGCCATGTGATCTAAATCTCATAGATTCATTAAAAAATTATGGTGAAATATTTCTTAAGATGAACTCTACCCAATAAGAGTTTCTGGAATTGGGACAAGCTGTTAGATATCAACTAAATAAAAAGTGTTTCATAACTCCCACAAAGGGATTTTGTTTAAGAAAATTTATGATATATATACAGTAGTGCTGTCAGATATAAAGAAAAGAAAGGGAATGGAGATGTATGAAGAATATGGCAGCCTATTCAGTACATGTGACCATAAAAGTCAAGTAGAGAATGGGGTCCTAAAGACGTTATGGGGGATAAGTGCTGTCCGTGCACCTTGCGGGGTGCACTTTAGGCATCAATTACAGGGCCTTGATGAGTCTCCTTGTCCCTTGCTGCAGCTACTTTCTAGCATTCTAATTTACCCCCATTCTTGCCTTTTCCTTCCAACTCAGTGCCAAACCTCTAAACATTAATTTACAATGCAACTGCATCGTATCCCTCAGTTACACCGGTGCATGGAATAACCAACATAGTCCCAGTGCAGGGCTATATGGACCAAGTTCATAAATCAATCTAGATTGCTAAGGCCAGTCCTGAAAGGATTCCAGTTTTCAACTAAACTACCACTTACATTTCAACAAACCAACAACTTACATTCAAGTAAAAACTTTGTGAAAATGAATAGTTCAGTACTTAAAGGCTACATACATACATATAAATAATAATATATGAAACAAAAATGATTCAGCCTATAAAACCAAGAAATCCATGCAACTGCTGGTAATTTTGGAAAACTTTGTAACCTTATTCAGCATCATTTCTAAAATTTGTAACAGCTGATCATCAAGCTTCACAAATACCTAAATAGGTGAACATGATTTAAAGTACTTACCTGATGGGCAATAGCATGAGGAGGGCAACAGGGAACATCATTTTCAAATAGGGCCATGGGGCAAACCCAAATGAACACATAACAACTAGCTGTGCAATTTGTAGTCCTGTGAATTTGTGGATTTTTCGTTGAGGAACCCTCCTGATGTAGTGATTTGGAGGGTAAGCAGCCTGAAATAAAAATGCAGGGTGAAGTGTGTGAAAAATTATCGTCTAGTGCACGGTAAATTTAATTTATTAAAGGAAAATGGTAAAATTTAGCAATACTATAACATGTGAAAAAAGTGTGTATTTTAACAATGAAGCAAATATAAAAAATTTCACCCAGTGATATGAATTTTTATAACAGAAACATGCCACAGAAATTACAATTTCCATAATGGACAATACAGTGTAATACCTTATTAAACTACAATAAAAAAATTGTAAATTTATTCTTACCTGTTCCATGAAAAATAATGAAATTCTCTCAAACATCTGATTGCCATTGAGGGCAGTAACTGCCATATACAGGAAGAGACCATCAAGTACTGCCGTTGGGATGTAGGCCAAGGGATACGGTAACATAAAGATGGACAGACCAATGAGAATATTGGAAAATAGGCCTGTCAGTCGGGTTTCACGCACCTTCACAATTCTGTAAAATACAGAGGAGTAACATTCACTATTAAAGAAATGCCATTCGAATCTTTAACTAAAAACATTGAAGAAATTATCGAACTAAATCTTGTAGACATGAAAATTCTGTTAAAATACACAAATTAAAACATTATAGTAAAATATACACTGTGACTGAATAAATTCCTGCCAGTCGCACCAGCAGCCACTCTTGAAATCTTTCATGATTGAGATGGCAGAAAGAATTTCTATTAACTTTTCATCACTCCTTCCTTTATATTTTTTTAAATGAAAATTTCAAAGAATGGCTCCGTAGGGAGTTACAACCTATAGCATGCATTATATGGCAAGCTTTCGTCATTCATTCGTGTGTCACTTCAGCCTTAAATGGCTTGTTATCTACAACTCATTATTCCCCCGTTTGTTATGGTTTATTCTTGAGCATCTGTCCACTATACAGACATGCTTGTTTCTAAATTTCTCTTACACACAAAATCATAGTTTAAGGATGTGACTAGGTGGTTTGTTAAATATCTGAACAATAATTGTTTTTCTTAATCTTCATTCCATTTGTGCAGTTTCTTCTATAACAGACATTTCTTGGTCGACCTGTGACGCCCGGTGAAAAGGGTCCTTCTTTACACTTTTCTGATATAAACCTTCCAAATATACCAGAGAAAGATAAAAGCATGGAATGCATTCTATTGTTTCTTTAAAAATTAAAGGAAAATTTTGTTTCTATAAATATACTCTATTGGGTTTCCAAGTTGCGTTTAGTTTTTCTTGGAGAAATCATGTTACAGTAATTAAATTTCTATAGATGCCTTTAATTTATTCTTCTAGTTCATATGCCATCACTTCTTTTCTTGGAAATACGGACCCCTGTCTGGTCATCTGGAGTAAGTCTCTTATTTTGTTCTGTTCTATTTTCTTAGGATTATGATGTAGATTAGAGACTGAGGAGTTAAAATTCATCCCTCTCATATGACTGGTCTCTTACCTGGGGTAGAGCCATTTTTTTTTTCTCCTTCCTCGTTAGTGCGATCTCAAGTCTTATCTCCAGATCCTTTATACCGCAGAATGAATCCTTAATCTTTTCAATAGGAACTGTGCTATTTTTGCTGCTTTTGTCTCAAGATTTATGGGAAAAAATCCTTCTTCTCTCAGGCAGCTCTATACAGTATCACTGGTCAGGGTCACCTCTACCTGCATTTACTATGGACATGGATGAACCCTATGGTCAGGTCTCACCCTATTCAATAATTCTGTTTTCTTAAGACCACAGATAGAAAGGACATCACCTGTCCCATTAATAATTTCCATGATGTATAATTGTTTAGCTTTTCACAATACAAAGCTTCAATTTTACTCAAACAGATGTATCGTTTATGTCTATACACAGCTTGAAGAACAGCATGAATCAGAAAGATAGAAATGTTATAGGAACTAGGTAAGGTATCAAAAGGATATAAATTAATTTTGAGGTAAGCACACCTCTTTCTAACTAACACTTACATTTCATAAACATGTCCTTGTTCTACTCTTTCTTCAACATCAGCAAGAGAACGGACATGCAATGGCGAGTGTGGCAAACATGCGTGCATCCATGGTAATCCAAAGATGGAAAGAAATCCATTCATTAGGGCCACAACCATCAAGTCAAGGTGATACGCTGGACCCTTCTTTAATCTGAAAAATAACAATTATACATTAACCTAAGAGTACAAAGATAACAATGACTGGTTATCACTTGTCTACAAGATAGAAAATTACAATATTTTAAAAGTCCCATGATATTGAATAACATTGACTGACTTGTAAATATTCATAAACCAAGTATAATTCAAATTATTATTATTATTATTATTATTACTATCCAAGCTACAACCCTAGTTGGAAAAGCAAGATGCTATAAGCCCAGGGGCTCCAACAGGGAAAAATAGCCCAGTGAGGAAAGGAAATAAGGAAATAAATAAATGAAGAGAACAAATTAACAATAAATCATTCTAAAAACAGTAACAACGTCAAAACAGACATGTCATATATAAACTATTAACAGCATCAAAAACAAATATGTCATAAATAAACTATAAAAAGACTCATGTCCGCCTGGTCAACAAAAAAGCATTTGCTCCAACTTTGAACTTTTGAAGTTCTACTGATTCAACCACCCGATTAGGAAGATCATTCCACAACTTGGTAACAGCTGGAATAAAACTTCTAGAGTACTGCGTAGTATTGAGTCTCGTGATGGAGAAGGCCTGGCTATTAGAATTAACTGCCTGCCTAGTATTACGAACAGGATAGAATTGTCCAGGGAGATCTGAATGTAAAGGATGGTCAGAGTTATGAAAAATCTTATGCAACATGCATAATGAACTAATTGAACGACGGTGCCAGAGATTAATATCTAGATCAGGAATAAGAAATTTAATAGACCGTAAGTTTCTGTCCAACAAATTAAGATGAGAATCAGCAGCTGAAGACCAAACAGGAGAACAATACTCAAAACAAGGTAGAATGAAAGAATTAAAACACTTCTTCAGAATAGATTGATCACCGAAAATCTTGAAAGACTTTCTCAATAAGCCTATTTTTTGTGCAATTGAAGAAGACAGAGACCTTATATGTTTCTCAAAAGTAAATTTACTGTCGAGAATCACACCTAAAATTTTGAAAGAGTCATACATATTTAAAGAAACATTATCAATACTGAGATCCGGATGTTGAGGAGCCACCGTCCTTGACCTACTTACAATCATACTTTGAGTTTTGTTAGGATTCAACTTCATACCCCATAATTTGCACCATGCACTAATTCTAGCTAAATCTCTATTAAGGGATTCACCAACCCTAGATCTACATTCAGGGGATGGAATTGATGCAAAGAGAGTTGCATCATCTGCATATGCTACAAGCTTGTTTTCTAGGCCAAACCACATGTCATGTGTATATAGTATGAAAAGTAATGGGCCAAGAACACTACCCTGTGGAACACCGGATATCACATTCCTATAATCACTATGGTGCCCATCAACAACAACTCTTTGAGATCTATTACTTAAAAAATCAATAATAATGCTAAGAAACAACCCACCCACTCCCAACTGTTTCTTAATTGTATGGGATTATTCAGATTAAAAGTTGACAGCAGTACTTTGTAATCTAACAATGGACAACTAATACTAAACTACAGTACTGGATATTTACTAAAGACTAATATCCAAGTACAGTAATTAAATGAACTTACTTGTTGCAAGGGTTGTTGACCATTGCTGAGCCAATATTTTGGTCCATAAAGAAGAGCATCGACAGTGAAAACCCAAGACCCATACAGGCAAAAATTGCAGGGAGTGGCAATAACTCGAGAGGGGCCAATTTAAACACATCATAATTGTCATCATATCGGAAGTGTTCCACTGTAAAAAGAAATTAAATATTTCATTAGACCCAGAAAATACATCACTGAAAATTAAAGAATTAAATTTCTGTTATGTCGATAACTTTAATTTACACGAAAAAATGAAATTTAAATAAGATTTAGAAAATAAAAAACTACCTTAGGAAAATTATAAAGAAAAATGTTAAAACTATAATTCTATTCAAAACAAAACAAGATAGAGTATACTATGTTAAGACAATCTGCAACAAAACGAGAAATCCCAAGCAAACTATTTCTATGACCTATTTACAGTCTTCCATTTAATTTTGTTTTTTTTCGTCTTGACAATACTGTAAATAAAGTCATAGGGGTGCTATTGAAAACGGCAACATCAGGACTGACGATGAAGAAGATGCATCATCATCAAATTGTTAATTGATCACCACCTCCAAGGAAAATGGAGACAAAATAATCTTCCATGGCACTTACTCGCATTGTACACTGAAAAGAAAAAAAGAAAGCATTGGAAAATAAAGGGAAAGAAATAATCAAACAAGAAGTAAAATGAAAAAAAAAAAAAACTGATAAAAACAAAGAGCTAAAATATTCTAAAACTATTCTAGGTTGGTTCAAGACAAACATTTCTATCGTTTAACGAAATATAAACGGTACATGCATGGCTGCATAGCAAAAAAGGAAGAAACATCCAAAAAATAAAAAAATTAAAATCTACAAATGAAGCACAGTGCTGTATTATTTTTACTAACTTGAAAGTATCTCACACTTATATTAATGGTCCTAGGACAGTTGTGTGATAAAACATGTGTCCTAGTCATTCCATAAGACTAAAAAAATGGAAACGCAAACTATATTTATAGGAAGTGTAAAGTAGATAAAAACAAGATTTACATGGTAGGCTATACTTGCCAATATAAATTTTACATGTATATCAAGTGATGATACTGTACATTCACATAAACATATACATTGGCCAATTAAAAAGTTGGCCATTAAGTTAACCAAACAACTTAGATTATGGCTAAAATCAGTCTATAAAAATAGTATACCTTACTAATGAATATATTTTCATAACCACACCAATTTCAAATAGGATGGGAAAGTTTTTGAAATTGTTCATGAAAACGAACTATAAAGTCTATAAATATCTTGGAAAATACTATACTGTACCTTAGGCTTTATAGTAAGACTGCCCAATTATCATAGAACCTTTACAATCAAGAGTTTATATTAATAATCTGGAACATGATCAACCTATGGGAGCCAGGAATTGGGTACACAGACAAATTGGCTAAAGAAAATTCCATCATGAAATGTAAACAAAGATCCAAAAAGTATTGGCCATCTCTTTCTAAATGTACCCATACAAGATTCCACCAAGAAGACCAAGAGCTGCTATGAATTATGAAATCCGATTAAACTTCATTCTTTGAGATTTTAACAATCCTTTGATTAATGAATGAATTTATTACTTCATTGTTACCACAAGCCAACTTGCAACCCTTGCTGGAAAAACAAAATGCTATAAAACCTTCGAGTCCAACCCAGTATGGTTACAGACACAGAATTACAGAATCAATTATAAAAATGAAATAAAAAGATGATATACATATAAAAATAGTATATGGTGGTTCTGAAAACGAAGATCAAAGATGACCGGGTATGCAATGTTTTGATACACAACTTACAATCCTAGGCTCTTCTATTAAGCCTAACCAATAAACTGTTTGGAAACAAACAGAGGGAGCATATAGATGGTTACCCTCAAATGGGGAACTCAAAACCCATGACAGTGGAAGGCCATGGTTTAGAAGCTGTGGCTCTCTTCCTCTTCAAGACCAGAGGACATGGGGTTGATTTCAGTGTTTTAATCTATAAAAGGTGCTGACCATTGCTACTGTATTGTCTCTTTTCTACCTCTACCATTATGATAAATATCCACTTAATACTTTCAGTAGCTCCCTTCACGAGTGAGTCAGTGTAGTTTGCTTTGGATTGTCTGATGCCCGAGAAAGCTGGTGTACAAAATATGCAGACTAACTGCATTACAGTGCAGTATGTGTAGCAAGAGGAAACACAACTTGTACCCTGAGAATAATCCAACATCACAATTTATCACTAGCTTTTAAAATATCATATAATTCACAACTGGTAATGCCTCAATGGGTGGCTGGTAATTGCACTTCTACATAGATTTTATAATTTGATTGCTTGATGGATCAGAATAGAAAACAAACTTATGATATTAAATCTTACAGTCATACTCTTGACTCAAACAGTCTGGACTTGCAATGTAAGACTTGGATATGGAGGACTGGACTTGAATATACAGTATCATATTATATATATAATCTCCTAGTAGTAGGGGATTCAGCGTTAAGAAACTTCATCTGTGGTGGATAACGGGGGAGGGTGGGCTCTGGCACCCCTAGCAGTACCAGCCGAACTCGGTCGAGTCCCTTGTCAGGCTGGGAGGAACGTAGAGAAGAGAAGTCCCCTTTTCTGTTTCATTTGTTTGATGTTGGCTACCCCCTATGTATGTATGTACAGTATATAATCTCCTGAAGGACAATGTGTTGAATGTAATTAAGTTTTGGCTAGTAGTAGTTTGAGTCCTACAAAACTGAGGAGGGTCCATTAAACCAAGCATCCATATCTCATTTTGTGTAAATAAATCATATACAAAGTTATGTGGACTTCACTACAGAACTTGATAAATTTACGGATGTTGGTGGTCTAGCTGTCCTTTTGTGTTTGCACATTATGTTTCAGACAAGTCTGTATATAAAGATCTGCTGTAGTGCTCTGGGGGGAGTAATCGTTATTCCTCCAAGGTTCTGCTAAGCTATTGAAATGAAAACAAGTGATGGACATATTTCAAATCTTGGACACTTTCCCCACCAAAAATTTATCTTAGGTGGGACCTGTACATAGCTCACTGCATTGACGTAGCAAGAATAATGACAGACCCAGCAAAGTGTGCTATTGGTCTTATAAAAAAAAAACATTTTACCCATTATGAAACAAGACTAGCTGTGAAAAAAACATTGTACCTGTTGTGAAACAAGACCCTAGCTGTGAAAGCGAAAGCAACTGATATAAAAGAGATAGTTGATGAAGTATTTAAGGTAGAAAATACTGCATCAACACAGGCCTCTTCACTGTTGAGTGTTTGGCGTACTGTGTCATGAGATGGAGGTCCATTCACAGAACTCTGCTACAATGCACAAAGTGCACTGGCTATCTCACAAAAAAAAAAAATATTTCAAGAGTGTATGAAATAAGAAATTCATGAGAAGACTGAGTATGTCAGGTGGCATATCTTGCAGATATTTTTTTTTTTTCAAATTAAATTATCATTACTAGGTTCTATATTAACATTTTGATGTAAGAAAAAACTGAGTCCTAAGGCTTGAGTTCTTCTTCAGCTCTGTAAAGAAAGACCAGACAATGTTTGCCAGACTCCCATGAATTCCTGAACGAAACTTTCTTGGATCTGACTCCCAATGCAAGAGGCTGCATGGTAAAGCACAGATAACAATTGAATAATAATCTACGAGAGTATTTTATGCAACTCATTCACAGATACAGATAATGTGATAAAGCAAAACCTCTCGGTCAATGAAAAAGAATAGCCAATACACTTTTCAACTTACTTTATTTTGAAAACTAAATACAACAAGGATTTTCTTCCCTTTTGGGCAAACCTCTCGTACGAGCACTCTGAATTAGCAAAAAGAGCATTGAAACATTGTATGTCCTCAGCAACAACATACAGTATATGTTCGAAGAAACTTTCTCTTTCTATATTGCAACCACAAACAAATATCTAAGCAAGTTGGATGTAGCACACAATATGCATCTGCAGTTAAACATGGTTCCAGGTCTTGATGTCTATGTTCCCAGATATAAGCTTACATTAAATAAGGTGAGAATTTTGATGTTTAGTACCAGTACATACTAAACTGCACTGTTACATACAGTAGTTCAATGTATGCACAGTATGTGTGTGTAGAGGGTGGGTTCCTCCTATATTGGGTGAGGGAGTTTTAGGGAGTCCTTCCTATATTGGGTGAGGAAGATTAAGGGGTTCCTACTATGTTGGGTAAAGGAGACGGAGGAGGTTCAGCCAAGTATCAGCAAACACAATGCGGATCCTTTGGTTGGAAAAATTTTGAGAACCAATGCTTTAGGCATGAATAGTTGAAAACAGCCCTTTATAAAGATATTGCAGCAAAAATCAGGTTAGTCGAACAATTTCTTTTCATTACAGTACTTCAATAAAACAGATCGACTTATTATCTTTTACGCAGCAGCAGCAGCAAAAGACGAACAAGAACGGCACCCAACAAGAATGTTTTTTTTTTTTTTTTGGCGTTCAATCATAATCAGTCTTTCCAACTCCATGATCTTAAAACTCATCAAATCAATCTATAGTTTCCCAGTCACATCAAAGGACAACACCACACAAGATGATGTGCGTGGCCACAAATTTACTTATTCCTGAATTTTTAATTGGTCAAGATTTGTTGAATTTATCAGAAACATCCTGGTATATTTTATTTCTATTCATGAGAGATGAAATATTGATTGTGTAATACCAATGGTTTTAAGGCCAGATTATTTAATGTGGTTCAGAATTTGCTTAGGAAATCTACCATGGAACTCTTTACTTTGCAGGTACTTTTGTTTCAGGCAGACTAACATTTTGCTCCATAACTAACAAATATAATAATTTAGGAATCCTAGGCATCTTTAAAAATTGTATACTGTATCGACTGAGTGCAAGAACAAATTTTTTGCCCCATGAAGTACACTTTTATTTGACTTTTTATGCATCTATTGACCTCAAACATTGTATTATACAAATTCAACAAAAGCATCACCATGAAAATAACCATTCAGCTCTTAGATGAAAGGCTTCCCCTTATCATGCACAACTTTTTTGCCATAACGAGTTGGAATAAATTTGCAACGGTTGCCAAGCGTACTTTGAAATTATTACAATGCCTTGTAAAACATGATTCTCAAAGTTTTTTTTTTTCAAAATTAAGGAATACACTAAATTCAAATATATGACTAATGTAACTAACAGCAAGTATGAATACTAACTACTCTTAGCAGACTGAAGGCACATCCACTCTATTACTACAAATAATAAAACACTTGAAAAGCATACTTCCTGTATAATAAAAAGAATATTTACATTTCCAAGCTAACTACTAGTCTTACTGAGCAGACTCTTGTAATACGCACAAATACTTGCAATAAAACCTGCTAAAGAACGGCAACATTATTTAAAATGAATTGTTACAGCTGTGAGCATTCCCATTCCCATGCACTACTTACAATGAACATCACTAAAGATGTAGGAGCCAATGAAGGACAAAACAATGACAGCAACTGGTAAGGCGTAGTCCGCTAAAACCTCACGTTTATTGGCATTCAGGTACGGCCTGGGAAAACAAATGGTAATATTAGAGAGCAGCGTAAACACGTTCAATAAACATATTTAAATGCTAAAAATAATCATTTTAATGATCATGATTTTAATAATTTCAATATTTATAATAATTCTAATAATAGATTTAATAATGATTTTAATAACTAGTAAAAATTATTTTAATATAAATAATAATTTTAATAGATTTAATAATAACAATTTTAATAACTAATAAAAATTATTTTAATATAAATAATCAATTTAATAATAATTTTGATATTTTATAATAATAATAATAATAACTAGCAGTACCAGCCGAACTCGGTTGAGACCCTTGTCAGGCTGGGAGGAACGTAGAGAGGAGAGGTCCCCTTTTCAGTTTCATTTGATGTCGGCTACCCCCCAAAATAGGGGGAAGTGCCTTGGCGTATGTATGTATGTATGTATGTATGTATGTAATAATAATAATAATAATAATAATAATAATACAGTAATAATAACAATAATAATAATAATAAATAATAATAATTCTCTGGTTACCCTAATCTCAGACATTAATTAAATTTATGATTATTTCAACAGCTTACTTCCAATTAAAAAAAATGGAGAGAAAAAGCTTTAGACTAATAAAAGTAGATTATTTTGAAATTGTTATAAAGAAACAACTGCAACAGTTATTTGTATGAAACTTATTTACAGTACTGTATTATGTATTTTACTTCAAAGATCTTCCATATGTTATAATTATTACCATGTGATACTGAAAATTAAGCATATGTGATATTTACTTGTTTATACAGTACACTATATTATGGGTACATATAAATGTGTGTGTATATATATATATATATATATATATATATATATATATATATATATATATATATATATATATATATATATATATATATATATATATATATATATATATATATATATATATATATATTTCAATACATTAATGTCTGGATTCTCTTACCAACCTCGGGATCAGGGTCCCAAGGCAAAATCACTCAAAGACAATATAGTAGCACCTGGCAGGCGGGGAATCGAACCCTGGTCCAGGATACTTGTATGACAGTGACCGTACCATTTTCCCATTAAGCTAAATGGTACGGTCACTGTCATACAAGTATCCCGGACCAGAGTTCCCAATTTCTCTTCCTTCAATAATTAAATCAATATACACATACTGATAAATCATGATTCTCTCTCTCTCTCTCTCTCTCTCTCTCTCTCTCTCTCTCTCTCTCTCTCTCTCTCTCTCTCTCTCTCTTAAAATATGCAATTTTCCAATGAAAACGAGTCCAGTACTTACGTCTTATTAAAGTTGTACAGCACAACTCCCAGCCACAGAGTTCCCAGCATAAGCAGGAGATAAAGGATTGAATTCTCTCTGGTACAAACATCTTCGACAAGGGTCAAGGTAGCATTTGAGTCTACTCCGTGACTATCGCTTATACTGACTACGTAATTTTCAGAATAATTTTTTAAGACTACGTAAGCTGTGTGGTTGCTTTGCAAGCTGCTATTGCTACCACCTTGACATGCGTCACTGTAGTAGTTAGCCCTGAAATCTGGAAAGATGTGCGCAGTTGAGTGAATGCTGTAAAGCATATTACGAAATGGAAATGCTATAAGTGATAATTCCACTAAAAATATTATTAATCCCACCAAAATATTAAAAATATATTGACAAACTGCAAAAATGAACCTTCATTTTCATATTTTAAAACAGGACAAACGTTATATTTCAAAAAAGAGAAAATAATGTTTAGGCTACTGCAAAAGGATTAAAATGTGAAAACTAATGTTAAGTAAAATGATTACCAATGTTAAGTACAATGCAAAACCCTAACACTATCATATCCCTGGCCTACTGTCGGTTTAATAAACAAAAAAGAAAAAAATATATATTAATGCTCAATTCACATTAAATCCATTGTCAAAGTACAAAAATCTAAGATACTCTAATAGTACAGAACATACTTTTTCTGACATCGTTGAATGCGTCATTGGTGAAGGCAATGGAAATGAAGAGGGCGAAAATCTCTTCTGTTGATCTTGTGGACCACCTCATCAGTCTTGATACGTCGAATAGCGAGTAAACTATCAAGAAAAAGCTGTTCCACAACCCCACCGCGCAGTACATGGCTCTGAAGTCCAACTTGAAGTCATCACAGATATAGTATATAACTGGAAAACAAACAAGTGTGTTACCAAGAAATATCTTTTAATGGGACGGAAGCCAATATCAAAACATGAGCATCTCAAGCAGAAATTGATAATTATTTTTTTATTCGAATTAAGAAAAAATAAAATGAATTTATTAACTCAAAACATGAACATCAAAGCAGAATTTGATAATTCTTTTTTTATTTGAATAAAGAAAAAATAAAATTAATTTACTTTCTCAAAACATGAGCATCTCAAGCAAAATTTGATATTTTTCTTATTTGAATTAAGAACAAATAAAATTAATTTACTTACTCAAAACATGAGCATCTTAAGAAAGATATTTTTTTTATTTGGATTAAGAAAAAATGAAATGAAGTTACTTACTAAAACATAATCTCAAGCAGAAATTGATTATTCTTTATTTGAATTAAGAAAAAGCGAAATTAATTTACTTACACAAAACATGAGCATCAAGCAGAGATTGATGACTTTTTAATTTGAATTAAGAAAAAATGAAATTAATTTACTTACACAAAACATGAGCATCAAGCAGAAATTGATAATTCTTTTTTATTTGAATTACGGAAAAATAAAATGAATTTACTTACTTTTGATGTATATGGCTAACGGTGCTGTAGTTAGCTGGATGAGAAGTGGCTGACCAGAGAAAACGCCCCAAAACACGCCACCTATAACCTGTCCTATGATGACCCTTTTGACATCTGAAATGTTTTTAGTGAGGTGAGACTATTGCTTTTTAGCTTCTACAAAAAGAAATCTTATATTGTTTTAGGGCTTCATTGACAGTATATTATGAGGATTTTATTCATGAATATTTTGGAATCTGTACATAAAATGCCTTATCTGACTGAATCAAACATTTAGTGACGAGACTATTGCTTTTTAGCTTCTACAAAAAGAAATCTTATATTGTTTTAGGGCTTCATTGACAGTATATTATGAGGATTTTATTCATGAATATTTTGGACTCTGTACATAAAATGCCTTATCTGACTGAATCAAACATTTAGTGATTATGAGACTAGTGCTTTCTTTTCCTTTTTTGCCTCTACAAATATAAACCTTACTGTTTTAGGGCATCGTCGAAAGTAAATTATGAGGATTATTCATTAACATTTTAGAATTTGTACATAAAATGCGGTATCTGGCAAACTGAATGCCTAAATAGAGATCTACAAGAAATTAGTAAATGGTACGTACGTGGTCAGTATTTGAACCCTAATAAAAAGTACGATTGTAATTAGGTCGAGGGCAGTGGCTCCTCATCATCCCGATCTTTGCATTAAAGTTTCTTTGGTTATACAACCCTCATAATATTGTAATAGTGGTTCTAGATTGAAAATTTATTTTAGAATTTTGATGCGTTTCTTTTTCAGTTGCACAAAAAAAGATTTATTGAGAAAGTCTTAAAATATATCGTTGGTCAGTCGATTCGGAGGCAATATCTTAATGCTTTCATTCTACCATGTTTTGAGTAGGCCTAACTGTTCTCTCTGGCCTCTAGGACAAAAACTTGGTTTATTAAATAATTTATTCCTGATCTGGATATCAATCTCTGGTATACCATCGCTCATTGAGTTCTCTGTGCATGTTACACAAGATTTTTCATAAATCGCCATCCTTTGCATGCAGAATTCTCCATCCTGTACGTAGAACTGGGTATAGGTATGCAGTTAATAATAAAATTCTTTCCTTTTTCTATTATAAGACTTAATACTACTACTGTACAAGTATTCAATAAGTTTTATTAAAGCTATGGGCCATACTGTGGAATTATCTTTAAGCTGGTAGTTGAATGGGGGGAACTTCATAAGTTCAACCTCGTGTACCAACCGTGTGTCACACGATCGTACATAGTTCATTTTGTGCTTGTATCTTCGCTCCCCCCTCGCACTAAAACGAACCTGAAAATTCATGTCTTCTTTTCCCCTCTGTAACAGTGTCAATATTTGAACATGAAAATTCTTGTTGCTTTGAGATTTTGTATATAAAGGAGAGTGTTCTTTAATAAACTAACTCGGTTGCTTTCACACTGCCTTTGAGTCCACAACCTTCTCTTCGGCTCATCACATTGGTGACTCCGGAAGTCGACTCGCTCCCACCGCCTTCCACCCCCCCCCCTCGCCCCTCCATCGTTGGTATTATGACGGACTCTACAGAAGTTGGCGCTGCGGCTGCTTCATTGAAACTTTCACCGTTCGCCAGCCGAGAGGTATTTGCTTGGTTTCAGCACGCAGAAGTCCAATTTCGCATCAAGGGCGTGACTCGCTCAACCACCAAAGCAGATTATGTTCTCGCGGCGATACCCAAGGACACCTTCCCAGAAGGTGGCTTTGTGAACAAGGCGACACCCCAATAGCGTATGACGCCCTCAAAACATATCTTCTGCAGCAGTACTCGCCGTCGCCAGCCGCCCATGTAGCAAAGCTTTTTCAGCTCTCGCAACAACCGTTGGGGGACCAAAGGGCTTCGCTTGCCCTCAGGGAAATGACCAGTATCGCTCACCCTCAACCTGCCGCAGACAGCTCTCCTCGTGAGGTGAACCTACTTCGTGCCCTTTGGATACGCCGTTTACCTGGACCTATACGCGCTGCCATACCAAATGTCGATAGTTTACCCATAAAGGACTTGATGACCAAAGCCGACACCCTTATGGACAGCCACTTCAAGACCTCCATCAACGCCTCCACCCCTGATGAAGAGGATGCCTATTCAATGTCAACCGAAGCTGACATGAATGCCGTAGGACATATACGCCCACAAATGTCGAAGCAGCGACAAAGCCGCCCACCACCCACCAATCGCTCACGCCCCAACAAACGACTTCTACAGCCACTTACTACCTCCCATCCGCCGCAGTTTTGCTACTACCACTTCAGATTCGGGGCAACTGCAAAGAAATGTGCCGAGGATTGTCAGTGGACAAAAAACGTGCAAGTAGGCCATCGCTCGTGGCGGTGGCCTCCCGTTTCTACTCTTTTCTTTTTACATGATGCAGGAACGGGCGTGCGATTTTTGGTAGACACGGGTGCTTGTCGTTCTCTTTTGCCAAGGAAACTCTTCATCACACGACGTAGTCTGTCTACATCTGCCGACGTCCACTTGGTAGCTGTCAACGAATCTGCGATACCCACCTAATGTTACGAGAACCTCACATTATCGTTCGGAAACGGTAAATTCAATTGGAAGTTTCTCGTTGCTGACGTCACATTGCCAATCCTCGGTGCGGATTTCCTCTCTCATTTCCACCTTCTGGTCGATGTCGCCCACCGATGATTGGTCAATGCAGACTCGTACTTGTCGACACCTCTTCAACCCGCCCCCTCTAACCTCACTCTCCACATTAGCGCACCCACGGATGCCTACGCCCACCTCCTCACATTGTACCCGGAAGTTTTCCGTCCAGGACTTCGCCAAACGCCCACGGTTCCTGCCAAGCATGGTATTTATCACCATATCAAGACGACGGGACCCCCAGTCATCACAAAATTCAGACGTCTGGCACCGGAACGATTGGCAGCCGCCAAACAGACGTTCGCCGAAATGGAGGAAATGGGCCTTTGCCAAAAAGCCTCCAACCCATGGTCGTCACCCTTACACATCGTTCTGAAGAAAGACGGCTCCCTCCGTCCGTGAGGGGGTTACAGGCGCCTGAACATGCAAACAGAACCGGATCACTACCCCCTCCCAAACATTGCCGATGTGACCTCTTACCTGCACAAAGCAAAGGTTTTCTCTACGCCCGATCTCCTGAAGGGGTATTATCAGGTGCCTATGAACCCAGAAGACATCTCCAAGACTGCCATCACCACTCCGTTTGGTACATACACCTTCAATTACTCCTGTTTTGGCCTTCGTAATGCTGGGGCCACGTTTCAACGTCTCATGGATGGTATCTTACGGGACCTCCCTTTCTGTGTATGTTATGTGGACGACATACTTGTTTTCTCCTCCTCAAAAGAGGAACACCTCCGTCACCTGCGCATCGTGCTCAACCGCCTGCAACAAAACGGCCTTGTAGTCAGGCACGACAAGTGTACCTTTGGCGCCAACGAAGTGTCGTTCTTAGGGCACCGCATCACTCCTGAAGAAGTCCATCCCCTCCCTGAGAAGGTAGCAGCCGTTCAGAACTTCCCCGTGCCCTTGACCGTCAAAGCTCTACAGGAATTCTTGGGCCTGATCAACTATTATCACCGTTTTCTGCCAGCCATTGCCGCCACTCTTTCTCCCCTCTACGCCGCCCTCAAGGGCAAGCCAAAGGACCTGAAGTAGGGTCCCCTTCAAGATGCAGCCTTCTGCAATGCAAAGAAGGCCCTATCAACTGCTGCGGCTCTCACTTTTCCTATCCCACATGCCCCTCTCCTTCTCTCCACCGATGTTGCTATTGGTGCAATACTCAAGCAGGTGGTCAACGGCTCGCCCCGCCCATTGGCCTTCTTCAGCAGAAAACTGTCCAAGGCAGAATCGGGTTATTCTACCTTCGATCGAGAATTGCTGGCGGTGCACTTGGCTGTCCGTCACTTTCGCCATTTCTTAGAAGGTACGCCCTTCGTCATTCGCACAGACCACATGCCTCTGGTGCACGCCTTTACTCGACAGTCTGATGCCTGGTCCGCCCGGCAACGCCGACATTTCTCCGCCGTGGCTGAATACAATTCCACCCTTCAATTCGTTCCTGGGAAAATGAATCCCGTTGCCGATGCCCTGTCAAGAAACACGTTGGCTGCCATTCAACTGGGATTGGATTACAATGCCCTGGCTGAAGCCCAACGACAGGATCCAGAGTATCAAGCATGTAGGACATCCTGCACGTCCCTCCGTTGGGAAGACCTTCCCCTCGAAGACTCCAACACCACCCTCCTCTGTGACGTCAGTACTGGTAGACCACGACCTTGGATTCCTGCTCCCATGCTACGGCAGGTGTTTGATTTCAATCACGGCCTTTCACATCCCTCGTGTCGTTCTACTCCACAGCTGCTGAAGGCAAAGTTCATTTGGCGCTTCATTTCTAAGGATGCTAAGGATTGGGTCCGCGCCTGTATTCCTTGCCAAACTTCCAAAGTACATCAACACACGGATTCCGTTGTGGGCACCTTTCCTCAACCTCAGTGTCGTTTCGCACACATTCACGTCGACGTTGTGGGGCCCCTACCCACATCACACGTAACCTGTTTACAGTCATCGACCGCTCCACTCGTTGGCCTGAAGCAATTCCCATGGAAACTGCAACATCTGCCTCATGTACATCTGCCTTACTCTCTGGATGGACTGCAAGATTTGGTATCCCTGAGCATATTACTTCCAAAAGGGGAACCACTTTCACCTCTCAATTGTGGACATCATTAGCGAATCTCCTGGGCATCACCCTACATCAGACAACGGCCTACAACCCCGCTGCCAATGGAATGGTTGAACGTTTTCCTCGCACCCTCAAAGCAGCTTTGATGTCCCGGTGCAAGGATTCCACCTGGTTTACTCAGCTTCCCTAGGTCCTCCTGGGACTAAGGACCACTCCTAAAGACGCCCTCGACGTCTCGGCAGCTGAAATGGTGTATGGCGACCCGTTGGTCGTCCCTGCCGAATTATTTCCTTCTACAACATCCTTCGACGATCTCCAGCGCATACGTCACGTCGTGGGAAAATTTACTCCGTGCCGCCAGACTTACAAGCCCCCAGCGAAGCATCAAATATCAACAGACTTGCACTCAGCAACGCACTTCTTCCTGCGCAACGACACTAGCAAGCCACCGCTAACGTCCCCTTACACGGGCCCTTTCCTTGTGATCCGCCGCAGTCCGAAAGCATTCCTACTAAACATTCGTGGCAAAGACGACTGGGTCTCCATTGATCGTCTAAAACCTGCTTATCTTCTGCCAGATGACCCGCCTACAGTTCGCCTCTCTAGATCAGGGCGCCCTATTTAACATGTACAGTATGTCATTTTTAGAGGGGGAGCCATGTACCAACCGTGTGTCACACGATCGTACATAGTTCATTTTGTGCTTGTATCTTCGCTCTCCCCTCGCACTAAAACGAACCTGAAAATTCATGTCTCTTTTCTCCTCTGTAACAGTGTCAATATTTGAACATGAAAATTCTTGTTGCTTTGAGATTTTGTATATAAAGGAGTGTGTTCTTTAATATACTAACTCAGTTGCTTTCACACTGCCTTTGAGTCCACAAACTTCTCTTCGGCTCGTCACACTCGTTGCAAACGAATATCTATTGACTTAGACTTTTCACACTTTATGTATAATTCATCAATTTAGCTTAGTTACTGATCTTAATATATTTAATTTTTTTGTTACTTTGACAATTTATTCATAACTTTTCTATTTCTGTTCCACATTGGGTTACTTCACAACAGTTGGAGATCTTGGGTTGTAGTATAGTATTATGCTTTTCCAGCTAGGGTTGTAGCTTGGCTCAAAGTAAAAATTAACTCTGAGGAGATCCTTTATTACTAGGTTTGGTGACAAGAAGATTCTTTGTTAACTTGCAAAACTCTTTAATCCTCGATATATTTCCGTTATACTAGAGTCCCCGTCTTTCCTTTTCCCATCACTAAGGTTAAGTATGTCTACTGTATGTTCCCCTTTGTTGCTATATAGGCCTACCTAGAGAGCATGGTCAACCAAAATACCATACATTCTTTCAATCTGTATTTCCGAGGTTTACCGTCAGTCTTCCGTAATAAATTCTATAATTCTCATTAGCACAGGCCGTAAAGTATGTTTACAGGTTTAAAGCCGCTCATGAATGAGGCAAGGGACAGTGACATTTCCCTATCAAGCAGGACAATCCCCTAGAGACTGACCATATTACGTATGATAAGCACCCAAGCCCGTTCTCCACCCAGCTAGGACCAAGAAGGGCCTGGCAATGGCTGCTGCTGATCCAGCAGATAGACCAATAGGCTCCGAAACAAACCAACATCCTTAGCTCACAAGAACGGTGAGGTTAAAGCGACCAAAGAACTAATGAGTTTGAACGACTCGAACCCCAGTCTGACAATCGCCAGGCGATGACGCTACCACAAAGTTCGTGGATTTTTGGATCCTACAATTAGTCTGTTTCTCTTCCCTGGGGGGGGGGGGTTTCATATTGTTGAAGCTGAGAATTTATTTATAGCAGTAAACATTAAAAAGCTCAACTGAACCTTCGACACCTTGAATCACTGCATAATAAATTATGCGATTTCATAGTTAATAATCTTCAAACTCATCACAGGTTTTATTCGAATAGATAATTTCATTGAAACAAGTACTGTATATCTCTGCGTTAAAGTTTATGTACTGTAGCAATACACGATAGATTCTTCAACTCTCTCAACAGTGTTCTTGAAACCTTATTAACGTAATAATCCATATTTATAATAGAAAAATATAGAATTAGTCTATACATTGCACTCCATAAAATGAAACGAGTAACGTAACTGTGCCTGTGAGAAATTTCAAGCTTTTAAAAATATTACTTCAAAATCGATATCCCTAATACGAAATATCTATGAAAAAATTATATTAAAATATGATTTTAAAAAATCTATTCTAATATTTCTTGACTCCAATTTTACTTTATTTCTATACTGAAATAACACAATATTTTGAAAGTTTGCATAATAGTAAGTGGAAATTCCACGTTGGCTACTTAACCGAAATTAAAAATCTAAAAGCAGAGAGTACATCTGAGCCCGAAGAACTCTTTATACTCACCTATTTTCCCGTGTGTGTTGTGATCATTGAGTACACCGAAAGCGATGGCAGGAAGAATGCAGGCGAAGTACAAGAAAAATGTGGTAGACACAACCTTCTGAACGGTTTTGTGACCGACGACGCCATCTCTGTAATCGGAGAGGTAGTGCGGTATACGGCGGTGGAAGTCTTCTCTGAGGCCTCGGGCGAAGTAACACCGTTTCTCTTGCTGCAAAGAGGTGAAAAGGGCACTTTATTAACTTGTAATTGGTTTAACATTACTAAATTGGACAAGCGTATAATCAAATGTACAGAAATGTGTGAAATACTATATGCATACGACGGAACAAGTAGAAACAAATGAAGGTGTCGGTTTAGGATGTGGCCTACCTTTTTTTTATTCTGGTTTAATATGTGGCCTACCCTTTTTTTATTCTGGTTAAGTATGTGGCCAGCCTGGCTTGTTAGGTTAGGTTAGGCCACATACTAAAATGATAGAATTTCGTAGGCCATATTCAAAAGGTAGGCCACATACTAAACCGGCACCCAAATGAGTATCTAGACTTCATCTTGTGTTAATATAAACAGCGTAGGTCTAAAGTGTGCATAAAGCTTATACACGAGTAACAATACCAATATAACAAACGAGTATTTCCATGTTGGGTTTATATAAACAGCATAGGTTTAAAGTGTGCGCAAAGAGTATATACATAAGTAACAAAATCAATATAAACAAATGAGCATCTTCAGTTGTTGATATAAGAGCATAGGTTTTAAGGGTGCATAACGCAATGGGCCTATCATAAGTAATAATACCAATATAAACAAATTAGTATCTTCAGGTGTTAAGGTGTCAGAAAATGTTTAGTGTGCATAAAACGTTCACAAGTAATAATACTATAGACAAATTTTCCAATATGACGCTTCAAGCATGATTCATATTCTCAAGCAGGTTTGCAAAATGTACGACCAGGTGACGGCAACAGACTTTTGGCAGTGATGCCAGATTGCGCTACGAATAGTTACTTCCATCAAGTCCGTTCAGAATATCGCTTATTAACAAGCAACAGGTGGATTTTACAGTCCCCCATCTTTGCCTTTAACCTTCACGATAATAAAAATAATTAAAAGTTTCGGAGAAGTTCTTTGAATGATTTGATTGCTAGCAGTTAGGTCATATAACTGATGTTAATCGACTATTTCCGACTAACTTCAACTGCAGACAAATGTCGTTTTCTTAACTTATGGCAACGTATGATCTTTGCAATTAATATTGCCGACATTTTTCCACCTAAAAACAGGA
>NC_090729.1:123262519-123270019 GCF_036898095.1 Palaemon carinicauda
GGAAGACAGGAGATGGAAGAAGAGAGGGTGTAAGCAACAGAACTAGAAAGTACAATGAGTGAAAATAAACCAAGAACAAGGAAAATGGCAAATAAGAGGACTATTATTATTATTATTATTATTATTATTATTATTATTATTATTATTATTATTTATAGTTTATATGGGAAATATCTATCTTAATATTGTTACTTTTCTAGGAAAATTTTAGTTTTTCTTGTTTACTTTCCTCACTGGGTTATTTACCCCGTTGGGGCCCCCGGGCTTATAGCATCCTGCTTTTCCAACTAGGGTTTTAGCTTAGCAAGTAATAATAATAATAATAAAAATAATAATAATAATAATAATACTTACTAAGCTACAACCCTAGTTGGAAAAGCAGGATGCTATAAGCCCAGGGGCTCCAACAGGGAAAATACCCCAGTGAGGAAAGGAAACAAGGAAAAAATATTTTAGGAACATTAACATTTAAAGTATTTTCTATGTAAACTTTAATAACTTTAACAAAACAAGAAGAGAAATTAGATAGAATAGTGTGCCCGAGTGTACCCTCAAGCAAGAAAACTCAATAATGAATTATCTATCACTAAAATAGGGCTAAAGTAATATGTCAGGAAACCGCTCTCCCCCTCTTATACACAAGTGCGTGAGTAGTGAGTACATCAAATATAAGTTCTATGGTCTGATTATGGCAATATCTACGTCAGGAGATAATGAAAGCCTCCACCGAGTTTACGTTCGAGCTACTAACTCAACATATAGTGAGATATTTTCAACTGCGTGGGTACCAATCTTTACAAAAGGCCATTATCAAAGTCCAAATGGTTTAAAAGTTAAATTTCTCGGGGCTAACTACCGGACTAGTTCATCATTTCGAAGATGATAATCCACCAAGTAACTGAAGCAACGAAAACTGAAATGAGAATGGCCTAAAACAAAAGAAGGTGCAGAACAGATTAAAACACCACAGAATCATGTGGATCTTCAGACATTATACAACACTAAAAATGTTTACACAGATAAGAGTGGCAGCTAAAAACATCAATACGGATAATTTGTGCCGTGTGATCAGTGTGTATATACAGTAAATAAAAGACAGGAGAACTTCCACAGGTGGTCCAACATGACCCTGAGGCCGGAAATTTGGAAGAGAAATACATTGCATTTACTTGTCTTACCACCCCCGATGCATCAAACTCCATCATTTCCCTTTCCACATCATTGCTCAAATATCTCGTCATACGATTTCCCTTTAAGAGGCGACTCTGCAAAGGTTTTGATAAATTCCGATTTTATTCTACGAGAATTGAGACAATGAATTACATCAGAGTATCTTTGTATGTATGAATAAAGCTTAATGGCACATAAAAGTTAGTTGAATTTTATGCTAATATTTACAGTGTATCTGCACACTTCATCACCATGAGAATGCCGAACATGCAAAAAACTATAATTTATTTTCAGCTTATTTCTGTATAGTTTTAAGTGCTATTTCTATGTCATGAACCAATTACATACTTTAAATGGCGTGTTATTATTTTCTTGAAAGCAGAATAGCTTTTAGAATACTCACATGAGAGGCTTATGAACTTTTAAAACAGACTGATAAGCAAAAAACACATACATGGTCTTTAAATCTTTACTGTGTTTTAGTTTTTAAGATGCTTCAGTCGAATTAGGAATAAGTTGTAGTAAACTCTTGAATGAATATTCTAAAACAATTGTATACATTTATCAATGAATTACACATCCCCTCTTCCAAGAAAACCTCCGTTACGTTACTAAGCAAAGGAATTGAGTGATGCTGCTTGCACAGTGGTTAAGTGCAGCTGCCTTGAACTTATGTTGCTGGTATAAGCGGGATTGGCGAGTCCAAAAGCTAATTTCGTGATAACTAAAGATGTAGGAGAAAGTATACTGAATAAGGAAGCATATATGCAAGTTACTAAAAGCCAGCTACTGGCAGTCAGTGTTTGAATGAAAAAGCAAAGCTTTACATCAGTGCACAATGCACAGATGACCCTTCTCATCTTGTACAAAGTCATGGTTACTCAGTAAACAAACTTTGAAGTAGTTCGAAGGCTAAAATACCTTTAGAAGACCTGGCGGGCTTCTTACTGACCTCTCTTCTCTCCTATGTTAACCAAAAGCACAAGAAACCTAAGCATTGAAGCTAAACTGTTTCCCCAAACGTAAGAATCTAATTACTCTCAACTGCAAATTCAATTTACCTACAATTAATCTCAATTAATTTGAAAGCTCAAGATAGAGCCGACTGGCGAAAACTACCCCAAGGCCCTTTGCGTCAACAGGCGTAGGAGATGCTGATGACAATCTACCTAATTTAACACAAAGATTCAAGGAATTTCCAAAGTTTCCATTTTTTAAAAGGAATTTTAACAATTTATACCACTAATAGGAGGGACTGCTTATTGACATAGATGCTTAAAACTTACAATACTTTCCCTGGCATAGAACAATTCATTTTGCTTCAGGGCATCTCTTCAGCTAATATAAAACTTAACGATTTCCAATCAGACGGAGGGGGGAATAGCAGCCGAAAGTGAAGAGAGACAATAAACGCTGAGGTTACTATGGTGTAAATCATTTGCTCTAAATCTGTATTAGAGAAATTTTGAAATGACCTTACTGGAGCCATTTTAACTAGTCTACAGCATGACATTCAAGGTATAGCATTAAGAAAAAATATATATTTGTTAAGAAATAACTTCTGATCACTATTAGGATTCAGCAAACTTATAAGATCCATGCATAGGGAAATTTCATCTAAAATTATGATCTTGAAAATATAATTTACAACATAGCAACACATCCTAAGTAACGTAGGATCAGTATTTACTAAATTTTTGTATTTAAGGATTTGTGGAGAATAACATTCTCTCTCTCTTGATATATATATATATATATATATACATATATATATATATATATATATACATATATATACATATATATATATATATATATATATGTATATACATATATATATATATATATGTATATATACATATATATATATGTATATATACATATATATATATATATATGTATATATACATATATATATACATATATATATGTATATACATATATATATATATATGTATATATACATATATATATGTATATATACATATATATATATATGTATATATACATATATATATACATATATACATACATATATATATATATATATATATACATATATATATACATACATATATACATATATATATACATACATATATATATATATATATACACATAAACATACAAATACATATATATTGGGATGTAACCTAAATGAGATAGGCTAAGTCCCCTGGTCAGTAAGATTAATCGTTCATTACACTACATTCATAAGAAAAAAAAATAACATTCAAATCTATCCTAAATCCACAGAAGAATTGGAAAAAAGGTATTTTCTTCAAGAAAAAAAGTTAAAGTACACAAATTACCTAAGGAACTGAATATGTAAACAATCCCGTGCGATGTCTTTTAGCTATGCATTCGAGCTATCGAAATCCTATTGATATTAAAAGTCCTGATAACTAAATCTATACGAATAAACAACAAAATCCCAGGCGTTTTAACGGCCATCGTAACTTTGTAAACCATGGCTATTTTCAACATCCTTTTCTACGCCAACTACATATATTAAAAGAAACGTCATAAATTGTTCCATCCTTCATAGGAAATATAATTCCTTCTCTCTCTTACGTCTTTTGAAGTTATGATCGCCATGTTATAAATAAAAAAATGTCTGGAAAGATTCCAGCTGGGGAGAAATGATTCTCCACCTTGTGTCAGCAAGAGAGAGAGAGAGAAGAAGAAGAAGAAGAAGAAGAAGAAGAAGAAGAAGAAGAAGAAGAAGAAGAAGAAGAAGAAGAAGAAGAAGAAGAAGAAGAAGGAGAGAGAGAGAGAGAGAGAGAGAGAGAGAGAGAGAAGGAAGAAGAAGAGGAGAGAGAGAGAGAGAGAGAGAGAGAGGAGAGAGAGAGAGGAAGGAAGAAGAGGAGGAGAGAGAGAGAGAGAGAGAGAGAGAGAGGAAGGAAGAAGAGGAGGAGAGAGAGAGAGAGAGAGAGAGAGAGAATTTGGGGTTTATTTCGAGACCTTGAAGTTAGATTTAAGGAACTTGATATATGGCCCAAAAGACGCTTTAACTTAATAACCCGAAATTCACAAATTTCCTTCAATCCTGGTCTCAATGTTCCCCACAAAGTTGGGCTCGCACAGATGGTCCAAAACCGCACAGAACAGTCAAACTTTGAATTTGCAGGAATATTCAAGTGAAGATAGTTTTAAATGGTATATTTTCCCTCTAAAATAATTGCAGTCTTTCCCTTCAATTTATGGAATATTACTAAAAAACGTAGCAATATTTTTTTTTCTTTAAATTCAAATAGCGAAAAATTATTATTCAACGTAGCATCTTTTTTTTCAAATTCAAATCTAGAAAAAAAATTACTAAACAACGTAGCAGCAAATAATTTTTTTTTTCAAATATAAATCTCAAAAAATTCTCCAAATTAATGTCACTAGGTATTGAAGGAGACTCCATGTTAATTAACCATATCATACTTACCACTACCATACGAAAAAAACAAAAAATTTCAATTTTAAAGGAATCAGTGACCTTTAAGATCGTGACGCCAACTTACCCCCGTAAGATTCCTTCAAGAAATAAAAAACGAAAACAACTTACGTATTCGAACTCTTCGCCTCTTTCGTGGTTCATCTCGATGCGCTTGTCATTGCTCATCTGTTGTTCTTCGGCCAGGTCTTGTGAATGTTTGATGATGAGGCGTTTGAATTCTTCCTCTGTGGCCGCCTCCAGCAGACTCTGGCGGAAGTCCATGTCGGCGAAGATCGTCGCGAACGTTCGGCCCGTCTCCAGGGAGTTCTTGGTCCCTTTCTGCAGAGAGGAAAACGAGAAGGGTTAGATGTAAATATAGAAAACGGGATGAGTTAATATAAACATAGAACATAGAGAGGAGTTATTATTATTATTATTATTATTATTATTATATTATTAATATTATTATTATTAATTGCTAGGCTACAACCCTAGTTGGAAAAGCAGGATGCTATAAGCTCAGGGGCTCCAACAGGGAACATAGCCTAGCGAGTTAAGAAAACAAGGAAAAATAACATTCTAAGTACAGTAACAACATTAAAATAAATATCTCCCATATAGCTATACAAAAAAAAAAAAAAAAAAAAAAAAAAAAAAAAAAAAAAAAAAGAGGAAGAGAAATAAAATAGTGAGCACGAGTGTACTCTCAAGCAAGAGAACTCCAACCCTTGACAGTGGAAGACCATGGTACAGAGGCTATGGCACTACCTAAGACTAGAGAAAAATTCAGAGTGTCCTTCTCCTAAAAGTGCTGCTTACCATAGCTATAGAGTCTTTTCTACCCTGACCAAGAGGAAAGAGGCCACTGAACAATTATAGTGCAGTAACCACTTGAAGAAAAATTGTTTGGCAATCTCATTATTGTCAGGCGTATGAGGACAGAGGAGGATATGTAAAGAATAGGCCACACTATTCGGTATGTGTAGGCAAAGGGAAAATGAACCGTAACCAGAGAAAAGGATCCAATGTAGTACTGTCTGGTCATTCAAAGAACTCCATAACCCTCTAGCGGTAGTATCTTATAGAAAACGAGAAGTTATATATAAACAGAAGTTAAGAGGGCCACTGACACCTTTAATTTTGCACAAGACAAAAAAGTATATTTTAGGTTTCTATAGGGATTAAAAATGTAAATTTTGGTTTTCTATGAGGTATATATAAAGCACATTTTGGATTTAACCATGGTATAAGTAAGTTTTGGATTTCTATAAGGCATGCCAAAGTAAATTTTGCGTATCATAAAATGTATTTCAAATTACCTGTGTTTAATCAAGTTATAATTTTCCTTAAAACAGTAAATGGGAACCGATATATGAACAATTAGCACTCTACTTAGAAAACACAATTTGGTACGAATACACTTTTTATTTCCACATATTTAGCGAACCATTTTCTCTCTTTGCCTCTAAAATACTATATTTACAAGAGAAAATATGGATATCTTAACAGAAAAAAAAAGAATGATAGGTCAATGTTTCAATAATAGAAATTAAAACCACTTCATCGTGCTATCATGAGCGAAATTAAATACATACGCTGATGCATAATTACAATAGCAACTACGCATTGAAAGTACCGTGATAAGTGCGCACGCATAGATGGTACCGCCCCAGTACCGCAATAAGAATTGCATACATATTGAAGGTAATGTAATAAATGCACACGCATAGCTGGTACAGCAGTAAGTGCGCAGGCATTTTAGGTACCGTGATAAGTGCGTATGCATAGCTGGTACTGCAATTAGAAGTGTGCATGCATAGAAGGTACCGCCACAGTACCGCAATGAGAAATACACACACATTGAAGGTACCGCAATAAAGGCGCACGCATGGGTGGCACCGTAATAAGAAGTGCGCAAGCATAACTGGTGCCGCAATAGTACCGCAATAAAAAATGCGCACACATTAATGGTACCGCAATAAGAGGTGCACACGCATTAAAGGTTCCGTAATAAGTGCGCATGCATAAGTGGTACCGCAATAAGTGCGCATGCATAGGTGGTACCCAAATAAGAAGTGCGCAAGCATTGAAGGTACCGTAAAAAGAAGAGCGTACAGCATACCTGGTACCGCAACAGAACCCCAATTATATATATATATATATATATATGTGTGTGTGTGTGTGTGTGTGTGTAAAGTAACCTGAATATTCGTTTGAATTTTTTTTTGACGGGTATTTTATGCTAATAAAATATACGCAATAAAAAGATTTTAGGAAATTTTTTTCACTAAGTTAAATGAATAAATAGAAGTTAAATTAATATAATTTTCCTCTCTTTTCTTTGTTATTTGTATAAAATAAAAATTCAACCAAATTAAAATCAAAATAAGACTTCATAGTTCGTTTCTTCAACCTCCCAATCTTTGAAGCAACTCTTCTGGAATTACGTTTCGAAAATGACGAGTGCTGCTAGGCCACTTAAAGTAATGCCTATAGTGCACAGCGTTAGGTATACTGTCGGCACTAACCCCCATACAAGAGTATTATACTGCAATAACATGGTTGCAATGTTTAATTAACCACCCCGTTGAAATATTTCGTGGCTGTTATACACAAGAAAAAATATATACAAGAAAAAAATATATACAAGAAAAAATAGTCTACGCATGTGCTACTATAAAGCGAAGAGGATCCTGAAGAATTTGCACCTTTAGGGCTCACCCTACCTCCGAAAAAATAAGACTATAGAACTAAATTGATGTTAACAGTTTCTAGTTCATAGAATCCTGCTGGGTTTATTATATATCAAGTAAAGAAAGAGCAAGATTACTCCTGGCGTGTTCTCAATCATAATTACATATTAAAAAAATTACGAAAGATACATGTATTACAAGATTAGTCTC
>NC_090729.1:123277519-123285019 GCF_036898095.1 Palaemon carinicauda
AAACACTGACATGCATTATTTTTAGGCAGAATATCTCAACATTCAAAATAAACATTGACGTGCATTAATTATTTTTGGGCAGAATATCTGAACATTCAAAATAAACATTAACATGGATTAATTACTTTTACGCAGAATATCACAAACATTCAAAATAAGCACTGACATGCATTAATTATTTTTGGGCAGAATATCTCAAACATTCAAAATAAGCACTGACATGCATTAATTATTTTTGGGCAGAATATCTCAAACATTCAAAATAAACACCGACATGCATTAATTATTTTTAAGCAAAATATCTTAAAATTCAAATAAACATTGATATGCATTAATTATTTCTAAGCAAAATATCTCAAAATTCAAAATACACATTGAAATGCATTAATCATTTTTACGCATAATATCTCAACATTCAAAATAAAGATTATGGGTGCATTAATTATTTTTAGGCAGAATATCTCAAAGTTTCGTTCTCCTTACGCCTTAAGCCACGCAAATATTCGATCTACATCTTCTCAACACTTTTCTTTCATTTGCATTCACCGTAGAAACTTCGCTCTTCAGTAGGCGTGAATTGGTTCCATAATCCCATCACATATTCCCACCTTGGCTTCCACACATCCAAAATATCTTAAAAAGCCTTTTGTGCACACCTGCTACCTTTCTACATTCACCTCACCTCTCTAAAGCTAACATCATCCACTGTATTTCTTTCCAATACAAGGCCGCGTCAACTACTTTCAGCTTATCATAATAAAAACAGAAAAAAGCTCTGATTACTCCGTCTTCATGGTTTATTTTTGACTTGGCAATCTTATACTAGATCCCATATCCTCTCAACTTATTAGCTTTCGAATATATTCAAAACCTTTTTTTTTTTTTTTTTTTTTTTTTTTTTTTTTTTTTGTAATTTAACCTTTGGTATTCCCATTAAGTACTGTTATTAGTACCAACATCAATCTCTCGACAATTTATTCAGCATATTCATTCTTATCGAAAAACTTTGCAATTAAATATAATTATCCTTCCCCACGCCGTCTTACTTCCGTAAAACTATAAACAGCCATGGTATATTATATTAGCTAAGTGGAAACCTATTTGGAAAACCCCATTGCCTTAAACAAACAGGGAAGTAAAGCATGAACTGTACAAGAGAAATGACAGAATATACCAGGATGCATAACAATTAGATAAACTGTGATAAAAGTCTCTTGTCAACATTATAATTACTATTATTTTGTTATTGTTGTTGTTATCATTATCATCATTATTATTATTACTTGCTAAGCTACATCCCTAGTTGGAAAAGCAAGATGTTATAAGCCCTGGATCCCCAACAGGGAAAATAGCCCAGTGAGGAAAGGAAACAAGGAAAAATAAAGTATTTTATGAAGAGTAACAACATTAAAATAAATATCTCCTATACAAACTATAAAAACGTTAAAATAACAAGAGGAAGGTAAATTAGACAGAGCAGCATGCCCGAGTGTAGCCTCAAGCAAGAGAACTCTAAACCAAGACAGTGGAAGACCATGGTACATCCTCAACAAGAGAGAATTTGTATAAACGTTAATTATATAAAGTTCTGTCAATTCAACTATTTGATTATGAAGATCATTGTACGATTCCGTCATTACTGAAACTTTTAATGGGAGGATCCAATGTTCTAGACCTAAAAATCATGCTTTGAGATTTGTTAGGTTAAACTCTTTTGCAAGAATCGCTGATTTTAGCTTCATTTTAACTCCGCCAACGAAGTTGAAAGATTATTATTATTATTATTATTATTACTAGTTAAACTACAACCCTAGTTGGAAAAGCAAGATGCTACAAGCCCAAGGGCTCCAACAGGGAAAATAGCCTAGTGAGGAAAGGAAATAAGGAAATAAATAAACGACATAAGATGTAATGCACAATTAAAATAAAATATTTTAAAAACAATGCCATTAAAACAGATGTTTATGTGTTTGTTTGAGAACAACTTCCTGGCCATAATTTTAATCGCAGAGTAATGCAACTTGCAGGGAATAACTGTTATGTAAAATGCTAGAAATTATTACATTTTGGAAGGTGAAGGTCACGGTCAAGCAAAATGTGCAATTCACGTAATCAGCCTTAAGTTTGGACATCGTTGTCACAAAGACTTCAAACTTGATTCATATTTAAGTGTATGAAAATCTACGCCAATTAATACACGTTAAGGTTAAAGGTCAAGGTCTTGCAAAATGTTGAGTAATATGCTGCCGCGACGGAGGTCTGTGCTCTACCAAGTGCCCCTCTTGTAGGTAACTTATCCCCCTCGTTCAAGACAGACTTTTACACAAAACCACTCGCTCTTTTTTGTCTACCTATTCTGATAGTTTATTTTATTCATAATCTTTTTTTAATTTCTCTCTCTCTCTCTCTCTCTCTCTCTCTCTCTCTCTCTCTATATATATATACAATACACCCTTAACACCCAGCCATACTAATGTTTCTACAGTATATTTTTTGCGAGGTGTATGTAAATAAATGGTCAGGTTTATTATTTTTAAATGTCTTGGGTATTTAGTTAAAAAATTGGTTATGTACCCTTTTCATTGTCTAAAACCATACTGCTCCACCCATATCATAAGCATACTAAACATCTTCCATGATATATTAGTTAAGGTTATGTCATCGTTTTCACCGATTAATCAATCACCTAGGCTTTAATATAATGGATTAATTATTACTCTAAATCTTTCCACATTTCTTAGAAAGCTTTCTTTAATTCAGAAATATTTAAAAACCATCGTCAACAAGTGTCACAATGCAATGCATCATCTCTCATGCAATTCCTTCAATTTCTAATATGTTAACGTCCTACTTGTCTTCCATACAGCCTCGACACCATTCACAAGCATTTTCTAAATCACACACACACACACACAAATCTTTTATACTATAGTGTCATTTAACTCCACTCCTATTTTGTCGTTCATATTCGACAAATCTTAAAAATTCATCTAATCAACTCTGAAGTGTGTTTAACTACACACATGTTTCTCCTCAACTTGCCTGTGTAACAATTCGTCATATTAAGTTTCAGATCACTATTTGTCCTTTATATAGTTAAAATTACCTCTATTTTACTTTTGAAAATATCCATTTGCCTCCTTTCTATAGTCACATTTCCCCCTATTTTACTTAAAATTTCTTTTTGAAAAAAATATATTTGCTTGTATAAAATCACCGATCTTCTCGAAATAGCACCTCAAACATCATCAATCCTCCATCATAGCTCTCATTTCCTTTTCAACTTCGTACTGCTTACACTCGCTCCCTCTTTATACTCTCCCTGAAAAACCTCAACACCCCCGTCTGTCCTTATGATCCGCCATGGGATACTGAGAACTTAAGAGGATTAAACAGGTTTCAGCAGTTTTTGGAGGTGAAGATGGAAACTCCTTGCTCTTTTTTTTCTTTGACTTTTGCTAGGCCTTCATAGGGTATTTACAGTAGATTGGGTGTGAATTAAGAAACGTAATTTTTATTCATTTTTATTATCAGTTGTCAATACTCCATCGTGGGTCATAGGAATGATTGAATTATATATATATATATATATATATATATTTATATATAATATATAATAAATATATATTTATATATATATATATATATATAATATATATATATATATATATATATAATCTCATGTATGTATATATATGTATATATATATATACATAATCTCATGTATGTATACATATATATATATTTTATATATATATATATATATATATATATAAATATGTATGTATGTATATATATATATAAATATATATGTATGTATATATATAAATATATATGTATGTATATATATAAATATATATGCATATATATATTTATATATTTATATATATATATATACAATATCCTATCATGCTGAGATCAGTATTGCCAAACGCATGGCTACTCGGTCTTTCCCTCATCTCTCGGGTAGGGGAGAGAGTGAGAGCACCCAAGATGTACACTCTGAAACTACATCTCTAGGAAATTGCCCAAACTACCGAGTGTGTGCATATCTATCTAAACATTTAGCCGGATATTTTGACGGGTTGGGAACACTATACTCAGTTTTTTTTTCTTTTTTTTTTTTTTAAATGAGGTACATTAGCACCTACTCGCAGAGGTGCCCTTTTAGCTCGGAAAAGTTTCCTACTCTCTGATTGGTCAGAATTATCTTGTCCAACCAATCAGCGATCAGGAAACTTTTCAGAGCTAAAAGGGCACTCTTGCGAGTCGGTGCAAATATGCCTAAATAAAAAGAATTGACTATATTACAAATATCCGTAGCACATCTGAATGACCGTAAGCTGTAACTAGAATAAACCAGCAGAAACAATGGGAATAACACGCGTTTGGGAATAGGAAAAAGAATGGGAATGGGAACGCTTGTCCGTGATCGAAGGGAAAGTGAGGAATGGGAGGGCCGAGGCTTGGCAAGATGCCCACCAGTGGCTTTGGGTGTTCCAGAACTTCCCTGACAGAAGTTGAAGGACCAGAACAACAAAAGGAAAAATTATTGCAACCGGAAATGAGATGATGATCTGGGAGAGGAAGAAATTAAAGTGGGATTAATATGTTAGAGAGAGAGAGAGAGAGAGAGAGAGAGAGAGAGAGAGAGAGAGAGTTAATAAAAGATGCTGGGAGGAAGAAATTAAAGTAGAGAGAGAGAGAGAGAGAGAGAGAGAGAGAGAGAGAGAGAGAGTTAATAATAGATGCTGGGAGGAAGAAATTAAAGTGAGAGAGAGAGAGAGGGAGAGAGAGGTTCTCTAAGGTGGAGATAGATCTAATAGGATTAACATTATAACCGAGTGCCCAAAGGGTACTACCATAATTTCAAGTATTATCATTATTACTTGCTAAGCTAAAACCCTTGTTGGAAAAGCAGGATGCTATAAGCCCAGAGGATCCAACAGGGTACATAGCCAAGTAAGGAGAGGAAATACGGAATTAAGAGTATTAACTAACATTAAAACATAACATTTCAAGAACAGTAACAACAATTAGAATAAATATTACATATATGAATTATGAAAACTTCAAAAAAATAAGAGAAAGATAAATTAGATAGAGAGCCCAAGTGTACCCTTAAGGTACAAGGAAGTATGTAGGAATCGAAAATAAAAACATCAACAATCTCATTAAACTTGCATAACAAAACTACGTCATCAATACGAAGCTGATGAAATTTAAAATAACAGCGATACAGATAACAGAACACCTTGACATCGTAACAAGTCACCGTCAAAATACAATTTAACCCTCGTTAGCAACAGTCTAATACCAGAATAAATAACAAGAAACTAGGGAGAGAACAGCGGGACAAGCGTGGTATATACATTACTTTACTTTGTTGGCTGTTTTTCCGGTCCCATACAGCAGGAGAACCCCACTCTCTACAGGACCTCCGCTGTCGTTTTACCTTGTTCGTTCAGAGTATTTATCTTTTCAGATCACATATTGTTCATTTACTGTTAAATCGTCACTGTTGTAAGACTTTAAATAAGAAAGATTTCAGTTTCCTCTTGAAAACCTTAATATATATTTTACGACGAATGACATGACCGCCACAGCCATCAAATGCTGGTTAAAGTTGCATTCGCCAAGGAATTTCCCATCAGTCACAACATAAGACAAACCATCGGATTCTTTAGCCTCTGAAGATTAATTAACGAACATATTTCTGGGTGGGAAATACTAGATATTATTATCATTATTACTTGATAAGCTACAACCCTCTTTGGAAAAGCAGTATGCTATAAGCCCAGGGGCCCCAACAGGGAAAATAGACAGTGAGGAAAGGAAACTAAGGAAAAATAAAATATTTCAAGAGTAACAACGACATTAAAAGATATCTCCTATATAAACTATAAATACTTACAAAAAAAGAGGAGGAGAAATAAGATAGAATAGTGTGCCAGAGTGTACCCTCAAGCAAGAGAACTCTACCTCAATACAGTGGAAGACCATGGTACAGAGGCTATGGTACTACCCAAGACTAGAGAACAATGATTTGATTTTGGAGTGTCCTCCTCCTAGAAGAGCTGCTTACCATAGCTAAAAGTCTCTCCTCTACCCTTACCAAGAGGAATGTGGCCACTGCACAATTGTTTAGTAATCTCAGTGTTGTCAGGTGTATGAGGACAGAGGAGAATATGTAAAGAATAGGCCAGACTATTCGTTATGTATGTGTAGGCAAAGGGAAAATGAACCGTAACCAGGGAGAAGGATCCAATGTAGTACTGTCTGGCCAGTCAAAAGATTTAATAAGTTCCGTTTATACTTGAGTTGGGGTTTTTGAGGTTCGAAAAGTACATAGAAAATATAAGTGTTTCTCTAAGAGAGTATCTTTATTAGCATATTCGTATTCCATTGAATGTGATCTTATTGAGCGCGTCGAGTGGATTCAGACTTGTGGAATTTCTTGGAAAAATTCAGTTTCAAAAATTCTTCAAAACATTCCTTCTGGGCATTCTAAAAACACTTCGATAAGCAGTTTATTTTTGTTGAATTATCTTCCAAGGACCTCGACCAAGTTGAATAAACAATTATTTCGATATTAAATAGTTTTATCTGAAATAATACAGTAATAATCTAGTACTGATTTGTAAGTGAAAACTTTAAAATTGCTAAAAAGCTTGAAAACGCGAACACATTTTTTAGGATATATATTTTTGACCAAACAAAGTCTTAGAAATTTTCGGCAGAAATTCTATATCTTTTCCCTATCGTATCAACCAAAATTATAATTTTAATTACAAATGAATATACAAAACCGGTGTACTGTAAGTTAACTGAAAATATAAAGATTCCTGTTATGGAGGAAAAAAAGTTGGGGACAACAGTGACATAAGTGGGGCTATGAGGTTTTTTTCACCCTTTTCAAACACCAAAAATAAGCGAATAACAATAAATCCAGAAGTGGCAATGTATAATAATAATAATAATAATAATAATAATAATAATAATAAATAATAATAATAATAATAATAATAATAATAATTCAATAAATAACTGGAGTAGGAATTCAATTTTTTTTACATAGTGTATATATATATGATAAATTTTGCACATCTGAATATATATATATATATATATATACACGTGGCCTTGACTCCAGCACAGGGAATCAGGTCAGGGAAAAATATTCATTTTTGAAAACCCCTTCACGATCAGTCAATAAAGAACTGAACTTAAGAGCGGTTAGAGAACGCAACAAACAGCTACGGTTCACTTAATATTCACAGACACGCCTTCTCATCGATGTCTACCAGTCGTCCGTCGCCATAAAACCTATATAATATCCACAGTTGTTCAAGCTGTTACAGTAACCTATAGACCTACATTGCCCCTTTCTCTCTCTCTCTCTCTCTCTCTCTCTCTCTCTCTCTTTCCTTTTTCTATGTGGTCCTTTGGTTAAGGTGAGCATTATGAGTGTCACCGATGGTTGTCTGTGATTGGTGGTTC
>NC_090729.1:123290019-123292639 GCF_036898095.1 Palaemon carinicauda
CAATATTCTCTCACTTGCGACTGTGATCACCTTCGTCACCATTTTCTCCTTTGGGGGAATCTTCCTCAACGACTTTACGTAACATATTAGATTTCACCATTAAATTTTCTTGGCAAGGATAGTCGCAGTAAATGCCAGAGAGAGAGAGAGGAGAGAGAGAGAGAGAGAGAGAGAGAGGCGCAGTTAAGGACCGAAATAGCTTTCGATTCTGTCAAACTTTAGCAGTAATAAAATCTATTCAAAGACAAGTTATAATGATACTTTGTTAGAACACTTGTAGAGAGAGAGGAGAGAGAGAGAGAGAGAGAGGAGAAGAGAGAGAGAGATTTTTTATGACTAAAATGAGGGCATAAAAAATACCATGGCAATCAAAAATGTATGGGACCAGCTTTAATTGTTTCCAAAAATATATTCTAAACCTTTTCTATTGACTATTATCACGAAGTTCGGTTGAATTAGATAGATAATACATGAAAGAGGAAACAGGCAGGTATTAGACTGATCTTTCATATATACGAGTTAGTAGGTACTGATCAAGATACGGAGTTACCGTTAAGTATAGATATCAATATCGATATACTAATTGAGTATCAGAAGCGTAAGCTTAAGAGACACTCGGTGAACAACGTATTTGTAAACATATTGTTGGACGATGAATTTTTTTTTTAACTTGAGTGAGCAATAGAAGATATATCAATCCATTTTTGTCTTCAAGGTTGAATTCCAATCTCTTTCACCTAAAATATGAACTTGAGACTGGCTTTTAGATTTAAATGTTTAAGATTATGAATCTAAATTTATTTCTTCTCAAAAGCTATATCATACGAAGATGAAAAAATACTATTCTTTTTTTTACTCGCAGAAAAAATGGTTGTTTTATTAAATTCTAGAGATCGAAGTTTAGGTTAAGGGACGATATGATAGCCCCAGAATCGTGAATCACATTTGTGTAAAAACACGTAGAATATTAATCATTTTTTCTCTTTAAACAAGAAGTTGAAAACTTGAGTAATTTTCTGGGCTCTCTTGATAGAACACCAGAGACATTATGAGAACACCACCTAACATCAATCCTCCCCCCCCTCTCTCTCTCTCTCTCTCTCTCTCTCTCTCTCTCTCGTTTATCCTTCCATCTCCCTAGCGAGGTGTCATTTTACCTTCCTCGTCTCTTGTTCGGCAGTTGTTTATCCATCCTTCTCTCTGGTGAAAATCTTTAATCATCATTCTCCTTCCACCAAAACCTTTGGCCTTCGTTTGCCGATTTGAACTCATATGACGGGAAGACTTATAAGTATCATTCCCCATCGAAAGAAAATAAGCTACAGGTTCCACCTTCCTTATTGTTTGTTCATCACTCACAAAATAATGGTTTCCCCGTTTTTATTTATCGAATTTATTGAGAACATGTTGCTTTTAAAATTCCATCTTGTCAATGATAACATACTGGGATGAATTTTGCCTCTTAGGTTATTTTTCCTAACAGGGTAAGAGTATGCAAGCGCATATCAAGAACACGAATAAATAGATAAAACAGAGAGAGAGAGAGAGAGAGAGAGAGAGAGAGAGAGAACGATTTCCTCGACTATGTTATTAACCTTGGATATCAGCACATATCTCAAGACTATTAGGACAAATACTTGAAAAATATATTTTTCAATGTAGTTAAAATTTCATCTAGAGAAATACAAAGTCGTTCAACCTTCAAATTAAAACATAAGAAAGCACAAAAACAAGATACATTTCAATGAGTAGAAGCATCTATTATAAGATGCGTCACAACAGAGGAGCGAGAGATGCAATGGTCGAGAGGAGGGAGGGAGGGAGAGAGGGAGAGAGGGAGGGAGGGAGAGCGGAGAGAGGGGAGAGCGGGAGAGAGGGGAGGAAGGGAGAGAGGTGAGGAAGGGAGAGAGGGGAGGAAGGGAGAGAGGGAAAGGAAGGGCAAATACCGACAGAGTGATGATGTAGCCATTACCTGTTCGGCTCTCCCTCCATAAATCTTAACACACTTCTTTCCACCATCCGCCACTGAAGGGCCCCTTCCCCTCCCCTCCCCTACCCCTCTAAGCCACCCTCCCCCCTCTTTTCATAGACCAGCACTTTGGCGTCAGTATAAGTTGAGCACTTTTCTCACGTCCTGTAAATACGTTTTTTGTTCTGGAAGATTCTGATGCCTGGATTTATTATTGTTCTCTCTCTCTCTCTCTCTCTCTCTCTCTCTCTCTCTCTCTCTCTCGAAAATACTTGGCACATGCAAAAGTTTTATTTAATGCCTAACCTGATATCTATCTCTCCAGAGAGATAAAAGCATCAACTTCAGTGAGCATAAAGAACTTACAGAGTTCATGAGATTTTTTTAGTAACATATTTATCTCGAGAAAAAGGATTGATTTCTTGCGTCCTTTCCTATGCAATGTTGTGAAACAATATTGAGTTTGAGTTGGTCATTAAAATACACACTTACACATATTCAATACAAGCAAGTACGAACTAAATTTATCTATCTATCTATATATATATATATATATATATATATATATATATATGTATATATACATACACACACACACACACATATATATATATATATATATATATATATATATATATTATATATGCATAC
>NC_090729.1:123293719-123456219 GCF_036898095.1 Palaemon carinicauda
GCACTCTATATCAGTCGTACACCCTCTCATCTGCCTACTAGATTGTTCATCCATGTTATTAATACTTCTAACCCCATTACAGTGGAACCTCTACATACGATTGTCCTAACATATGAATGTTCCAACATACTAAGTAAAATTCGACCAAAATTTCTGTCTCGACACCCGAAGTAATGCTCCAACATACGATGTAGATCTTGTTTACGCCGGTAGATGGCAGCACGTAAGAGGACGCCATTGAGCGTTGAGTGCTCTGTTCTCTGTTACTTTCTTGGTTACATTTAATTATCTTTCAACTCGTTGACGCTGTTAAAAATCATATGTACTCTAAACACATTTTTTGTTTAATCTCTCACTCACTCTCACTCTCTCTCTCTCTCTCTCTCTCTCTCTCTCTCTCACTCTCACTCTCACTCTCACTCTCACTCTCACTCTCACTCTCACTCTCTCTCACTCTCACTCTCACTCTCTCTCACACTCTCACTCTCACTCTCACTCTCACTCTCACTCTCACTCTCACTCTCTCTCTCTCTCTCTTCTCTCTCTCTCTCTCTCTTCTTCGCTGTTATAGTGTTAGAGACTTCTATTATTTTTTTTTCACAGAGAGAGAGAGAGAGAGAGAGAGAGAGAGAGAGAGGGAGAGAGGGGGGGAGGGAGAGGGAGAGGGAGATATATATATTAAACAAAAAATGTGTTTAGAGTACATATGATTTTTAACAGCGTCAACGAGTTGAAAGATAATTAAATGTAACCAAGAAAGTAATAACAACGAATCTGAATTCCTTTATTAACTAAAACAAATATCGATACAAACACACTCGTGTGCGTATGCACAAAACACACACACGTGTAGGAATTGCTACGCAGTAAGAGACAGACGGTCAGGGAGGAGGTAGAGATGGTGACTGCGAAAGTGATGAAAATTAAAAATCAAAAGAAAACAAAAATGTAAAAAATATGAAATATAAAAATAAAAAAAAATAAATAAGCTAAGTTATATTAAAGTTTCCGTAGTGTAAGTTACGGTACGTTATCACAGTCACCATCTCTACCTCTTCGCCGATGGTGTCTCCTCCTGCGTAGGAATGCCTACACCTGTGTGTGTGTGTTTGTGCATACGCACACGAGTGTGTTTGTATCAATATTTGTTTTAGTTAATAAAGGAATTCAGATTCGTTGTTATTACTTTCTTGGTTACATTTAATTATCTTTCAACTCGTTGACGCTGTTAAAAATCATATGTACTCTAAACACATTTTTTGTTTAATATATATATCTCCCTCTCCCTCTCCCTCCCTCTCCCCCTCTCCCCCCCCTCTCTGTCTCTCTCTCTCTCTCTCTCTCTCTCTCTCTCTCTCTCTCTGTGAAAAAAAATAATAGAAGTCTCTAACACTATAACAGCGAAGAAGAACGAGAGAGAGAGAGAGAGAGAGAGAGAGAGAGAGAGAGAGAATATATTTATTTAAAGAACATGTTAACACCATGTCTACCTTCTCACCGATCGTCCGTTTCCTCCTGGAGTAGCAATTCCTATACCTGCGTTGGCCTGTCTCTAAGGTGAAGTGACAATAAAAATGACAATAAAAATAATTTTTTATTTATCATTTCTTTATAATTATCTTTTTTATATCCTTGTTTCATATTATGCAATTATTTTATTATGTGTAATTATATGTAGTAATTTATTAAGGAGTTATTATAGGTTTTTGGGCTGTGGAACGAATTATACAAATTACAGTGTATTCTTAAGGAAATATTTGCTCCAACATACGATTGTTTTAACATACGAAGCAGTTTCTGGAACGAATTAAGATTGTATGTAGAGGTTCCAATGTACTCTCAAACAGTTGTAATGCTACCTGTTACACCAAAACCTCTTCCTTCTTCTTTTGACCACACAGACTCACCATGGCCTGTTCAGAGCAGAGGAGTTTTCAGAATCTCTAGGTTGTACAGTGTATCACAGTAGCCAGGAGAAAGTTCATTAATAGTGAAATATGTATCGTAATATGTATAAATTTAGCCGGTTGTCCTCTTTCAAAAAGAGTCTCGATGAGGTTTGTGCGGTATGAAAAGAAGGATTTGGACCAGACCGTCAAAGGCTATTGATCAATATTGTCATTGCTGCTACAGCATATTGTCTTAGATCTGGTTAACAATTTAGGTACTGTATTAGGGACACTAGCCAGTTTTTCATTATAGAGGAACAAGAGGTTTTAGGAAGGATTTGGCGAGATGTGCACTTGGTCCTCCAATTTTTGAGGAAGACTCACTCTTGGCCTTTAGAGACCTTCAATTTGAGAAATCATGTGTTCAAGACTGTGTTCTTGTTGGCATTGGCATCAATGAAGACAGTTATTAAGTTCAGCTTTTCTACTACAAGAGTAACTCTTTCCTTGCTTATGAACTTCAGGGACAAAAGCAACTTATGTATGAAAGCTTTACCTATACACTTGAAAATCCCTTCCTTGGAGGTTATTATGTGTAAGGATTCAGCAGAACTGATCCTTTACCAAATGAGGGTTTTGCAGATCTATTTTGAGTATAATGTTAAATATCAGGATTCAGCAGAAATTTGTCCTGGTGTGTTATTCTTCCTACAAGATCCCTTCCAAAGAATTCCTTGGTGTTCTTCCTCAGGGCTACTATCATTGAAGCTCACAAGTATGTAGAAGACCATGGCTTTCATTTGTTCAACGTGAAAACCCCCAGTATTGGGAGTAATCACTTTAATTTTCCTCAAGATTTTGTCCTTGGAAAGAGCTGGAGGCATTTCACAGGAGCACCACCTCAGGTTTTGCCATGCCTTGCCTGTGTAAAGGCTGGGCCAAATTTTGGTATGTTTGGTCTCTAGGCCCTATAGTAGCAGCTGGAAACAGTACATAGGTAAGTACTGTAATGGTTACTTTGAGCTATGTAAAATGCAAGGTTGTAGGAATAGGAATAAGTTTATTGTAGTCATTGGTTTGGGTACTAGACCACTAGTATTAACTACGATCGGAGGGACACGGAATAGGATAGAGTTTGATAGAGTTGTTGTTTGAGATACTTCTGGAAAAGTACTTACACAGAGGGAAGATTTTATTGCTTTACCAGATGAGTATTTTTATGAATAGAACTTACCTGGCAGTTATATATATATATAGCTGAGTCTCCGACTGCGGCAGAATTTAATCGAAAATCGCGGCAACCGCCTTGTGGTGGTTGTGTGGTTAGATGGTTAACAACCCTTACAGGGTGGTGGTACTTGGAATCATTCCTGTTTTCTGTTCCAGATTATCTCTGCCGCCCGGATCGACAACATCGTTGGTCCGCCTTTCAGAGTTTTTTCGGATCGCTTTCCCTTCATCGCCTTTTTGGACTTCGTTTTTGGTGAAGTACACTGTGTTGGGATTTGGCAATCGTTTTATTTATTTTTTTTTTTTTTTTGTCTTTTTTCCTTTATTATCATGAGTGAGAAAATTCATTATCGTGTTTGTGCGAATGATATTTGCTAGGTGAGGTTGCCGAAAGTTTCGGTTGACCCTCACACTATCTGTATGGGTTGCAGGGGGTTTGAATGTGCTTTAGATAATAAGTGCAAGGAATGCGAGGTTTTAAGTGATGATGATTGGTTAGCTATGAAGCGCTATGTGCGCAATCTTGAGATTGATCGAGTTAGAAGAGCTAAATCAAAGTCAAAGTCTGCTAGTGAGCCTAGCTTAGATTTATCTATTGACCCTTTGCTTGTAACCCCTTTGGAAGGTATTCCTTCCCCAAATGTAGTGACTCCTGCCCCTTCTACAGGATCTGTGCCTACGGATGACCCTGGGTATGCTAAATTAGCTGCTGAATTGGAGGCCATTAAAGCACAGTTGGAGGCCTTTAAAGGTAAGGGTGTAGGTGAAATTAGTGCTTGTGAAAGTGCAGTGGAGGTGGCGACTGATCGAATCTTTCATACCCCTAGGTCTAGACCTCTACCAAGCTCCCAGGACCAAGGCAGAAGGTACGTCGAAAGCCGAAAGGGGGTGAGAGGTGCTTATCCTCGGTCAGTCGTCGCCTCAGACAGTCCTGTTGCGATCTCCCAGGCTGCTCTTGACCGCCGTAGGAAAGGCGTGTCGGATACGTTTGTGTCTTCGCCTGATCGTTCTCCCAGATGTAATTGGCGTTACGAATCAAGACCAATGAAGAGAGGGTGGAACCGGGACGTGCAGTCTCGCTCTCCCTCTCCCGGTTTGAGTAGCAGAGACCCTGATCCTTCGGAAGACGATTTCGATGTTCCTGTTAAAAGGGCGAAACAGAGAGTCCTTAGCCCAGTTAATCCTGCTAGACTCCCTACTTCTTCTGCCAGCGCTCCCAGTCAAGCCGTACGACAACTGCCGTCTTCGGCACCGCGAGAGCCAGCGGAGGTTGCTAAAGCTTTCATGGTTGTTATGCAGGAACAACTTTCATCGTTAGTTAAAGCTTTCAGCCACCCATCTCAGTCCGTCAGACGTAAGGACGTCTCTTTGCCTGTTAAGAGATCTTCTTCTAAGAGAGATTTTAGTATCTCTCCCAAGAAACCTCTGCGCACTTCGTTGGCCGTACGACAACGCACACCCTCTTCATCGGCACGCTGCCAGGAATTTCCTTCCCCCCTCTCCCGGCGCCAGGACGATACTGCCTCTCGTTCTCGGCGCCGTGACGATTCCGTTTCCCTTTCGAAACGCCTGGACGTTACTGCCTCGTTTCTTAGGAAACAGGATGAATGCAGTCTGCATTTTCAAGGCGAAGGCAGCCTGCATCTTCAGGACGCTTCCGTTTCTCGTCATCGTGACGATACTGCCTCTCGTCATCGTGACGATACCGCTTCTCGTCATCGTGACGATACCGCTTCTCGCCGACTGGATGTTAGCGGCGCTCGGCGCCAGGATTCAAACAGCTCTCGCTGCCAGACTGCTGGCAGCCCAACTCTTCGGGATGTTATCCTTGAGCAGGACCTCGAAGATATTTCGGAAGAGGAAGAAAAACCTGCCGACTCTTCTAGTGATTACAAGGTTCTTTCTCGCTCTCTTTTGGAACTTTATGGGGAGGAATTTCAACCTTCGGCCCCTCGTTCTCCTCAGTCTCAATTTACCAGGAAGAAAGCTACAAAGTCTTCGGCCTTCATCAAAATGAAACTTTCAATTTTGGCCAGGAAAGCTCTCGCTAAAGTGGATGATTGTATGAAGGAACAGAGACAAGTTGTCAAGACCACCTTTTCTTTTCCACCGTCTCGGCTCGCTTCCAAGGCCGGTATGTGGTATGAGACAGGGGAACCTTTGGGGTTAGGAGTGCCTTCCTCCTCCCAAGGTGACTTCTCGGCTCTTGTGGACTCGGCAAGAAGGCATGCTTTAAACTCTGCCAAGGTGATGTGGTCCATGTCGGAGCTTGATCACCTCGTCAAGGGAATTTTCAAGGTTTTCGAGGTTTTCAGCTTCCTGGACTGGTATCTCGGGACTCTGGCCAGGAAGTCTGAACTCCTGGAGGACACGAAGGACCTGACGAGTATCATGTCCTGCATGGACAAAGCTCTAAGGGATGGAGCTAATGAATTGGCTTCCCTTTTCTCAGCAGGGGTCTTAAAGAAGAGGGCCCTTTTGTGCTCCTTCACCTCTAGATCTGTGACTGTTGCCCAGAAGTCGGAGCTACTTTACGCCCCTTTTTCACGTCATCTCTTTCCTGAAGCTCTGGTCAGAGATATCTCCCTTTCTCTGGCTCAGAAGGCTACTCAGGACCTTTTGTCTCGGTCGGCTAGAAAGACCTTACCTGTTGCTCCTGCTCCTCTGAAGAAGGAGGAGAAGAAGTTTCAACAGCCCTTTCGGTGCAGGATCTCCTTGAGAGCGGTTTTTAGGGGGAGAAGACAAGAGTCAGGGCCAAGGACCAGCAGGGGTGCGTTTAGGCCCCGGTCCAAAAAATGAGATGGAAGTCCTCCAGACACCAGTAGGGGCAAGACTGTCTCGTTTTTGGCAGTCTTGGAAAAGGAGAGGGGCGGACACCTGGTCCCTCTCAGTCGTCAAGGAAGGTTACAAGATCCCCTTTTTAAAGAAACCACCTCTCTCAGACTCTCCCCTAGCCTTAGTGGCTCAGTACACCGACGCGGGGAAACGAGAGGCTCTTCTGGAGCTAGTCGACCAGATGTTGGTCAAGGGAGCAATAGAGCCAGTTCAAGACCTCGCCTCCCCAGGCTTTTACAATCGCCTGTTTCTGGTTCCCAAGAACTCGGGTGGATGGAGACCAGTCCTAGATGTCAGCTCTCTGAACGCCTTCGTGGAGAAAACAAAGTTCTCCATGGAGACGACTCAGTCAGTGCTGGCTGCAGTTCGTCCAGGAGACTGGATGGTTTCTCTCGACCTGCAGGACGCTTATTTTCACGTCCCCATTCATCCGTCTTCGAGGAGATGTCTGAGGTTTGTGTTCCAGGGCAAGTGCTTCCAGTTCAGGGCACTTTGCTTCGGTCTCAGCACAGCTCCCCAAGTTTTCACCAGACTAATGGCGAATGTGGCAGGCTGGTTACACCAGGAGGGGATAAGGGTCTCCTTCTATCTAGACGACTGGCTGATCCGGTCACAGTCGAAAGAGAAATGTCTGGAGGACCTAATGAAAACTTTACGATCACTCAGGACCTGGGACTCATCGTCAACTGGGGGAAGTCTCATACCGAGCCGAATCAGACTATTCTCTATTTGGGGATAGTTCTGAATTCAGTTCTTTTTTCAGGCTTCTCCCTCCCAGGAGAGGCAGACCAGGTGCCTGGACAAAGTCAAAGACTTTTTGAGGAAGCAGGAATGCTCAGCGAAGGAGTGGATGAGTCTGCTGGGAACTCTATCCTCCCTGGAGCAGTTTGTCCCTTTGGGGAGACTGCACCTAAGGCCTCTGCAACACTTCCTCGCAAAGGTTTGGAACAGAAAGATCCAGGAGGACACTTTTTCTTTTCCCATTCCGACAGAGATCAAGGATCTTTTAATGTGGTGGCTGGACCCAGCTCTGTTGGGAAAAGGGATCTCCTTGTTCAAGAAGAACCCCGACCTAGTGTTATTCTCAGACGCGTCCGAGTCAGGCTGGGGAGCAACACTAGGGAACAAAGAGGTCTCAGGTATTTGGGAAGGGAGTCAGGTCAGTTGGCATATCAACAGGAAGGAATTGATGGCCATTTTGTTAGGGCTCAAGGCCTTCAAAACCTCGGTGTCGGGAAAGACTGTGGAGATCAATTCCGACAACACCACAGCTCTCGCGTACATAAGGAAGCAAGGGGGAACTCACTCCCTCTCTCTGTTCTCAACTGCGAGAGAGCTTCTCCTCTGGGCGAACGAGAACGAGACCCAGCTGTTGACAAGGTTTGTTCAAGGGCAGAGAAACATCAGGGCAGACATGCTCAGCAGGAGGGGACAAGTCCTTCCTACAGAGTGGACTCTCAACCCGCATGTCTGTCGGAGCCTCTGGAAGTTGTGGGGCAAACCAGTAATAGACCTTTTCGCCTTCGGTCTAAACAAGAGGATCCCTAACTACTGCTCCCTAGTCCCGGACGAGGAAGCTGTTGCAGTGGACGCCTTCTTGATGGATTGGACTGGGCTCCCCCGTTCAAGATCATCAATCTGGTTGTCAGGAAATTCGCTCTCCTCGATTCGGGACGAATGATCCTAGTGGCTCCATTCTGGCCTGCGAGGGAATGGTTCATCGAAGTGGTAGGGTTGCTGATGGACTTTACAAGAAGACTCCCGGCAAGTCCAGATCTTCTCAGACAACCTCACTTCGAGAGATTTCACCAAAACCCCCTCGCTCTCAATCTGACTGCCTTCAGACTGTCGAGAAGCTCGTTAGATCTCGAGGCTTTTCGGCGCAAGCGGCGAAAGCTATTGCCAGGGCAAGGAGGATCTCTTCACAAAGAGTCTACCAGTCAAAGTGGGAGACCTTTAGAGCTTGGTGCAGGAGGCGCAAGGTTTCCTCGTCCTCTACCTCTCTAAGCCAGATTGCAGACTTTCTTTTGTACCTCAGGCAGGATGCTAAGCTGGCTGTATCTACCATTAAAGGATACAGGAGCATGCTTTCAACCGTCTTTAGGCATAGAGGCTTAGAGTTATCTCAGAATAAGGACTTTCAGGACCTCATTAGGTCTTTTGAGACAACGAAGCAGGTGCACTTAAGACCCCCTTCTTGGAACCTGGATGTGGTGCTTAAGTTTTTGTGCTCCAGGAAGTTTGAGCCTATCTCGCAAGCTTCTCTGCGAGATGTGACTAAGAAAACCCTCTTCCTTTTGTCTCTAGCAACTGCCAGGAGGATCAGCGAGGTCCAGGCAATCGAGAAGCATGTAGGCTTCACCCTAAATGGAGCGGTTTGTGCCTTGAGGTTCGACTTTCTCGCCAAGAATGAGAACCCTTCGAAACCCTGGCCCAGGACTTTTGAAGTCCCTAACCTCACGAATCTAGTAGGTCAGGAACAGGAAAGATTCCTCTGCCCGGTTAGGGCTCTCAAGGCTTATTTGGCCCACACTAAGAGCGTGAGGGGTGCTTCCAACTCCTTATGGTGTTCGGTGAAGGATCCTCAAAAACCCCTGTCAAAGAACGCTTTATCCTTTTTCCTGAGGGAAACTATTAGGGAAGCCCACCTCTTTTGTGAGGAAGAAAACTTCGCCCTGTTAAAAGTACGGGCTCACGAAGTAAGGGCCATTGCTGCTTCGCTGGCATACCGGAAAAATATGTCAGTTAAGCAGATCATGGACGCAACGTTCTGGAGGAGCAACTCTGTCTTCGCTTCTCATTACCTCGGAGAGGTAAGAGTGGACTATGACAAGTGTTATACCTTGGGCCCATACGTAGCTGCGGCTTCTGTATTAGGCAAAGGAGTTACTACCCCCACTCAACCTTAGTTTATGTACTTGTATATGGGTTTGTGTTTTTTATGGTTGTCTGAGGTCCTCGTCTTGTGGTACGGTTCCCTTAGTCCAGATAGATAGTTTATATCTATTTCTGCAAGGTTAGATGGTTAGCTTTAGTAAGGTTGCAGGTTTTTTATATGGGAAGGTAGTTTTCTGAAGTCTAGTCAAGTTGTTGGTCCTACCCCTTTGACAGACTCGATTGAGTTGTTTGCAGCGTAGCAGGTCTACTCCTAGCTGAACACTCCTAAGGGAAAGCGACTCTAGAGGCAGTTACCTTTGAAGTCAGCTACCTTAGCAGGTAAGGAATCAAGGTGTTTGTTCTCCTACAACTCTTTTGTTGTTTCCCCAACTATGTTTTTCTGTCTGTTTCCCTCCTCCAAATGTGTGAATCAGCTATATATATATAACTGCCAGGTAAGTTCTATTCATAAAAATGGAGTTTTTATGATAAAACAAAGTTTTATGAATACTTACCTGGCAGTTATATATATATATTTTAAAGCCCACCCACCTCCCCTCAGGAGACAGGTCGGGCAAAGATAATCTGAGGAACAGAAAACGGGAATGATTCCAAGTACGGTTGCCGCGATTTTCGATTAAATTCTGCCGCAGTCGGAGACTCAGCTATATATATATATAACTGCCAGGTAAGTATTCATAAAACTTTGTTTTATCATAAAAACTCCATTTTTTTCACTTTACCAGATAAGTAGCTCTCACCGAACCAGAATCTGGTCACCATTGACTGTCCATAGTGTGGATGCAGCATTGAACTTTTGGAAAATCCATTTTAATGCATACTGATGTTCAATAGTGTTAACTACCATCTTTAGTCCTTGCTCAAGCATAGTGGTGGAACAGTTTCTTTACGTGCATGTTAGACTGCCACATGAGAAAGACTGAGGAGAACAAGGGCAGCCATGCATTCACCCTGGTGGTCACGTGCTAAAGCAGTAGCCTTGCATGACTTGGAACCGCTACACAAGACAGCTTATCGTAAAGATATGGAGAGCTGTAGAAATTTTAATTTTAAATTTTGGGGTTGGGGCTGTTTCTTCTAGAAGAGGAAGAGCAATGACTAAATTTTGAAAATAATTTAATGAAGTATTACATGTAGTATTACGTGTTTTGTTTTGCTTTTACAGGCTTGTGAAAGTGACCCAACCACAGAAAGCTGGAGGAGTGCGGTGGAGACCCAGTTAATTAGTTATGCTAGTGACCACTATCCCCATGGTGTGTGTGCTGTGTATGCAAGAGCGCAAGGGTCAGCAGTTACGTTAACTATGTGTATAGAAGACCATCAGTTTCAGCCTAAAAATTATTGGTAAATTGCTTAAAGTTCTCATGATTACTTTATGTTTAGGTATAAAAATGGTATAATACACCTATTAAAATTGTAATGTCTAAAAGTAGTGAATAATTCCAAAAGTAAGTAAATTATTCATCAGTAAATTATGGTATTTTAAAATGCATTAACACACACACACACACACACACACACACACACACACACACACACACACACACACACACACACACACACACACACACTCTCTCTCTCTCTCTCTCTCTCTCTCTCTCTCTCTCTCTCTCTCTCTCTCTCTCTCTCTCTCTCTCTCTCTCTCTCTCTCTCTCTCTCTCTCTCTCTTTTTTTTATAGTTTATCTAAGGTGTAATTGAGTAAAATTTCTGCTGTGGAAACTTTGGAATATATTGATATTTTTATTATTGGGTAATAATTTGTAGCTACAGTATTTGTAATTTTTTCACAAATATTAATAATTAAAAGAATATTGACATTAAATAGGAATTACTGAATAAGTAATTTTACTATAGTCTGGTAAAAGTGCAATATCCATTAATTTAAGTTCCAAGAACCACATTACTGTATCTCTTTGCCATGTGGACCAAATTTCATTAACCTAATCAAATATATTCAGCTCACTTTAAATTTTTATGTAAGTTATAGAAAGTTATGTAAATTTATTAACATCATGTAGTTTTAGAATTATTGTTGTAATGTTTTTATCTTCCAAATTCCAGGAACGGTCGGTGGCGTTCAACGTGGACAGTAACCTTAGGTGGGGGAAGTGTTGAGCTTAAAGGAGTTCTTAAAGTACAAGTCCACTATTATGAGGATGGAAACGTCCAGTTAGTCACATCCAAAGATGTCAAGGGTAATCTTACAGTTTCGGTAAGTAGATGTCAAGGGACGCAGTTTAGATTCATATCGTAAAAGTACAGTACCTTAGTTGCATGCTGTAAACGATGGCATTTGTCTTTAAAGGTGAAGCTGTGGGGATACATACTTTGTGGATCTTTTTTATTTTATCAGTTACACGATATAGACTTTGAACAATTTAGGTGCTTTCAAGAAAAGGGATTTTGACGAAGGTAAAATCTATTTCTGGGCGAGGAACCTGTGTCACCCAGTGAAATGCTCCTCTAGCACCATTTCTAAGGCATATTTATTGCTGAATATACCAGAGAAAAAAAAGAGATGCATGGAATGCCAGGAATAAACCTAGCTCGCACTCTTTTGAGTGTCTGTATAGAAAACTGGGGCGTGATTGAACCACGACCATATATCCCTCACCAATTAGTTTTTATAACATACACACATTCCTTTTTTACCCAGATAGGCATTAAAGAAGTTTTTACTAAAGCATACAAAATGCAGAATTAACTTATCATCATGGTATTGGATGCATGTAAAGAGTATTTTCGTAAACATCGATACGAAGTAACTTATCCTGGTACTAGTTTAGTGTACAGTTGTCCAAACAGATTATTTTATTTAGTAACTTATATGTAAGGTAGCAATACACACCAGTTTAAAGGTTGTTGAGAGTGACAGAGGTAAGGTAGAGGTTATTGCATTGTTACACAATGTTTTGGAGGACAAACAGATTCTCTTATGATTAAGGCTCTTCACCACCTTAGCTAGGACCAAAAGGGCCGGGCGATGGTTGGTGATCATTCATATGGTATACCTATCTGTCCCTTCAAACACCCTCCCCTCCCCTCCTTAGCTCACAAGAACAGTAAGGTACAGTTTAATTGAGAAATCTTTGAACCGAGTCGCCGAAAAAATGCAATGGTTGCACTATTGTGTGTAAATATATGTTTGTCTTAATTTTGTGCCATAAAGTCATTGATACTGCCCTTTTCCATAGCTCTCATTTCATTCCTGGTTTTTACCCCTTATCCATTAGTCTTGTTCCTTATTGATATAGTTTATTGTATAGTATAGTGTATAGTTCAGAGTTGATACGGATGCAATGTAAAATGTGAGGAGTTTACAGTATATAGACTTGATGGAAGGAGAAAAGAGGTGAGTGAGTGGTTTCCAGTTAGAGGGGCCGAGAGCATGGTTACCATGGTTGTCCAATTTCTTTGTTGATGGAGCTGTAAGAGAGGTGAATGCTTGAGTGCTTGGTTGAGGATTAAAACTGATAGATAAGTGATTATGAGTAGGAGGTGAATCAGTTGCAGTTTGCAGATGATGCTGTATTGGTTGCAGACTGAGGAGAAGCTGTGTCAGTTAGTGAGCGAGTTTGGAAGGGTGTGTGAGGGAAGGAAATTAAGAGTTAGTGTGGTTAAGAGTTAGGGTGAATATCATGTTGCATGGTGAGTTAGTGGAAGTAGCTCGGTTTAAATGTACAGTACTTGTGTTCTGTTGCTGCAAATAGGGAAGTGAAAGCAGATGTACGTCAGAGAATGAATGAAGGATGTAAAGTGTTGGGGCAGTGAAAGGAGTGGTGAAGAATAAGGGGTTAAGGATGAATATAAATCGAGTTCTGTATGAGAAAGTGATTGTACCAACTGTGATGTATGAACGAGAGTTAAGGGGGGAATGAAAGTGACTTAGAAACAGAAATTAAATGTATTTGAATTGAATTTTCTGAAGAGTATGGTTGGTGTATCTTGATTAGATAGGGTTAGGAACAAAGTTTTAAGCGTGAGAACGGGCGTGAGGAATTAATTAGCAGCTAGAGAATCCAGAGGAACCTCCTAAGCTTGCACTCGCAGAGTTAGGGGGACTGGGTCATTGCCAGGTGTAAGGAACAACCTTCATGGCCCACTATCTGTGGGAGTAAATACCCACAGGTCCCTAGACACCTTCTTGCTGTGACCAGTGGTAGCTGCTCAGCATGTTTTATAGCAATCCTAGCTCCTTCCGAGGACAAGTAACATCTCGTCTAAAGCAGCGGTCATGATTTAAGTCTAGGACGAGAGCTAAGAATGTCTGGCATTTTTTCCTTTTTTTCTTTCCCCTTCTTGGGGGTGCAGCATTTATGCGATTATTTGCTGGATTGGATGTTGGGCAGTAAAGTTACAGTAACAAGCAACGTTTCTGTTCATGTAAAGATAGAAGAATCTGCCCCATCCTCCTTACAATGAGGGATGGACGCAATGTATACAACCCATTTCTTTAAGTTTACCATACATATCAGACATCATATCCATTCCTCCATGGTAGTCTGTCTTTTAACAGAAACCTAAGAAACTTTTCTCAGGTGGTCAAGAGGTGAATAGGAGTTGACACTTTGCAATTGTACAGGTCTTAAGTGCCCTGACATCCTAGGATTTTCATAAGCCAGCTTGGGTATAGGAACTTCCTCTCTCCTAAAGATAAGAATCTTTATAAAGGCTTAGTTTGTATTCATGTAGGATAAAATCATCAAAAATACTTTGGGGCTGGCTGGTAAGCCAATGTATTGGGCTATAGGGAGAAAAATGCAAAATCCCCCAAAAATTCAGGGAACTTCGTAAGGCAATGGAAAATGCATAAACGAAATATTTCGTCAAAATTCCTGTTACTTTTATACCTGTAGGGTAATTAGTAAAAGTATCTCAATAAGCCAAAAATGCTGATCCACACAAGAAAAGGCAATATTTCTTCTGTTCTTGTAAATTTTGATAATTATTGCATTTTAATATCAAACAAATTGTGAGCAATGGCATCTGTAGACATTCCTTGAGTTACATATAGAGTGCTTAGTCACTACAGTCTTCAGTGCAAGGTGAAACCCGGGGGGGGGGAGGTTAGTGAGTACACAATTTAGTTTTCCTATGACATTCCCTTGTTTTAAGTCTTTTTCTTTGTTTTGTAAAGAATTTCATCATGCTAGAAAGGAAAAAACAATCAAAACATCTAGTTAATATAAAGAAGAAAATACTGTAAGCTCTAATCGGGTCATATCAGCTATAATAGTGGAGCGAGTGAGTGAGTGAGGGAATGAGTGTTTGTTAGCTATTGTTAGTTCGTTTTTGTATATTAATACTCAAAAGGGAATATAAAATTCATAATCATGATTTATTAACCCTTTTACCCCCAAAGGACGTACTGGTACATTTCACAAAAGCCATCCCCTTACCCCCATGGACGTACCGGTACGTCCTTGCAAAAAAATGCTATAAAAATTATTTTTTTCATATTTTTGATAATTTTTTGAGAAAATTCAGACATTTTCCAAGAGAATGAGACCAACCTGACCTCTCTATGACAAAAATTAAGGCTGTTAGAGCAATTTAAAAGAAATATACACCAAAATGTGCTGGGAAAAAAGTAACCCCTTGGGGGTTAAGGGTTGGAAATTTTCAAAAAGCCTGGGGGTAAAAGGGTTAATACAGTATTGCATTTGTAAAAATATAAGAGTATGCTGATGATGCTGTCCTTGTTAGCAGAACACCACAGGATTTGCAATGCTTGCTTACCAGGCAGGCAGTTAATTCTAATAGCCAGGCCTTCTCCATCATGAGGCTCAATACTACACAGTATTCTAGAAGTTTTATTCCAGCTGTTACCAAGTTGTGGAATGATCTTCCTAATCGGGTAGTTGAATCAGTAGAACTTCAAAAGCTCAAAGTTGGAGCAAATGTTTTTATGTTGACCAGGCTGACACGAGTCTTTTTATAGTTTATATATGACATATCTGTTTTTGACGTAAATAGTTTATATAGGACATACTGTATCTGTTTTGACGTTGTTACTGTTTTAGAATTACTTATTGTTAACTTGTTCTCATCATTTATTTATTTCCTTTCCTCACTGGGCTATTTTTCCTTATTGGAGCCCTTGGGCTTATAGCATCTTGCTTTTCCAACTAGGGTTGTAGCTTAGCTAGTAATAATAATAATAATACCAGACTGCATGAAATATATAGAAGAAAGATAGAGATGGTGAGATCGGAGTATGCAATGGAAGATGAAAGGATTAATGAGGTAGAATCATTCAAGTATTTAGGAACTATGATCTCCAATACAGGGTCTTTAGAATTAGAGTTTAGTGAAAGATTGAAAAAAGCAAATCGGACAATGGCTTGGTTAAGTCAAATTTGGAAATCAATTCACCTGAAATTACACATAAAAATCAGACTCTATCAGTATAGTGAGATCTGTGCTACTCTATGGACATAAGTCATGGTATGTGAATGAAACAATCTCCAATAGATTTAGTAGATTTGAGAACAAAGCCCTCAGAAGGATATTGGGAGTTAAATGGCAGGACAGGATTAGAAATGAAACTAAGAGATTACTCGAGTGCCATATGTAGACAAGATCATGAAAGGGGTAGATGGAGATGGTTTGGGCATGCTCTTCACACTCCCCAAGAGTGATTAGTTCACCAAATGTTCAGATGGGCTCCACAAGGGATTAGAAGAGTTGGAAGACCCAGCCCTACATGGCTGAGGACTATGAAGTGCAAAGTGGGAGATGATGAATAGAGAAGTATTGAATTATAAGCTCAAGATAGAAGACTGACGAAATCTAACCGAGGCCCTTTGTGTCAATAGGCGTAAGAGGAGATGATGATGAAGAAATAAGGAAGCTTTGAACGGCCATATCTCGGAACTATACTTATTGACCGTCAAATTCTATCTTCCTTAGTTTTAAACCTATAGTATTGAAATTTGGTTTATATCTTAGAAAGACATTATAGAACAATTAAATGATGCCATTTTTACCTATTCTTGAAAATTTTTTCTTTTTTTTTCACCCCGGATTTATAGGTTTTTTTACCCTAATGAAAAAATTTATATAGCAAAAACATGACTTAAAAAAAAAAAACTTTTCATTTTGGGGGGAAGTCTGTATCAGGTCTATTTATGGTAGTAATCACAGGTCCTAATATCAAGTGTAAAGGGAGGAGATAAAGAGTTTGAAAAGAACTAATTTTTGGGATAAATCACATGGGTGGCAGAGAATCGGAGGTCAGAGGCAAAAATCATATACGGTTAGATGTCCCAAGTCACCTTACCAAGTGGTATGAATGTCAAGTCCTGCCCATGAAAAATGACATTGGCCAGCTGCCTCCCTTGAATAGATTGTATTTTTCATAACTATACAAACCAGAGTTCTTTAAATTACACCTCCTACCTAAACCATCCCCACAGGACCTAGGTGAAGGTCAAACTGGCTACTTGTTGTTGATGTCTCGTTATAAATTTCAACAGCTCAATTCCAGCTATGATGGAATCATAACTCCTACTCAATTTTGTATAGCGGTAGTTGAGAAAAAATACAAATCGCACTAAAAATTGTTGATTTTTTAAAAAACAGTATGTGTTCATATTGTACCAGTACAGTACTTGGTTTCAAGCTTAAGCAGAAATTAGAATTCTGTATGGAGAGAGTGCCAACATTAACATTGCACTTATTTCATTGCTATCTTGGTGGGGTCAGGGATTGGGTCATTCATATGAAGAGAATAAGAAGTTGTTTTGGAAAGAAGTGAAGAGAGTAAGGAAGGCTGGCTCAAGAATTGAAGAGACAGTGAAAGATGGAAATGGAAGGTTGTTAAAAGGAGAGGAGGCAAGGAAAAGATGGGCGGAATATTTTGAAAGTTTACTGAATGTTGAGGATAATAGGGAGGCAGATATAATAGGTGTTGAGGTGCAAGTGATGGAAGATGAGAATGAGAGAGAGATTACAATAGATGAAGTGAGGAGAGCACTAGATGAAACGAGAGTAGGAAAAGCGTCTGGTATGGATGGTGTGAGAGCTGAGATGTTGAAGGAAGGGGGTGTGACTGTACTTGAATGGTTGGTGAGATTGTTTAATGTGTGTTTTGTGTTGTCAATGGTACCAGTAGATTGGGTTTGTGCATGTATTGTACCACTATATAAGGGTAAGGGAGATGTGCATGAGTGTTGTAATTCAAGAGGTATTAGTTTGTTAAGCATAGTTGGAAGTTGGAAAAGTGTATGGTAGAGTAATGATTAATAGGATCAAGGATAAAACACAGAATGCAATCTTAGAAGTACAGGGTGGTTTTAGAAGAGGTAAGGGTTGTATGAATCAGATTTTTACATAAGGCAGATATGCGAGAAATATTTAGCAAAAGGTAAGGAGGTGTATGTTGCGTTTATGGATCTGGAGAAAGCGTATGATAGAGTTAATAGGGAAGCAATGTGGAATGTGATGAGGTTATATGGAGTTGGTGGAAGGTTGTTGCAAGCAGTGAAAAGTTTTTACAAAGGTAGTAAAGCATGTGTTAGGATAGGAATTGAAGTGAGTGATTGGTTTCCGGTGAGAGTGGGGCTGAGACAGGGATGTGTGATGTCGCCGTGGTTGTTTAACTTGTATGTTGATGGAGTGGTGAGAGAGGTGAATGCTCGAGTGCTTGGACGAGGATTAAAACTGGTAGACGAGAATGACCATGAATGGGAGGTAAATCAGTTGTTGTTTGCGGATGATACTGTACTGGTTGCAGACACAGAAGAGAAGCTTGGCCGATTAGTGACAGAATTTGGAAGTGTGTGTGAGAGAAGGAAGTTGAGAGTTAATGTGGGTAAGAGTAAGGTTATGAGATGTACGAGAAGGGAAGGTGGTGCAAGGTTGAAGGTCATGTTGAATGGAAAGTTACTTGAGGAGGTGGATCAGTTTAAGTACTTGGGGTCTGTTGTTGCAGCAAATGGTGGAGTGGAAGCAGATGTACGTCAGAGAGTGAATGAAGGTTGGAAAGTGTTGGGGGCAGTTAAGGGAGTAGTAAAAAATAGAGGGTTGGGCATGAATGTAAAGAGAGTTCTATATGAGAAGGTGATTGTACCAACTGTGATGTATGGATCGGAGTTGTGGGGAATGAAAGTGATGGAGAGACAGAAATTGAATGTGTTTGAGATGAAGTGTCTAAGGAGTATGGATGGTGTATCTTGAGTAGATAGGGTTAGGAACGAAGTGGTGAGAGTGAGAACAGGTGTAAGAAATGAGTTAGCAGCTAGAGTGGATATGAATGTGTTGAGGTGGTTTGGCCATGTTGAGAGAATGGAAAATGGCTGTCTGCTAAAGAAGGTGATGAATGCAAGAGTTGATGGGAGAAGTACAAGAGGAAGGCCAAGGTTTGGGTGGATGAATGGAGTGAAGGAAGCTCTGGGTGATAGGAGGATTGATGTGAGAGAGGCAAGAGAGCGTGCTAGAAATAGGAATGAATGGCGAGCGATTGTGTCGCAGTTTCGGTAGGCCCTGCTGCTTCCTCCGATGCCTTAGATGACCGCGGAGGTAGCAGCAGTAGGGGATTCAGCATTATGAAGCTTCATCTGTGGTGGATAATGTGGGAGGGTGGGCTGTGGCACCCTAGCAGTACCAGCTGAACTCGGTCGAGTCCCTTGTTAGGCTGGGAGGAACGTAGAGAGTAGAGGTCCCCTTTTTTGTTTTGTTTCATTTGTTGATGTTGGCTACCCCCCAAAATTGGGGGAAGTGCCTTGGTATATGTTTGTATGTATGTATGTATCTACTGTACTTCTGCTCTCACTTGCTTCGTTCTTTCATCTTGTTGTCAAAAATCTGCTGATAATTACTCAGTAGTGCAGTAATGTCTTCCTCTCCCACCAAATTGTATGTATTACTGGTGAATCGCTTCCAAGTGCTAGACCATATGGCCTCAATTCATAAATCCAATTCACAAATTTGGAATGAAATTCTTAAATATTTTTACAACTTTTCTTTATGGGGCTGTATGTATAATTTTTTCTACTTTTCTGTCTTGCGTACTTTTATGCTTGAATTTCTACATGGGTCAAGACGCTAAACTTTTTTTCTTCGTGATTTCCTTGGTCTACCAATGATGTGTTTGTGCTACATATGTATCTACAATTTTTATTTTGGATTAACTATGACTCATTACAGGATGTGTGAAGCAATTCAATATACTTCTCATTTGAAGCAATTGAAGGATTGTTTCTGACACTACTGATTTATACAGTATTCAGTTCATGTTTGTAACAGGTATAATAAAGAAATCAGTTCAGTAATTATAGTAATAAGATGATTTGAAAACTATTGTTTGAAGATTATTATTTTATTGTATCAACTATTGAATGCTGTTTTTTTTTCAGAAACACTTATATTTTTTTTTAAGAAGTGAAATAGTTTTTGTGTCAACGTATGTATTCATGCTACTGTACTTTTCTTTTAGGAAATATTATTTTTGTGAATCAGCGTATGTATTCGTGCCACTTTTATTTTAGGGAGAAGAGGAAACGGCTCGTGAGCTTGTGGAATTTATGGAAAGTGCAGAAAGTGAATATCAGACAGCCATAAGTGAAAATTATCAAACTATGTCGGACACAACATTCAAGGCCTTGCGTCGCCAGCTGCCAGTTACCCGTACTAAGATAGACTGGAACAAGATAGTTACCTATACCGTCGGAAAGGAACTGAAAAAACAATAATAATTAATATGGGACTAAGAAACATTTTTAAAAATAGGCTTGCTCTTCATGAATTGTCTTGGGAGCAAGTCTGGACAGTGCATTTGGCATACATAATTCCCATTTTATTATTGTCAATTGTTGATACTGCAGAGTTAAATTATTTTGTTCTAGATAAATATTACATTATTACTGTGTGAAGTTTATTATCACAGATTTGTTTATTTAACCTTCTGTGTCAAAATATATAAAAAATAGGTTCTGTGATTTACAGTTTCCAGCAAATTCAGTGATTTCCTTTCATTCCTTACAGAGGAAACATTGCTTATTTGGGCTTCTCTGGAGTGAATATCATGCCAATGTTATAAAAGCGCACTGTTAATGAAGGTTAAACACATCTCTCCTCCTTGTTACATTTGGGTAGGCTATCGAAGACGCCTTGCCTGTGCCATCGATGGAATATTGGCATTGATTTCGGGTTTCCTTGTAGTTGGGGTCCTTAAGTACAACCATTTAAGGAGCACATTTTTTTCCATTATTCCTTTTTTGTGATTTTGGTTTTGTATGCATCTGAGGTTATTTCATGCTCAAGTCACCAAGTTTTAGGATTTTATTAGGATAGCACAATAATCCATTTGTGGTTGGTTTAATGGGCCGTTTTTTGATAGTGTATCCAAGCATCAAGCCTTGTGGGCAGCAGGCTTTCTTACATTACCCACAAACTATTTATGGAATGAGCCAAATACATACTGGTATGCCTTCCCACTTTGAGGATGGCTATTTAATTAGACCACTTGGTAACTGGAGGGCTTGAAGTCGTTACCCTTCATTGCTGCTGTGTCTATTCCTGATGCCTTGCTGTGTGAAAGTTTAGTGGGGAACTACATGTTTGTTCCTAGAGATGGCCTGCTTGCTGACGGCTTGGTGATGTTAATTATATAGTACATATTTATCTATTCAGTTACACTTTACTTATTAGATGATTTTCAAGTAATGCAAATCATACCAAGTGCATTGCAGATCATTCTTGATTCGATCATGTCCTCATTGAGAGATGTCAACTTGGAATGTGTCTGCAGAGCTTGTTTAGAAGGGTTGGAAATTGGATGGGTTAAACACACCAAATATAGCTTTATGAAAATACTGTATATCTTTGCTATGAGAACAATGCCATCATCTATGTAAAAGTTTGGTATGGATTTTATAAAAATTCCTGAAACATTATCCCTAGGTAAGGGTGTACATTTTCACATGTCCTAATGCACATTAGATGGTTCTAAGAGCCCAGTTATTTATGAGCTTTTTACAGAACCAACTTACAGATCAGTTTTGTTTTCTAGTTTGTGATGTTCCATAGCTGTATATAATTTGAAAGAAATGTGCTAATGCTTCTCATTACTTTAATATTTTCTTTTTATATATTGTAATCTAATGAATTTTGTTGTGGAAAGTATTTTTATGGCCAAAAAGGGTAGGTTTATATATCACTGTTTGAAAGGCTTCAAGTCTTCATCAAAAAATAAAATTTAAGTATTAAATATCATCTGAATAATCCTTTCAACATATAAATAAAAAGAACTAGCACTTCTCTTGTAAGCTGATCTGTATGACAAACGTTTAGACTGGAGAATATTGATGAGAACACTATGCACCTTAATGCATTGGATTAAGGACTTTATATTTCCTTTGGTTGAATCCCTGTATTTATTTTTCATGCATTATATTTCCTGTTGGTCTGTTTTAAATTTTTTTGGTGTTACTTTCTCTAATTAGCCTTATTGCAATGGAAACAATTACCAAATGTCTTTTGTTGATTTTCTTTATTATAAAAGATTAAGAAAATTTTGTTTTAAGATATAAATCCATTTTAATGTTTGCTGGATTTTGTTTTATCCTTCTGTATTCTTGTGTGTTGTTTAGTTAAGTTGACACGAGCATTCTAATCTTGTAGTGTAGCTTTGAATTTTTATTTTTGTTTTGTCCTTATTTCTTTAATTTGTAGCTAGGAGATTTTTCTTTTGTCTTTTTTTTTTTTCCATCTGTGACTAGGAGGTTACGTTCCTGTTATACAGTTCACCCTGTTCTTATGCTGTGGATTTAGGTAGTGTGCACTTGTGTAACTTGTAAAGCTAGAATCAAAATTTTTTTAAACTTGATCCAGTAGCATAAATAAGCATGGCATTACCTTTTCCATGTGATAACTGTGAAATGTAATTTGTTCCTGGCTTGAGGTCTGAATTTAAAATGGAATGATCAGTCTGTAAGCTTATTCACTCACATGGATAATAAATTGCAAGTGTCTTACATGTGCAGTATTAGGAGCAAGATATATTCCCGTATAATCATCACTTCATAAATTTTAAACCATTTTTATTGTAATTTGACCTTTATTGAGCTTCTGTTAAAAGGTAAATATCTTCGAGAGCAAGCTTTAAGAAATTATGATCATTCTGTCACAGGGGACAAAAACTAAAATATTTGTTAATTTACTATGTTAATTTACAATACAAAAACTGTGGTTCCAGAAAAATTAACCTGTGCTGAACCTTTATTTGAAAACTAATTTTCCTAATAGAACGGTACTAAAGTAGGAATATCTGTAAAGAAACATAATAGGTGTATCCATGCTTACTAATATTTTAATTTTTTATGAGGGGGCTTTCTTAAGCAGAGCAAAAACTGTACATAAATTTTTTTTTTTAATATCCTTGTTCTTAGTGTCATTTATTTAAAATATAGTGATTTTTGGAGCAGGTAAAATAAGTTATTTGCCTCAACAGGGAACCAGATTCCCTGTTGATTTTCTCTCAAGGTTCTTAGAGGTGGCAAATAAGCTCTTGAACAGTTATGGTAAACTACTGCTATCTTTCAGGTTGTCTAAATATTTCATATTGTTTTGAAATTCTTTACTTTCCTTCCCCATAGTCTAGATTAATTGTTTGTTCCTACGCTTATACATACCTTTCGTGCCTTACAATAAATAATGGCTTTAGTGGAGCTGGAACAGCTCGTGAAATTGTCTTTGGCTTTAATGAGCACTGTCATACTTTTGCATTCTATCCAAGGTGGTTTAATCTTTTTCCAAGATTTTTCGGTGAATAGTTGATTTTGGGTTTGTATTAATGACACTGAATTGTGTTATGACTAAACCAGCAATAAATCTAATTTTTCTGTAGGTAGGGGGTATGATTGTTCAGTTATCCCTGTTTACCAAATGTAGATCATGGCCGCCTGTGAGATGGGCATTTCCTTTGAGCAAGGAAGATGTCTACCGTCTTCATTCTTTGCAATTCCCATAAAAATGCCTAAGACATTGTAGTATTTAACCCTTAGCATTTTGCCGAGGCTTTTTGGGTATACAGTACTCTCTTGGCTTGGTCCTGGGGAGTTACATTAGGAATAGGGAGAATTTTTATCTACATCAGTTTTTTTTTTTTTTTTTTTTCTTTAAGGTTGGTGGAGTGCGAGATGATAGCTGCACTTTTACATGTGCTGGAAGCTTTTACAGACTGCCAACAAGAAGTGACCCAGCACCCCAGTTGTAACACCAGTGATTCAACGGTGATCCCCATAGTGTACTCTAAGCCCAGTTGCAGCTAATTAGGCTGCAAAGAAGGCTTCCACTTCTGTGGGAGGGCAAGTGCCAAAGTTGGAATGGCGTAGAAGGCTCCTGTGCTTGTAAAACCTGTGTGTATATTAGAGTGGTGGTCCCCTGTGACTAGCTTCAGTGCCACTCCCTGGTCCTAGGGCTTCTCTCTCTGCCTGGGACCTCACCCCGTGTGTATGCTACAGCTGCCAGTGAGTATGCCTTCTACTTCTTCTGTGATGGTGTCCTTTCTATGCTGTGGTTCCTGTTGGAGTAATCCGTATAGTTTCTCCCCTTAGGGAACTTCATTGTTGATAGTCACTCAGACTTAGACATCAGTTTGCAGTCTCAGGAGAAAGTTGGTTAGTGGAAGAAGCCACTTCGTTCCACTTCCTCTTTCCTTCGGGTTGATGCACAGTATTAGGACTGGGGTCAGGTACTGCGGCCTTATGTCTTGACTGCCATGGTCTGTCTTCTGTTCCCCTGGCTACCCAATAGGCAGGGGGCCAGTTTTCTTCCCTGAACGAGATACTGTAGTATTCTTTGTCCAGAAGAGGGCACCAAATACTCTGGTTACTGGCAGAGCAACCAGTGTGGTTTCTCTACTTGGGCGTTTCATTGCTGATGGTTGCTCAGCCCTCGACCTCTCTGGATGTAGACTCTGTGGAGAAATTAGGTGTCCGAAGGAGAAGGTAGGTGTAGGGAGAAGTTCACTCCTCCTCTTCAGATTCTGAAGCTTTTTGTAAGAAGAAATTATCCAAGAAGGCCAGTTTTAGTCGCAAGAATGGGCCTCTTGAACCACCACTTATTGAGGCCTGGGTTCTCTGGCAGCCAGGTAAAACAGGGGTATGCCCCTGTGTACACCTGTCAACCACATGTTTTTGGAAAAGCTTGGGTAACTTAACTTCGCTTATTTCTGTCACTGCATTGAACAGTGTTGATCTTCCTCTCTCGGATGAATATTAATCTGGTCCATCATCTGTCCCCTATTACTTTGCTGGTTTTGTCCTTTGTTCAAAATTCATTTTTGCAGGGAGGGAGATCTACCTGGTGAGCCCTCTACTCTTGTGAAGTTAAGTATGTACTATGGATTCGGTTGCCCCAAAGGTACTGAACCTTGTCCTTGTACCAATGGAAGAAGAAAACCCTATGCCTCTTTAGGGTCGAAACCTTGCCTGGAGCAGCCATTGTCAAATCCTGTTAGTTGGTCCTAGATAGAGTTATACAATTTGGATATGAAAACTCTCACTTCCAGTCAGCTGAACATAGATCTGCCCTCTCAAGGCATTAATTGTTTCATATGCTAAAATCTGCTGTACTGTACCATCATCACCTTGGAGAGACTTAAGTCAGAAAGCACTTCCTTCTCAGCCAATGAGTCTTCTGCTATGGCTATCCTCCAAACTGACCTGTGGATTGACAAGTGGTCAGGAGCAGGAAGTACTTCGCTAGTACACGTCTTTTTATCCCTGTCTTTAGAGAAGGGGCAATGACCTTGGCACCCTGCTCTGCTGGTATTATCTTCTTGGCCACCATCCTCAATGGAGGAGCTAGTTTCACTGAGCCCTCCATCAGAGATCCCTTCATAGGTATTTGAAGGATCACTGGTCAGCCTCCTGCAATCCAGTTACAGTGAGACAGAAGGACGCATGGGCTGATCTTCCTGCGGCTGGACAAGGAAAACCTCACCTGGTGAGTCCAGCTTGACTCTAGACATGCAATTTATCAAATATGACAAAGGGGCGGTGACCCGGTTGCTCTAAGTGTGTGGTCAGTGGAGGGAAGCTTCTGCACGTTGTTCTGGAAATGCAAGCAGCCTTTCTACCTCTGTAAGCATTCCAAGAATGTTTAAAGAGGCATTCTAGTGTTGAGTGGCAACACAACTGTAGTAGCGTATGTCAACAAGTAAGAGGGCATGGTTGCACTGACCCCTTTGCAAGTTAAACAAAGTTGATGAACATTTGGGTGGTGTACTAAAACTTACAGTTGACAGGCTGGATAAATGTACTAGCAGATATGCTCAGTTACTAGTGGGCAAATCGTAAAGTTGGAGTGGTCCCTACTTCCTTGCGTAACGGAGACGTATATAGCACTGTGGGGATCAGTAAGAACCGTCCTGTCTGCTACATGGTTAAGCAGGAAGCTCCTGGTGTTTTGTTCTCTTGTCCAGACCCATGGGCTGTGTTTGAAGACCCCATCAACACCAATGGAATCCCTGGATACCAACACTTTTCCTTCATTCAGCCTGTTTGCCGACTGATAAACTGACTGTTGCTAACGCCAGGCCTTAGGATGACCCAGGTTGCTCCCAGATTGCTACATACAGTTATATCCCGATCTGTTAGCACTTCTAGTAAAGAGAAACTACCCTTTGGACCACCTATCTCTGTCAGCCACATCATCAGAGGTTACACCAATTTGTGACTATGCTTCAAGCGAAAGTCTTGTCTCGAGGTCTGCACTGGAGATTTCTGGATACTTGCAAGTCCTCTGCAGCTGTTTGACAAAAGGAAAAGGGGTCATCTATGAATTGTTGCATTAGAGTTATTTCGGTAATAATAACAATAATAATTTTATTATTACTAGCTAAATTACAACCCTAGTTGGAAAAGCAAGATGTTATAAGTGCAAGGGCTTATTAGCCCAGTGACAAAATGAAATAGGAAAACTGATAGGATACTGTTTTTGAGTGTACCCTCAAGCAAGAGAGTTCTAACCCAAGACAGTGGAAGCCCATGGTACAGACTATGGCAATACCCAAGACTAGAGAACAGCGGTTTGAATTTGAAGTGTCCTCCCGGAAGAACTTCTTATAGCTAAAGTCTTTTTTTTTTTTTCCCCCATACCAAATGGAAAGTACTTAACCTCCAAGTAAATAGAAGAATTTTTTGTTTGTTCTAGTGTTAGGTGTATGAGGAAACGAGAATGTATAAATAATAAATAGGCCAGACTATTCAATGTATGTGTGGGCAAAGGAAAAATGAGCTGTGACCAGAGAGGGATCCAATGTACTACTATCTGGCCACTTGAAAGACCCAACAATTATCTAATGATAGTACATTATTTTGAATGGGGAGAAAAAGCTTTTAGATACAACTTTTGATACAAGACGATGGTAACGAAACAAACATAATTCGCATGTCAAGGTTCCACTGTATACCAATGGATGGCTGGTGCCTTGGCCAACCTACTACCTAACAGTTCAGATCACAGACTTTCTTGGTCAAGAGAAGCACCTTTGTCACAGTTGGAAAGGCTACTGCTCATCCTTAAGGAGAGTTTTGACTGAAAGGTATACACACCTTACAGAGTTTTGACTTCCTCACACAGTCCTTGAGGTAACGGGCTGTAAAGGTGTACTGCCTAGCCCAAGTGCCCGCCCGTAAGATTTGGCCTACCGCCATGTTGGTGCCAAACGCTAAGGACATGCTAAGGCCCCTGATATCATAGGGTCTCGGGGTCCCAGGCACCGTGGAGCCCTCACTCTCATAGGTCCTCTTTATCACCTGCCTCAGCCAGAAGGATATGGTGTTTTTGGAAACTGCCTTCTTGACTGAGCCTGTGGACACAAACAAACTTTTCACCACCGGTCTGAGTTTGGCCGTCCTACTAAGGTACTACCTGATGGTCCTTACGGGACACAAGCGTAGGTCACTAGGGTTGTCCGAACGCGGAATAGCCGGAATTGAGAATTCTTCGAACCTAGGGTCCGCAATTGCAGGGTTCTGAGTCTTTGCTACAAACTCCGGCAAGAACTTAAATGTCATGTCCTTCCACCCTTTTGAGTGGGACACCTCGAAGGACAGACCGTGGAGCTCGCTCACCCGTTTCGCCGAGGCCAGGGCTAGTAAGAAGACGGCTTTGAGGGTGAGATCCTTGTCTAATACATCCTTGAGATGCTCATACGGGGGCCGTGAAAGGGCCTTGGGGACTTTGGCAATATCCCACTGGGGAACCCTCGAGGTGCGGGGTCACATGTTTGTTCAAAACTACTGATGAGCATCGAGATGTGACGCAAGGTCCCCAGATTGATGCCCTTGAGTTGGAACACCTGGCCTAATGCCGCTCGAACTCCTTTGATGGCTGGGATGGAGACCCCTAGGTCATCCCTCAAGTGTACCAGGAAGTCCGCGATATTGTGGACTGAAACGTCCAAGGGCCGCAGGTTCTGAGTGGCACACCACTTGACAAAGTTTACCCATTTTGCTTGGTACACAACGCAAGAGGACTTCCGCAGGTACCCCGACATCCTATCCGCTGTTTTGTCCGAGAACCCTTCCTTCCTTAACAGCCGCTTGATAACCTCCACGTGTGTAGCCTCAGCCCCTGAAGGTTTTCGTGCACCTTTTGGAAGTGTGGTTGGCTTAGCAGGTCTTCTCTTGCCAGTAGGGGCCACGGTGGGAGAGTGGCTAGGTCCTGCAGATCCACGAACCACTCCCTCTCCGGCCACCAGGGCGCTACCAAAGTCATCTCTGTGGACTTTGACTGTCTTAACCTGTTGAGAACCTGTCTGATCATCCCGAAGGGGGGAAAGGCGTAGACGTCGAGGTTGTCCCAAGGGTGCTGGAAGGCGTCCTTGAAGGCTGCTGTCGGATCCGGTATCGGGGAGCAGAACACGGGGAGCTTTACGTTTAGTCTTGTGGCAAACATGTCTATGACTGTGCCACTTGGGGGTGAAGGGACACCACTGATCCCACTATTTGGCCTGTCCTGCTTAGCCCGTCCGCCAGGACGTTCCTTTTTCCGGTGATGAATCTGGCCGATAGGAGAATGTCGTTCTTTTCGGCCCATTCTAGGACTTGAGCTGTGAGATCGCACAACTCCCTTGATCTTAACTCTCCCTGTTTCTTGACGTACGCTTCTACCATGGCGTTGTCGCACGTGAGGGCTACCGAGTTCCCCCGAAGGAGGCGGGCAAAACTTACCAATGCCCCTCTGCACTGCCATGAGCTCCAGAAGATTGATGTGCCAGGTCTTTTCCTCCACTGACCATTTCCCCTCCGCTGTCTTCTCAAGGAGGTGCGCTCCCCACCCCTCCTTCGATACATCCGTGAAGAGCAGCATCTCCGGAGGAGGGGAGCTGAACGGAATCCCTTTCAACGTATTCCTCCTTTCGGACCACCAAAGGAGAGCTTCCTCGGAGGGAAGGGACACCGGGAGTATCTTCTGTGGGGAACCTCCCATTGACCAGAGGTCCTTCAGGTTCCACTGAACCAGTCTGAGCTTGAGCCTGCCCTGAGGAACCAACTTCTCCAACGAGACCAGGTGACCCACTAATCTCTGCCAATCCCTGGCTCTCATCGAAGTACCGGCCAGGAACGGGCGGATCACCTGGTCCAGGTTGTCTAGCCTCTCCTGGGACGGGAAGGCTCTCACCAGTTGGGAATCTAACACCATCCCCAGGTACATCATCCTGGTAGTGGGAACTAGTTGGGATTTTCCGAGATTGATAGTTATCCCGAGCTCTTTGCAGAAATTGACCAGTCGAATACCTTGCTCTTTCAAGGCTACCTCTGAGGTTGAAAGCAGCAACAAATCGTCGAGGTACCTTATCAGCCTGATGCCTTGCTTGTGTGCCCAGGTCGAGACCAGGGCGAAGACTCTCGTGAAGACTTGAGGGGCTGTCGACAGACCGAAGCAAAGGGTCCTGAATTGAAGAGTCTGGGAGCACCACTTTACCCTGAGAAACTTCCTGCTGGAGGGGTGAACGGGAATCTGGAAGTAGGCATCCTTGAGATCCAGAAACATCATGAAATCCCCTTCTCTCAGGGCGGCCAACACCAACTTCAGTGTGTCCATCTTAAAGGGGGTCTTCCTGATGAAATTGTTCAATACCGAGGGGTCGATTACCGGCCTCTAACCTCCCATCGCCTTCTCCACCAGGAAGAGCCTGCTGTAGAAGCCCGGTGACGGCTCGTGCACGGGTTGCAGGGCTCTTTTCCCCAACATAGTCTCCACCTCTGCCTGTAGGGCTGTCCTCTTCTCCGAGTCGTTGGGAGCTAACCATAACGCTCGGTGTTCGGGGATCAACGGGGGCAGCTCTGACTGGAAGGGAATCCTGTATCCCTCCCTGAGAATAGTTACCGTCCATGGGTCCGTCCCGTTGTCCCACCATGCTTGCCAAAAGTGTTTGAGGCATCCCCCACCTGGGGCGTGGCAAGGTGTAGGGGGCCTCTCTCCCTATCTCCTTCTAGGAAGGCATTGGTGGTTTTGAGGGTGAGCACCAGTCCTCCTGGAGGGCCGAGGTGACTGGTGCCACGAAGAGGCGGAAGCTTCTTGCCTAGTTGGGGGTGGAGGTGGGTAGGCCCCGTTCGCCGAAGTTCTCCTCACAAGGGGCCGCCTTGGCAACTGCTGCCTGGGCTCGGCTGACCTCTTCAACTTGCCGACTCTCTCCATCGTCTCCGCTACTGTCTGGAGCGGGAACACCGTTTTGGCCCAGACGGGAGAGTTTCTTAGGAACTTTGCCTCTCGCTCGGGGAGCCTGTAGGATAGTCTGTTCAGGACAGTGTCCCTTCTTCTCAGAACCCAGTTGGCTGTCTGGGTAAGGGACTGGAAGGTCAGGAACTTCATGGCCTTGCTCCAGAGAGGATCAATTCCTTCAGAAGAGCCTAATTGTCCGGCAAGGAGAGGTCATGCGAGATTTGAAAGTCTGCCAGCGTAAAAGCCCACCAATCCAGCCAAGAGGTCACGTTTACGATGTTCTGAGCGGTGACCTCCGCTTGTGAGAAGACCACCGGAGCGTTCAGGCTACGCTCGTCCGAGTTGCCCTGGTTCAGGGTAGCGACCACTTCTTCCGTGTGGGGCCCTAAATGATGACCGTCAGGTACATAGAACCTTCTCTGGGTCTTGAGACCCGGTAGGAGTTTGAATGAGCCCTGTGACCTCAAAGAATTCTCCGGTCCCGACACGTAAAGGTCTACGTGCTCCATTCCCATGGCAACATCAGGGGATAAAGGCAGGGTCAAGGAAGGCTTCTTCTGGACAGGATCCTCCACCATCCTGCCCAGACCTGAGAGCCAAGCTCGTGCAAGTGTTGGTTGAGGCTCGTCCAACCTATGGTGCTGTCGGATGAGAGCAAGCACCTTACGGTAGGACGAGACCTCTTCCGCTGAACACTCACCTGAGTCTACTAGGTTGTCCACTAACCGTACCTCCTGGTTGGATGATGGAGCGGGTGCTTCCGTCACGGGTAGAGCTGTCGGGGTGAAGGTAGCCGTCATGGGTCTACCCCCTCCTGGGCTCACCCGGATAGCGCTGGTTGATGGTCGTGGCAGTGGTGAATCCCAAAACTTGGCCGGGACCGCTGCCACAAAAGATCCTGGAGTTGCGTTGCTGTGCTTAACCCGCGGTAGTTCCCTGCACACGGGTGGAGGCGCCGACTTACTAGGCCGGGGTATCAAGGAGTGTGCCAATGGCTGCACCCGATGAGCGGGCGGAGCCGAAGAGACACTGTGCAGGGCAACGGGAGCGGCTCAAGCAGCCACCGAGGCAGGCACTGGAGGGCAACCGACCTGCTGGATTCTCGACGATGACGTACCACGGTAACATACCTTTTCTTCGGTGATAACCTCCTACGGTAGTCCCTCCTCGAGGACCTCGCCCTCTTCCTGACGCGTGGGCTCGATCTCCTCCTAGATCGCTTCCTCTTCCTCCTGGAGTCTCAAACACTGTAGCTATCCGACAAATAGGAGTCATAGGAGAAATTGTCAGCGGAATACGAGGAGGCTGAATCTTCCGACTTTATCACGAGCCTCCTGGGGGTTCTGAGTCTGGAACTCGGGGTCACGGGCTCCATGAAGTCCGTCGGAAGCGTGGCCAATAGCGCCGGGGGTGAACAGATGATGGGAAGAGCGTCGAGCCAACCTTCAATATCCTCCTCTTGCCTCATGGGGGAACTGAAGGGTATCCTAGGAGCCATCCAAACGATGGAGTCGGCGTCCGAAGAGCACGTGGGCCACCTTTTTTTGTTCTGGCCACCCCCGAAACCCGCTGAACCTGAAAAGCACTTTTCGGGCGTAGGGGTGGGCGCTGATTCGGGCCCCCCACACCGGATCTACACTTACGACGGGTCCAGCGGGCACCAGGCCTTCGTCTATAATACACACTCCCGCCACATTAGCAGACCCCTCACTTGTCACACAGGCCCCTTGGACACAGAATCCCCCACATCAGACTCATGGGGAACGGCAATGGGACGCTTCCCCGAAACGGACTAACCTCGTCCCATACTCTGGGTAGGGGAAGGCGAAGGAGAACCCCTCTCAGGCTGGGCAGAGGGCGACATCAGCGGCGAAGAAAGACCTGACTTTATCGGCGACCTCTTAGAAGCCGCCGTCTTCTTCTTAGCGTATAGGGTACATTGGAGCTCCGGCCAAGACTCGCACTCAGGGCACTTGGATGCCGGGGAACACCTCATCCCCCGACATGAGGAGCAAAAGGTGTGCGGGTCGACCTGGGGCGACGAGATCCAGGCCCCACAAGACTTGCCAGCTTGGGGCCCGGGACAGCGACGCTGAGGATCCATGGTAAAAGTGAACACAAACAACACAAGTACACAAGGGAAATGTAAGGAACACAACTGGAACACATGGTACACAAGAGAAATTAACACAAGGGAACACGTGGGACAAGGTAAGGAGAACACAAAGGAACATGTGGGAACACAAGGTGAACGGCCGGGATAAGAGAGAGAGAGCGGCGAGATGTAGTCACTGCCGCGACCTGTAGTCACCGCCGCGACCAGACGCTTACTGGCTAACAACCGCGACCCCACGCGTGACCCGGGTCGCACCAGGGCGAGTACCCTTCCGCCCCGGAGTGCCCCTGAGAAGTAGTGGAGAGAGGGGGAACTACGCAAAATTCTTGGTCGGTGATTAAGGAGATTCCCAGACTCTCCTAAGAAAGTAGTTCGAGGTAAGTACTCCATGTTGGAACAAATACAAAAGTTAATGTATATACAACAAAGATTAAAGATTCCTTCATCGACCAAGTACTGGGCAGACCTACTCATCCCTATGATGGGCTAATGTAGGAGGTTGCTGGAGTCAATCTTTTGCTCCCCCCAGGGATCCTGGTTTTTTCTAGGGTAGAGAAAGAAACTACCACTTCGGTTCTAGGATGACCACTTTATCTGCCAGTAAGTGACCCTCGCTATTTTAAGTGACCAAAGGTTTGTACAGTATGTGTAGGAACAAATAATACATCTTGAAAGTAATTTTCATGATGTAAAATCTACTTTATATAACTTATTTCAAACTTTTCACAAATACAAACAAAATAATCTGATCATACAGAATTAGAAACATTGATTTCATTATGATTAAAATATCAAAGTGAAAATGCTAAATATACAGTTGATAAACAACACAAAAATGACAAATTCGGAGATAATTTGTATTTTTCCTAACCATACAAACCTTAGCTATTTACATGGGATTTTACTTTCGGCGTAGCTGAAATGACGAGCCATTAGAATTTTAACGAGGGTTAATTACCCCCGCGCTAGTTAACAAGGGAGTAGAGGAGTGGTAGCTAGCTACCCCTCCCCCCCTCACACACCGGTGAACTGCTTCACTTCACTTAGAGGTAGGACTTGCCTTGGGGGACAGGGCTGGCGGGCAAATATGTGTAAATAGCTAAGGTTTGTATGGTTAGGAAAAATACAAATTATCTCCGAATTTGTCATTTGTTCCGTAACCGAAATACAAACCACGCTATTTACATGGGGTGATTTACCCCTTAGGTAGGGTGGAAAGTCCCGGCCTTACTGGCTTTGGCTTTACCCGGGGACTCAGAATCCGAGTGAGCAGCACTCGAGAAATAGAGTCCCTGCACCTCGCAAGTTCCTTGCTCAGCAAGGAACGTGCAGCCTACATAAGCTTGTGTGTGGAGGGTTGAAGTGTGCCTCATCCTAGAAAGTCGACCTGAAGTCCTTTAGACGTTCCCAATACCACCTCGTCAGGGTATGGGGGACGCGACAGTATTATCTTAATACTAGGAACACAAGGAAGCATGGTTTACCTGCAGAGGTTCGAGGTCAGCTATGCAGAGAACCCAGGATGCTGCTTTTCCCAAGAGAGGGGGAAGATGAAGAAAGAAGTAAGGGCCAGACATACTCTTTCATTCATGCAGTCTAAAACCGGGTAACAATGCCCTCAACCTTCTGCTACCTGTCCATAAGGGAGCCTGAGGTTAGACCAGCTGTTGTGCAGCCACCACAGGGCCGATCGAGAATGTATCAAGGCTCCTGTGGGTCACGTCCTGCAGGTAGTGGGCTGTAAAGGTCGTTTGATGCTTCCAGACCCCAGCTTGTAGCACCTGTGTCACCGAGAAGTTTCTCTTAAAAGCCAGAGACGTTGCGATGCCTCTGACATCGTGTGCTCTGGGACGACGTGACGGAGGAGGATCTGGATTTAAGGCGTGGTGGATGACCCTTCGGATCCAGGCAGATAGTATTCTTGGTGACCCTCCTCTTCGTCCTTCCCGTGCTCACAAACAGGGCTTGCACGCGGGTACGGACTGCAGCCGTTCTCTTTAGATAACGCCTCAGACTTCTCATTGGACATAGTAGCAGATGGTCTGGGTCACTTGTTATAGAATGGAGACTCGAGACCCTGAAGGAGTCGAACCGTGGGTCTGGCACTCCAGGGTTCTGAGTCTTAGCTACAAACTCAGGGACGAACCCGAACATTACCTCCCCCCATCCCCTTGAATGGGCGACGTCGTATGAGAGACCATGAAGTTCACTGACCCGCTTGGCTGAAGCCAAAGCGAGCAGGAACACCGTCTTCCAAGTCAGGTGTCGATCAGAGGCCTGGCGTAATGGTTCGAACGGAGGTCTCTTAAGAGCCCTGAGGACGCTAACTACGTTCCATGGAGGAGGTAAGTTCGTAGCTTCGTATGAGTAAAGAAAGCTCCAGCGAGGAAGAAATGTCTATTCCTTTCAGCCTGAAGGCTAAGCTTAAGGCTGAGCGATAGCCTTTCACCGCCGAGACTGAAAGGCGCATTTCCTCCCGCAAATACACGAGAAACTCCGCTATTGCTAGAATAGTGGCATCGAGGGGAGAGATACCCCTCCCACGACACCAACCACAGAAGACTCTCCACTTCGCCTGGTAGACCCCTGCTGATGACTTTCGCAGGTGTCGAGACATCCTCTCCGCAACTCGTTGCTAAAAGCCTCTCTCGGTGATGAGACGCTGGATAGTCTTCAGGCGTGAAGCCGAAGCAAAGCTACGGCCTTGTGGTAGATGTTGCAGTGTGGTTGCTTGAGTAGCTCGTGTCGTGGGGGGAGTTCTCTCGGGAGTTCCGTCAGGAGCTGCAGAAGGTCCGGGACCACTCTGCGTGATGCCATAGCGGAGCTATCAAGGTCATTGACAGATTGACCGATAGTCTGGTCTTGTTGAGCACCCTTCTCATCAGACAGAACGGTGAAAAGGAGTAGACGTCGATGTTGCCCACCGTTGTTGGAAGGCATCTTGCCAGAGTGCCTTGGGGTCCGGGACTGGGGAGCAGTAGAGCGGCAGCTTGAAGTTCAAAGCTGTCGTGAACAGGTCCACTGTCGGGGAACCCCACAAAGTTAGGACTTTGTTGGCTATTTGAGGATCCAAAGACCACTCGGTACTCACTATCTGCGATGCTCTGCTCATACTGTCGGCGAGCACATTCATTTTGCCCGGAATGAAGCGAGCTGATAGTGGAATCGAGTGGGCTTCGGTCCACCTCAGTATCTCTACTACAAGATGGGATAGCTGTTGTGAAAAGGTACCTCCCTGCTTGTTGATATAAGTCACTACTGTGGTGTTGTCGCTCATCACCACCACGGAGTGGCCCGCCAGGGCCCGTTGGAACTGTTGAAGGGCCAGATAGACGGCCTTCATTTCTAGCAGATTGATGTGGAGGCACCTTTCTGATTCTAACCATAGGCCTGAGATCCTCTGGTTCAGAACGTGGGACCCCCACCCTTCTTTTGACGCGTCCGAGAACAGCATCAAATCCAGGGGGAGGACGAGAAGATCCACTCTCTTTCGAAGGTTTTCGTCGGTCAGCCACCACTGCAGGTCCGTCCGTTCCGCGGGTCCCATAGGGACCAGAGTGTCTGGGGAATCGTTGCCTTGAGCCGCCATTGTAGGGATCTCATCATGAGGCGGCCGTTCGGAACTAGACGGGCCAGGGAGGCCAGGTGACTTAGGAGACGTAACCAAGATTGGGCTGGAAGGTCTTCTCGTCCGAGGAAAGGTCTTGCGACCCTCCTCAGCCTTGCTATCCTGTCGTCTGATGGAAAGGCTTTGAGGAGATTGGTGTCTAATATCATGTTAGATATACCAGTCGTTGAGTTGGAAGCAGAGAAGACTTCTCGAGATTTATCATGATCCCTAGATCTTGGCAAAGTCCCAGAAGCTTGTCTCGGTGTCGAAGAAGGGTCGACACCGAGTCTGCCAGGATCAGCCAGTCGTCCAGATAGCGGAGGAGACGGATGCCGATCCTGTGTGCCCACGAAGATATCAGGGTGAACACTCTGGTGAACACCTGAGGTGCTGTGGAGAGACCGAAACACAGCACCTTGAACTGGTAGATCTTGTTGTCTAGGCTGAATCTCAAGTACTTCCTGGAAGACGGATGGACTGGGATCTGGAAGTATGCGTCTTTCAAATCCAGAGTGCACATGAAGTCTTGCGGTCTCACTGCAAGTCTGACCGTGTCCGCTGTCTCCATGCTCAACAGAGTTTGCTTGACAAACTTGTTCAGAGCTGAGAGGTCGATGACAGAGTCTCCAGCCTCCAGACGCCTTCTTTACAAGAAAGAGTCGACTGAAGAAGCCTGGGGAGCCGTCGACGACCTCCTGGAGAGCATCCATCTTGAGCATGGTCTCGACTTCTGCCCGAAGGGCTAGCCCCTTTACCGATCCCATGGCATAGGAGCTCAACGACACTGGATTCGCTGTCAGGGGAGGAAGAGATGTTATGAACGGGAAGGAATATCCTTGGCTGATCACAGAGATCATCCAGGAAATGCCCCCGAGTTGCTGCTACCTGTCCGCGCAACTTTGTAGGCATCCCCCCACTGGTGGACATGCAGGGGGATTGCCAATCCTAGCGTTTACGGCCTCGGCCGCTCCCCCTAGGATTCTTACCTCCCATGGAGGACTTTCCGCCTTTCTTGTACTTGACAGGAAAGGGCTGCTGCTTAAAAACCTTTGCCTTTGCAGCCAAAGCCTGTCTCAATGTCCTAGACTGACGAGGCTGCTGATGTTGTTGTTGAGGAGCTGGAGGCTTGTAGGGCCGAGATGTAAGGGCCCTTTGGAGAGGCGAATCTTGATTCGACTTCCTCCACCTCTCACCAGTCCGTTCCACATCCTTGGGCTCGAACAAACTCTCTCCAAGGATGGAGGAGTGTCTGAGCTTGCTGACATCCACAGCTGGGACTTTCGAGTGGAACCTCTTGGTCACGGCATCCCGATGTTTTAGGATCGAATTTGCCCAAAGTTCGAAACTTGGTGAGCAAAAAACTCGATGGAGCGCGTGCCCGAGAGGAGGAAAGTCTCAAGGACCTTCCCGGTGCTCTCCTTGGACAAGTCCTCGGATCGCAACAGGATGCCCAGAGACCCCAGCCAGATGTCCTGCCACGAAGTGTCCTGCATGGCACACTTCGCTACCTTCTCCTGGCTTAGGATCTCCGTAGCCGAGAATGTCACCTGCCGGGCGGAGAGTTTCTCGAGAAAAATCCCCCTAGAGAGCTCTTCCACAGAGTGGTGGAGGGGAAGAGCTAAACAAGACTCCCCCATGATCTCGAAGTACCTCCTCTGCTGTACATGAGGAGGTGGGAGGAGTTTGTTCCCGGCAGAGGAACGGCTGGAGAAGGCGAGTTCGACGAGCTGGCCCTCAACCTTGTCTCTGGCACCCTTCACTCCCTGGGACCAGGGCAGAGCTGCACTGGCCTTTGGGAGCTTCTGGGTACCGTAGTTTTGGTCCAGGACCGTATCCTTGCCTTCGCGGGGGGCGGTCTCGGGGTCCTTGAATCCGTTGAGTTGCCTCATTAGATTCTGGACCTGCCAGATGGCACGCTCCGACTCGTGCTGCTCTCCTCCTTGTGGACTGGCAGCGAGGTCTCCTGTCCCCAGTAGCTCTACTTGGAGAGATACGTGGACGTTCTCCTGGGGTCTCGGTAGCTCTGGTCGAATCCGGGTAGAAGACTTAGGAGCAGTCTTCGAATCCTTAGGCTCCCTCCTGAGAGGGATACAGGACTCAAGCAAAAAAGTCTGGGGGCTCCTCTCCACGCGAGACGGTTCTCTTCCTCGAGGTGGGGTTCCTCCCATTGGTGCCGTGGGAGAACGCCTCACCTCGCTGGATTCTCCTGAGGACGGAAAGGCTTCGTCCGCTGGGGAAGGAGAAAACGTCTGCGAGGGGGAAGGGGCCTTCCTGACAGACTTCAGCAACAACCGCAACTGCAGCAGGGGTTTGACCCGACCCGTCGGAAGCCTCTGCCACAACAACGTCGTCAATAGACAGAGGATCTACCTCTGCTATTACCGGCGACTGTTTGACAGCTGCACCCAACTGGATCAGGTCAAACAGGGCTTCCCTGGAGGGCGAGCCCTTAAGCCCCAAGGAAGCCCAAAGCTATAAGAGATCATCGTTAGCAACATGGTCATCAATAGATTCAATGCCCTCCCCCGGAGCAGGAGGGGGAGCTGCCTCGCTATGGGAGGCAATGCCCTCTCCAAAACCCCGAGATTGGGAAACAAAAGAAGGGCCTGCGCTACCACTCGCCGTCCTCTCGCGAGAGACCGATCGAGTGGGAGCTTCGGAGGAGGTTCAGGCAGCGGAAGAAGTCCTTGGAACCTTCCTTCTTCAAGGCAGCCCTTGAAGGAGAACGGTCACGCTTAGGCTTCTTCTTACGCCGCCGGGCAAACCTCTCCCACTGGGAGGTAGGCCACTCCCTGCACTCACTACAGGTATTGTCCCTTTCACACCGTTTACCTCGACACTGCGGGCATAAGGAGTGAGGGTCCGTCTCGACCACCAACATGAACGTTCCACAAGGGCGGTCGGGGAGTCCAGTGCACTTCCGCATGATAGGAAGGAAGGATGAGGCCAACTTCAACCACACAAGCTGAAAGAAAAAGCAAAACAAAATTAAGGCTGTCAATAATGCGAGGGCGAAGCAGAGACGTCTGCTCATCGCCCAAGCCAAAAGTGAAGTGAAGTAGATCACCGGTGTGAGGGGGGAGGGGTAGCTAGCTACCACTCCCCTACCCCCTTGCTAACTAACGCGGGGGTAATTAACCCTCGTTAAAATTCTACTGGCTCGTCATTTCAGCTACGCCGAAAGTAAAACCCCATGTAAATAGCGTGGTTTGTATTTCGGTTACGGAACAAATATCAATAAAAATTATTATACAGAAAACTAAAAGGTATCAAATTCCCAAATAATATTCAACCTATAACCTCTTTTCAGCCAAAGTTTAGCATGACAAAATTGAAAGTAATTTGTATTTTTCCTAATGATACAAACTTGAAGCTATTTATAAGGTTATATTTTGGCAAAGCTGGAAGACTAGCCATAAAAACTTTTAAAAAGACTTGGCAACTACCGAACCTGCTAGTTAGTGGGAGTTACCATGTACCTCATTCACTTACACCAATGTGTCTAAACCACTTGATTGCAGCAGGACTTTCTAGGGGGACAGGTGATCGCGGGTTAATTTGTATAAATAGCTACAGGTTTGTATCGTTAGGAAAAATACAAATTACTTCCAAATTTGTCATTTGTTCCGACACTAAATACAAACCCTACGCTATTTATAAGGATGACTCGCCCATTTAGAGACTGGAAGTCCAGATCATCTGGCTTGGCCTTTGACCTGGGGTTTTCCTCGTGCAGGCTTGGTACGTAACTGAGAACCCTGACACTTCCGTAAAATTTTGTGCAACGCACAGATAGTGGCCTGAGTAACCTGTGTGCTTGTGATACTACCAAATGTGACTGTCAAGGTAAGATTTTCCTGAGATAAATTGCAATCTTTGGCATTGAACATAGACGTTACCCGATACCCGCCTTGCTCCTGTAAATGATGAAAACCTAAAATCTATGATTGACAGATTTTGAGTTTTGCAATAAAGTTGGGAACTAAAGATAAAAAGACCTCTCTCCAGTGCTCAGAGAGAGAGAACAAATACGAGAGTCAGTGTGATTTGCTTATGAACTTAGTTGAACCATAAAGCCAGGAGAAAAAGCTGTCATGGAAAGTTCCTCATCTGAGTCTAGTCTCAATGGTTTACATAGAGCTCTCTTTAAGAACCACAACACCTTGGTCACATCATAGGCTGGAGGTCGAATCTCATGAGGAGGACAAGTCTGTTCCATACTTCTCAAAAGCCTGGATAATTCCCATGAGGAGGAAATTCCACTCCTCTGTCTCAGTACCAGGCTCATGGCTGAACAATACCCTTTTACTACAGAGATTGAGAGGCATTTTTCCTTTCGTAGGTACGCCAAAATTTCCGCTACAAGCGGAAAAGAGGCTCTGAGTAAAGTATCCCTTCCACAGCAGGAACCACAGAAGAGGGTCCACTTTGCTTGATACACATCAGAGGACTTCTTGAGATATTGGGAAATGTCATGCGCTGTCTCATGCAAAAAGCCTCTCCCTCAGAAGAGGTGCTAAATAACCTCCACCCGTGAAATGATAGGAGACTTCACCGATTTGTAGAATCTCTGCTGTTGGGGATGTTAAAGCAGGTTGCGCCAAGGTGGAAGCTCCCTCGGAGTCTCTATTAGTAGGAGCAGAAGGTCCGGGTACCATTCTCCTTGAGGTCATTTCGGAGCTACTAGAGTCAACTTTCGACCTTGGGATGATAACACAGCTCTTTGTTTACTTTGTTTATCACCCTTCGTAGATGGTAAAAAGGCAGAAAAGCATAGAAGTTGAGGCCGTCTCAGGGGTGCTGGAATGCGTCCTTGAGCACTGCTGCTGGATCTGACACTGATGAGCAAGAAACTGGCAATTTCTTGTTGTGGCTTGAGGTGAACATTTATATTGTTGCAGAACCTCACAAAGTCATTAGCCTGCTTGGGGATGTAAAGACCATGCTGAGCCAAGTAACTGACCCTTCCGACTCAACTTGTCTGCTATGACATTACTTTGGCCTGGATTGAAATGGGCAGAGAGGATTACCGCATTAAGGACTGTCCAGTCATGTACCAATACTGCTAACTACCAGAGATCCTGTGGTACTGTGCCGCCTTCCTTGTTGACATATGCCACTACAGTTGCATTGTCGTTCATCATTGCAGCCAGTAACCTATCAACAATGGCTGGAAATGTTGAAGTATTAGATAAGTTGCCCTAACTCCAACATACTGGTAGGGAGAGTTTTGCCCTCTAGTAACATCTGTCATGATGCCAGATGGTCCTTGAGATGAACCCCCACCCTCTCTTTGATGCATGTGTGTGTAGAAAGGTCTGGAGGTGAATACTCCAAGGGAGACCCCTGAAACAGATATGCCATCAAAGTAGGTCAGATGTGGTGTCTGGCTCAATAGGTTCTGGGTCTTGAGGGGAATCTGTGGTCTGTGACCAATGTCATTTTAAGAGACAATTGTAGCAATCGTATGTGAACCCAACAGTGAGGAACAAGTTTCTCTAGAGAGGTCATGTGGCCTGCTACCTGTAGTCATTGTTGCGCTGGTAACGCAACTGGGTCACCCTGTCTTGGAATGGATAAACTACTGTACTGTGTCTATATCCATGACCAGGTACAGTATACCATTTTTTGCATGGGTGAAAACTTTGACTTCTCCAGATTTGTAACAATCTTCAGATTGAGACAAAACAAGAGGAGCCCATTCCGATAACAACAAAATTGGGATTCCGAGTCTGCCACTACAATATTAGTCAGTTGCCAATGTACTATACCCAACATGCTGAGTGAGTGTTTCACCCATACAGTACTGAGTATTCAACTCGTTACTCTTGTCATGGTCATGCAGCCAACACTTCATCTTATCTTGATATAAAATCTTTCTACATAATCCTATCTATGAAATTAATTTCCTCTTTTAAATCTTCATACATTGCATGCTACCTTAAGATTCCTATTTGCCCAATGTTGTCCATAAGACTGGAAATTTTGAGAGACTTTCATGAATTATGCATGTCAGGATACAACACTAACTATGGTCATTTAAGGCATCCCAACGAACAATTTTCTAAGGGGGATTATTGCTTAGATAGTCAAAAGCTTGATGTTTCAATGCCACTAAGACTTTAAAAGTTAAATGCCGAGATATTTGCCCCCTCTTCTGTTGTATATTTTCACCACTCCTGTTCCTCTGCTTTCTAGTCAGTTCCTACTCTCTCCATCTTCTGCAACTAATCCTTTTGTTCCAGTGCTTCCATCTTAGGATTTCGAACCTCTCTACGAACTTGCTACTTTCATTTAATTAAAAAAGTACATATAATTAGTACCAGGTTTCAAATTATACTATTCTATGAAAACAGAAGATTTATTATAAATCATAGCATATTTGTGATTCTAAATAAATTTAACATATAAAATGAAATAAAAATTTTTCTACTGCAACTGTAAAGAAATATATTTATAAATATCTATCTTTTTATTCTGGATATTAATAATACAGTAATCCATCAACTTAACAGATTGTTGGTGGGGGGTGTCAGATTTCTGATCAATAGCAAAACTCTTCATAGTATACTACAACTCAAGTCAGCATGCAATACATCACATACATGACTGTAAAATGATATTTTAATTATAAAATAAATTTTTGAATATACTTACCCGGTGAATATATAATAGCTGCAACTCTGCGGCTCGACAGAAAACACACTCAAAAACTCGCGAGCGATCGCTATGAAGGTTGCGGGTGTGCCCACCAGCGCCACTATCGGCCAGATACCACTCTTGCATGTAAACAAACCCTTCAATTCTTCTCGTCCCGCTGCGTCTCTATTGGGGAGGAAGGGAGGGCCTTTAATTTATATATTCACCGGGTAAGTATATTCAAAAATTTATTTTATAATTAAAATATCATTTTTAAATATTTAACTTAGCTGGTGAATATATAATAGCTGATTCACACCCAAGGCGGTGGGTAGAGACCAGAGTTAATTAAGTTTACAGCGTATAAGCTAAGAGTTTTTGACAGTTATCAATATAACAAAACCAAAATATATAGGTACCTGGTAAGGAAGTTGACTTAGACGATTACTCTGCCTTATAAGTCTGTCTTCCTCACGAAGCCCAGCGATCCTCTTAGGATGCTGAAAGACTCCCAGGAGCTGAAGTATTAAGGGCTGCAACCCATACAACAGGACCTCATTAAACCCTTAATCTGGGCGCTCTCAAGAAATGACTTTGACCACCCGCCAAATCAATCAGGATGCGAAAGGCTTCTTAGCCTTCCGTACAACCCAAAAAAACAATATTAAAAACATTTCAAGAGACAGATTAAAAAGGATATTGGAATTAGGGTAATGTAGTGGTAGAACCCTCACCCACTACTGCACTCGCTGCAACGAATGGACCCAGTGTGTAGCAGTCCTCGTAAAGAGTCTGGACATCTTTTAAGTAAAATGACGCGAACACTGACTTGCTTCTCCAAAAAGTCGCGTCCATAATACTTTGCAGAGATTTATTTTGCTTGAAGGCCACGGAGATTGCTATATCTCTAACTTCGTGCGTCTTAACCTTAAGCAAACATCGGTCTTTCTCATTCAAGTGAGAATGAGCTTCTCGTATTAAAAAAATCTGATAAAATATGACAAAGCATTCTTTGACATAGGCAATGAAGGTTTCTTAACTGAGCACCATAATGCCTCAGATTTACCTCGTAATGACTTAGTACGAGCTAAATCGAACTTAAGAGCTCTAACAGGACATAATACTCTTTCCAGTTCGTTGCCTACGATCTCTGATAAGCAAGGAATATCAAAAGATTTAGGCCAAGGACGAGAAGGCAGTTCATTTTTGGCCAGGAAACCAAGTTGAAGTGAACAAGTGGCTTTTTTCTGTAGAAAAGCAGATATTCTTACTGAAGGCATGAAGTTCACTGACCCTTTTAGCCGAAGCCAAGCACACTAGGAAAAGTGTCTTGAGGGTGAGATCCTTCAGGGAGGCTGAATGTAATGGCTCAAACCTGTCTGACATGAGGAACCTTAGGACCACGTCTAAGTTCCATCCAGGAGTTGCCAAACGACGTTCCTTAGAGGTCTCGAAAGACTTAAGGAGATCTTGGAGATCTTTATTGTTGGAAAGATCTAAGCCTCTATGTCGAAAGACCGAAGCCAACATGCTCCTGTAGCCCTTAATCGTGGGAGCTGAAAGGGAGTGAACCTTTCTCAGATGTAAAAGAAAATCTGCGATTTGGGCTACAGAGGTACTGGACGAGGACACAGATGCTGACTTGCACCAGTCTCGAAAGACTTCCCACTTCGACTGGTATACTCTAATGGTAGAAGCTCTCCTAGCTCTTGCAATCGCACTGGCTGCCTCCTACGAAAAGCCTCTAGCTCTTGAGAGTCTTTCGATAGTCTGAAGGAAGTCAGACGAAGAGCGGGGAGGCTTTGATGGACATTCTTTACGTGGGGCTGACGTAACAGATCTACCGTTAGAGGAAGACTTCTTGGAAAGTCTACCAGCCATTGAAGTACCTCGGTGCACCACTCTCTCGCGGGCCAGAGGGTAGCAACCAACGTCAACCTTGTCCCTTCGTGAGAGGCGAACTTCTGCAGTACCTTGTTGACTATCTTGAATGGTGGGAATGCATATAAGTCCAGAAAAGACCAATCCAGTAGAAACGCGTCTATGTAGATTGCTTCTGTATCCAAGACTGGAGAGCAATAGATTGGTAACCTTTTGGTCAACGAGGAGGCAAAGAGGTCTATGGTGGGTTGACCCCAAGTAGCCCAAAGACTCTTGCCCACGTCCTTGTGGAGGGTCCATTCCGTGGGTATCACCTGACCCCTCCGACTGAGACAGTCTGCCAAGACGTTCAAGTCCCCCTGGATGAATCTCGTCAACAGGGAGATGCCTCGAATTCTTGACCATAAGAGAAGGTCCCTTGCGATCTCGAGCAGCGTGAAGGAGTGTGTGCCTCCTTGCTTGGAGATGTACGCCAAAGTTGTGGTGTTGTCTGAGTTGACCTCTACCACTTAGTTTCGAAGAAGCTTTCTAATATCATCAAGGCCAAGTGGACTGCTAATAGCTCCTTGCCGTTGATGTGCATGCTCTTCTGACTTGAGGTCCACAGACCCGAGCATTCCCGACCGTCCAGGGTCGCACCCCAACCCAAATCCGACGCGTCTGAGGACAACACGTGGTTTGGGTTCTTGACTGCTAGGGATAGTCCCTCTCTCAGACTGATATTGCTGTCCCACCATTTCAGGCATGCCTTTACTGGTTCGGAGACTGGGAATGATACCGTCTCTAATGTCTTGTCCTAGTTCCAGTGAGAGGCTAGATGGAACCGGAGAGGCAGAAGGTGTAGTCTCCCTAGTGAGACAAACTGCTCCAGGGATCAGAGAGTCCCTACGAGACTGTTCCAACTCCTGACTGAATAAACGTTTCGTTTCAGCATTAGTTGGACTTCGAGCAGGGCTTGACTGCGAATCTCCATCCCAAATATAGAATAATCTGGGATGGGATCAGTTGGGACTTTTAGGTTGACCAAAAGTCCCAACTCCCTGGCCAGACTCAACGTCCAATGTAGATCCTGCAGACAGCGAAGACTGGACGATGCTCTGAGAAGCCAGTCGTCCAAGTACAGGGAGGCTCGGATCCCCGATAGATGGAGGGATTTTGCCACATTCCTCATGAGCCTCGTAAACACGAGAGGCGCAGGACTGAGGCCAAAGCACAGGGCTCGAAACTGGTACCCCACATTCCTGTAAACAAACCTCAGAAACGGTTGGGAATCCGGGTGTATAGGAATGTGGAAGTATGCTTCCTGAAGGTCGAGAGAGACCATCCAGTCGCCTTCCATAAATGCTGTCAAGACAGCCTGGTAGACTTCATCGTGAAGTTTGTCTTGACAATGAACACATTGAGCGCACTTGCCTCTTACGTACTCCTGCAGTGAACATGGCTGCCAAATCATTGGAGCCATCCCTGAGGGACTTGTTCCTGCAGAGAACGTGGCTGTCAGATCATTGGAGCCATCCCTGAAAGCCTTGTTTATGCATGACATAATTGTACAGCAAAACTTCAAAGGCTCGAAAATAGCTCTGAAGTCGACCTGTAAAATCTTGGAGTGTCTCATGGCCAGGCGCCAGGGAGAGTCTATGAGGTTTGAGAAGTCTATCTGGGCAGAGGCAGGAACTCCCAAGCCGAGAACTTCTCTCGTGTCATATCAGACTCTCGCTCTATAAGCCAGCTTAAAAGAAGGGAAAGCAAAGGCTGTCTCCCCCAAACTCCTCCTGGTGATAAACCAGTCGCCTAGCAAACGTAAAGCTCTCTTAGAAGAGCGAGAGAGCACTAGCTTATAAAACAACGGCTTCGAAGTAGCTAGGCCTAGTGTAAGCTCTGACGTTTAGGCGAACGAGGAGCAGCAGTTACAAAAAGATCCGGACAAAGATCCTTAAAAATCAGCATGATTTATTTAAAGTCCATAGAGGGCTAAGCAGCTTTAGGCTCCTCTCCGTCTGACAGAGTCCTCAAGGGAATATCAGTAGGAGGGGGAACAGCAACTTCCTCATCTGAAGGAACCTTGTCCGACAATAGCCGAGTCTCAAGCAAGGGAGAGACCTACCGTGGTGGCAATGCTTTACAAGCAGAGTCCACACGCACTGGTGCATTAGTAGCGGACCAGGACGCAACGTCATGTAACTGCTTGACAGTCTGTGAACTGTCAACAACAACAGGTGCGTGAGGACGCACAGCGTCCACTCGAGACTGCTTTGACCGCCTTAGACTGAGCAGTCAAAACAACTCTAGAATGCGGAGGTTGACGCTCAGCGTCAAAACAAGTCAACTCTGATTGTTGGCGAACGTCCTGAACGTCAACAGGAGCATCAGCAAGTGGCCTAACGTCCAAATGTGGCTGAAAATCCACACGAGACCGCATCGAGTGTGGTTCTAAACAACCTGACTGACGTGACTTGGCTACGCCAACGTCAACAGGACGCACAAAGGAACGTTAGGGTGGCTGAAGGCCAGGATCTCGATGAGATAAACGGCTAGGCTCAACGGACTTATCGGCAGAATAGTCTTCCATAAGGGAGGCAAGCTTATTCTGCATGTCTTGCCGTACAACCCATTTAGGATCAACGGGAATGGTTGCGGTAAGAGACGAGGGTAACGTCTGTGACTGCAAAACCTTGCCTACAAAAAGACTCTTGGAGTCTGTGTTACGCTTTTGTTTAGGCAGCGAGCAGTCTTCCGATGACTGCATAGGGTCAGAGCTGTCCTAATAGTTAAAACCAGGACGCTGGACCTGTCCTGAAAGGACTGACTTTCGCTTAAAGGGCCTCGAAACCTTGTTCCACGGTTTCTTATGCGAAAAGCCTTCGGATGACGAGGAGAAAATCGCCTCTCTCGCCTTATGGTAGGGGTGATCTTGGTAAGATACACCTGATACCATAGAGGGAACGTCTGTTCGCTGATCAAGGCCTCTCGAACCCATAAGTCGTACGACATTACTTCTCCCCTGGGCTTGGGAGCTTGCAAGAGGTCCCGGACTAGGTGAACGACAGGCACGAACAGACGAACCCTCGGTCGCAACACTGATAACACTTTGCGCAATATCACTTTATCACTACGATTTTCTGTTTTGCACTTATTTCACTGAAATCGAATTTTTTAACAATTCACATTAGGTATGAATAAAACTGATTTCTACCTGAAGCACGCAATTCTACCCTCATCAAAAGGTTGTAATTGCGAAATCAGTCGTATAATGTAAGCACATTAATACCAGCAAAAAAACAGTAAACATATTTTAAGATAAAAAAATCAGTGGCTGGGGAAGAGACTAAACACTAGTTCATTCAAAACTACGTTTACAATCTCTCACCGTACAGTGCCTTGGGACGAGAATAAAAACTAAAAACGTTTTAGCCTTTCTCCCCGTACAGAGACTAGGGACGAGAGTAACTCGAGAACAACGTTACTCGCTTGGGACGAGATAAAGATCGGAACGTTCTCTCTCCTCTCTCTCTCTCTCCGTCTCTATCTCTCTCTCTCTCTCTCTCTCTCTTGATTTCGCACCGAAGAGAAGAGCCCACTTACCTTTCGTCAATAAATAGGTTATTTGACCAAAGGAAAAAACTGAAAGGTTTTTCAATTAAAAGTTCCTTTAAAATAGTCTTTAAAACATTTAAGCTTTGAAAGAAAAAAGAACAAAACGTCAGAATCGATTTACTCTTTCTGCAAAGTGAAACCGTGATACTCTCTCTCTATCGTAACGATAGAGAGCAAACTGCGTAGCATAAATAAACTAAACGTTAGTTCATCTTTGAAACAGTACGAAGACTATTCAAAGAAAAAAAAAAAAACTATCATAAAATATTTACTAAAAATATTTCATTTAATAAGTTTTAAATCATTAGCTCTGTAAAAGTTATTTACGATTGAAAAGGGCTCAACGTTGTTTAACTTCGGTTTCCAAGTTAGGACCGCCTACTCTCAGGAAAGGTCGCATATAAACAAATCATTAAAATGTTATTTTCATTAGTAAAATAAATTTTTGAATATACTTACCCGGTGATCATATAGCTGTCAGCTCTGCTGCCCGACAGAAAAACCTAAGGACGAAATACGCCAGCGATCGCTATACAGGTGGGGGTGTACATCAACAGCGCCATCTGTCGAGCAGGTACTCAAGTACTCCATGTCAACACAGAACCAATTTTCTCCTCGGTCCACTGGGTCTCTATTGGGGAGGAAGGGTGGGTCCTTTAATTTATGATCACCGGGTAAGTATATTCAAAAATTTATTTTACTAATGAAAATAACATTTTTCAATATTAAACTTACCCGGTGATCATATAGCTGATTCACACCCAGGGGGGTGGGTAGAGACCAGCATATATGTTAACATTAAGAGCTAAGTATTTCGTATTTCATTTTAGCAGTTATTCAAAATAACAAACATAAAATTAATAAGTACCTGGTAAGGAAGTCAACTTGAACAATTACTCTGCCTTTTTAAGTACGTCTTCCTTACTGAGCCTCGCGATCCTCATAGGATGCTGAGCGACTCCTAGGAGCTGAAGTATGAAGGGTTGCAACCCATACTAAAGGACCTCATCAAAACCTCTAATCTAGGCGCTTCTCAAGAAAGAATTTGACCACCCGCCAAATCAACCAGGATGCGAAAGGCTTCTTAGCCTTCCGGACAACCCAAAAAACAACAATAAAAAACATTTCAAGAGAAAGATTAAAAAGGTTATGGGATTAGGGGAATGTAGTGGTTGAGCCCTCACCCACTACTGCACTCGCTGCTACGAATGGTCCCAGGGTGTAGCATTTCTCGTAAAGAGACTGGACATCTTTAAGGTAAAATGATGCGAACACTGACTTGCTTCTCCAATAGGTTGCATCCATTACACTCTGCAGAGATCTGTTTTGTTTGAAGGCCACTGAAGTCGCGACAGCTCTAACTTCATGTGTCCTTACCTTCAGCAAAGCATGGTCCTCCTCATTCAGATGGGAATGAGCTTCTCGAATCAAAAGTCTGATATAATAAGAAACTGCATTCTTCGACATAGGTAAAGAAGGTTTCTTAATGGCGCACCATAAAGCTTCTGACTGTCCACGTAATGGTTTAGTACGTCTCAAATAGTACTTAAGAGCTGTTACAGGGCATAGTACTCTTTCTTGTTCATTTCCAACCAAATAAGCAAGGCTTGGAATCTCGAACGATTTGGGCCAAGGACGAGAAGGAAGTTCGTTTTTGGCTAAAAAACCAAGCTCTAAGGAACATGTAGCCGTTTCAGATGTAAATCCAATGTTCCTGCTGAAGGCGTGTATCTCACTGACTCTTTTAGCTGTTGCTAAGCAGACGAGGAAAAGAGTCTTCAAAGTGAGATCTTTAAAAGAGGCTGATTGAAGTGGTTCGAACCTTGCTGACATAAGGAACCTTAGTACCACGTCTAAGTTCCAACCTGGTGTGGCCAACCGACGCTCCTTCGAGGTCTCAAAAGACTTAAGGAGGTCCTGTAGATCTTTGTTGTTGGAAAGATCTAAGCCTCTGTGACGGAAGACTGCTGCCAACATGCTTCTGTAACCTTTGATCGTGGGAGCTGAAAGGGATCTTTCCTTCCTTAGGTATAAAAGGAAGTCAGCTATCTGAGTTACAGAGGTACTGGTTGAGGATACTGATTTCGACTTGCACCAGCTTCGGAAGACTTCCCACTTCGACTGGTAGACTTTGAGAGTGGATGTCCTCCTTGCTCTAGCAATCGCTCTGGCTGCCTCCTTCGAAAAGCCTCTAGCTCTTGAGAGTCTTTCGATAGTCTGAAGGCAGTCAGACGAAGAGCGTGGAGGCTTGGGTGTACCTTCTTTACATGCGGCTGACGCAGAAGGTCCACTCTTAGAGGAAGTGTTCTGGGAACGTCTACTAGCCATTGCAGTACCTCGGTGAACCATTCTCTCGCGGGCCAGAGGGGAGCAACCAACGTCAACCTTGTCCCTTCGTGAGAGGCGAACTTCTGCAGTACTCTGTTGACAATCTTGAACGGGGGGAACGCATAAAGGTCTAGATGGGACCAATCCAGAAGAAAGGCATCTATATGAACTGCTGCTGGGTCCGGAATCGGTGAGCAATAAATTGGGAGCCTCTTGGTCATCGAGGTTGCGAACAGATCTATGGTAGGCTGACCCCACAAGGCCCATAGTCTGTTGCAAACATTCTTGTGAAGGGTCCACTCTGTTGGGATGATTTGACCCTTCTGGCTGAGGCGGTCTGCCATGACATTCATGTCGCCTTGAATGAACCTCGTTACTAGGGATATGTTTCGATCTCTTGACCAGGTGAGGAGGTCCCTTGCGATCTCGTACAACGTCATCGAATGAGTCCCTCCTTGCTTGGAGATGTACGCCAAGCCTGTGGTGTTGTCGGAGTTCACCTCCACCACCTTGCCTAGAAGGAGGGACTTGAAGCTTCTCAAGGCCAGATGCACTGCCAGTAGCTCCTTGCAGTTGATGTGCAACGTTCTTTGATCCGCATTCCACGTGCCCGAGCATTCCCGACCGTCCAATGTCGCACCCCAGCCCGTGTCCGATGCGTCCGAGAAGAGAAGGTGGTCGGGGGTCTGAACAGCCAGTGGCAGACCCTCCCTGAGGAGAATGTTGTTCTTCCACCAAGTCAGTGAAGACTTCATCTTCTCGGAAATAGGAACCGAGACCGCTTCTAGCGTCTTGTCCTTTCTCCAGTGAACAGCTAGGTGAAATTGAAGGGGTCGGAGGTGGAGTCTCCCTAACGCGATGAACTGGTCCAGTGATGAAAGCGTCCCTATCAGACTCATCCACTGTCTGACTGAACATCGGTCCTTCTTCAGCATGTTCTGGATGCATTCTTGGGCTTGACTGATTCTGGGGGCCGACGGAAAAGCCCGAAAAGCTCGACTCTGAATCTCCATTCCTAGGTATACTATAGTTTGGGATGGGACGAGTTGGGACTTTTCCATATTGACCAGGAGACCCAATTCCTTGGTCAGATCCAGAGTCCACTTTAAATTCTCCAGACAGCGACGACTTGACGCAGCTCTTAAAAGCCAGTCGTCCAAATAGAGGGAGGCTCTGATGTCTGCTAAATGCAGGAATTTGGCAATATTCCTCATCAGTTTGGTAAAAACTAGAGGTGCCGTGCTTAGGCCAAAGCACAGGGCTTGGAACTGGTATACAACCTTCCCGAAAACGAACCTTAGAAAAGGTTGGGAATCTGGGTGGATGGGGACGTGAAAGTAAGCGTCCTTTAGGTCTAACGAGACCATCCAGTCTTCCTTCCTGACCGATGCTAGAACCGACTTTGTCGTCTCCATGGTGAACGTCTGCTTTGTGACAAAGACATTCAGAGCACTGACGTCTAGCACCGGCCTCCACCCTCCTGTCTTCTTCGCCACTAAGAAGAGACGGTTGTAGAAGCCCGGGGATTGATGGTCCCGGACTATGACTACTGCTCCCTTTTGTAGTAAGAGAGACACCTCTTGCTGTAAAGCTAGCCTCTTGTCCTCCTCTCTGTACCTGGGAGAAGGTCGATGGGAGTTGTTGCTAGAGGGGGCTTGCGCAAGAATGGAATCCTGTACCCCTCTCTGAGTAACTTCACAGACTGTGCGTCTGCGCCCCTGTTCTCCCAGGCCTGCCAGTAGTTCTTGAGCCTGGCTCCCACTGCTGTCTGAAGAAGGTGGCAGTCAGACTCTGCCTCTAGAGGACTTGGAACCCTTCTTCTTGCTCCCACGTTGACTTTCGGCACGAGCACCTCCTCTGCTGGAGGCTCTGCCACGAAAGGGCGGAATGAACCTTGACGCTGGAGTGTCCATCCTGGGTCTAGGCACGGAGGGCAAAGAGGTGGCTTTGCGTGCGGATGACGCCACCAGGTCATGAGTGTCTTTCTGGATCAAGGAGGCGGCAATCTCCTTGATCAACTCTTCAGGGAAGAGACACTTCGAGAGCGGAGCAAACATAAGTTCCGACTTTTGACATGGGGTGACTCCAGCTGACAAGAAGGAGCAAAGGTGATCCCGCTTCTTGAGGACCCCGGACACGAAAGAAGCCGCAAGCTCACTAGAACCATCCCGTATGGCTTTGTCCATGCAGGACATAATGAGCATGGAAGTTTCCTTATCAGAAGGGGAGGTCTTCCTGCTCAACGCTCCCAAACACCAGTCCAAGAAGTTAAAGACTTCGAATGCACGGAAAACTCCTTTCATAAGATGGTCCATATCCGAAGGAGTCCAGCAAATCTTGGAGCGTCTCATAGCCAGCCTGCGGGGAGAGTCTACCAGACTTGAGAAGTCGCCCTGGGCAGAGGCAGGAACTCCCAAGCCGAGAACTTCTCCCGTGGCATACCAGACGCTAGATCTGGAAGCAAGCTTGGCCGGGGGAAACATGAAGGATGTCTTCCCAAGTTGCTTTTTGGACTGCAACCACTCTCCCAGTACCCTTAAAGCTCTCTTGGACGAGCGAGCGAGTACGAGCTTCGTAAAGGCAGGTGCTGCTGACTGCATGCCTAAAGCGAACTCAGAGGGAGGCGAGCGTGGTGCTGCAGACACAAACTGATCCGGATATAAATCCTTGAACAGCGCAAGCACTTTCCTAAAGTCTAAGGAGGGAGGCGTGGTCTTGGGTTCGTCGATGTCCGAGTGTTGGTCGTCAAGATGAGCAGCTTCGTCATCATCAGAGAGTCCATCGTCTGAATGCTGAGGAGGAAGCGGCAAAGGAGTAGGTAAAAGCTGGACGGCTGAGTCCGGCAGCACGGGTGCATGCGTGGCTGCACTGGACCCAACTTCATGCAACTGTTGGTCAGTCTGAGAACTGGCAACAACCATAGCTGAGTGGGGGCGCAAAGCGTCTACTCCTGACTGCGGTCGGATAGTGGAGACCACCGTGGGTTGCGGAGGCTGACGCACCGCGTCAAAACACGGCAACTTAACTCCACCCTCCTGTTGTTGTGGTAGCACACGAACGTCAACGGAGGGTTCCGTGCGTCGGTGAACGTCAACATGCGTCTGGCAGGGTCGACTGCGCATAGGTGGAGGAGCTCTCACAGCTGGAGTGTGGGAGCAGGCAGCCTCAGCGTCTGCTGGGCGCACAACCGTGGTTGGTTGTAGGCTAACGGGTGCAGCGTCAACCTTCTCCGCACGATACTCCTGCATAAAGGAAGCTAGCTGAGTCTGCATAGACTGCAGCAAAGACCACTTAGGGTCTACAGCAGCTGGTGCGGCAACAGACGGAGTTACTGCCTGCTGCGGTACCACTTTGCCTCTCTTAGGAGGTGTGCAGTCGGAGGAGGACTGCAGCGAGTCCGAACTGACCCAGTGGCTACACCTGGGCCGTTGGACTTGCTCGGAAGGGACCTTGCGTTTCAAAGGCCGTGAGACCTTGGTCCATCGTTTCTGGCGTGAAACCTCTTCCGCAGACGAGGAATGAACGGGCTCACTCGTCTTCTTGTGGGTGGGACGATCTAGGCAAGATACGTCCGAAACCACGGAGGGAACATCTGTCCGCTGATTAAAGCCTGTCGAACCCTTTGGTCGTACGACATTGCTTCTCCCCTGGTCTTGGGAGCTTGCAAGAGGTCCCGGACTGGGAGGACGACAGGCACGAACAGACGCACCCTCATGCGTAACACTGACACTTTTCACTGCACTAACACTCACTTCACTTCCCACTGCACTTTTACCTTTCAACTCCCTGACGTCAGCCATGAGTTGATTGCGGTCATTCGCCAATGAATCGACTCTCTCACCTAGAGCCTGGATGGCACGCATCATATCTGCCATCGAAGGTTGATGAGAGCTAGCAGGGGGGTCGGGTGCAACCACTACAGGGGAAGGAATAGGTTGTGGGGCATGGGGAGAGGAAAAATCAACTGAGCGAGACGAACTCCTCCTGATCCTATCCTTCTCTAGCCTACGTGCATATTTCAGGAATTCTTGAAAATCGAATTCCGAAAGCCCAACGCATTCCTCACATCGATCTTCCAATTGACAGGCTTTACCCCTACAATTGGAACAAATGGTGTGCGGATCGATAGAGGCCTTCGGAAGACGCCTTGAACAGTCCCTAGCGCTACACTTCCTGTACTTGGGGACTTGAGAAGGGTCAGACATCTTGAATTAGTCAAAGGGGGGAATTCAAAATCTATCCAAGTCGTCAACAAATAATCCAAAATCCAATAAAAGAATGCAAGGAAGTATTGAAGATAACTTCTGCACAGCGATAGCTAATAACCACAAATGAATACTTCACCAAATAACGTGAAAATCAATCCAGAAAACAACAGCGTATTTAGTAGGTCTTGCCGGTGGCACGACAGAGAGAAAATTGGTTCTGTGTTGACATGGAGTACTTGAGTACCTGCTCGACAGATGGCGCTGTTGATGTCCACCCCCACCTGTATAGCGATCGCTGGCGTATTTCGTCCTTAGGTTTTTCTGTCGGGCAGCAGAGCTGACAGCTATATGATCACCGGGTAAGTTTAATATTGAAAAATTTATTTTGATGTTTATTATAAATGGAAAGCTAATCGAAGAGGCCTAATAAAGGCGGTTGAGATATAAAAAATATAGAGGAAAATCTATAATTAATTTATAACGTGATAAGATAATTGCTAAAAGCCTAAAACACACTTCCGTCTAAGGGAAGGGTCAGCCATTTAAAAGTCAAAGAAAGTCCATACTCTCTCTCTTGTCATCAAAAATTAAATCTATCCAAAAACGAGTTCAAGATTTAAGATGAAGATAAAACACCTGCACTGCGAAAGCTCAAACCAAAATGAAGTACTTCACCAAATATGTTGAGAAAACTCCAGGTTCTACAGCGAGTATTGATACGTCTTGTCGTCAACGTCAACAGAGAAGAATTGAAGAGTTTGTTTACATGCAAGAGTGGTATCTGGCCGATAGTGGCGCTGGTGGGCACACCCGCAACCTTCATAGCAATCGCTCGCGAGTTTTTGAGTGTTTTCTGTCGAGCCGCAGAGTTGCAGCTATTATATATTCACCGGCTAAGTTAAATATTTAAAAATGCAGTCATACTTTACCATTTACAGTACAGGGTTAAGCAATAGACACACCACACCAATGACCAAGAAAGAATAATTACTGTAGTGCACTCTTAATGACAACCTCCAGACCCCCTATTTTCTTACAGATTACAAAAGTTACAGTATTCTTACTTATATAACATCAAATACAGAAAAGCATTCTCACTTTTATGAAACAAAAGAGTTAAGACAAAACGCCATTTATTACACAAGGCTTGAAAAGCCACAAATCTAACAGCAGCCACCTCAACTTACTCTCCCGTTACGTTCGTAACTGAGTATCCTGTACTGTATTTGATCATATATAATGCCATGCTTTTTTTGTATTTTCAATTAAGGTGCATTCACAATTATACAAGAGTGAATTCACCTTTACTAAAACGACATGAAAGCATATACTGTATAACAAAGCAAACTCAGTTTATGTAGCAGGGGAAAGTAGGTTGAGACTGATACTTCTATGCAAGTGAATTTTCAAGTCCTTGTATAATACAGTAATGACTTTCTATCTTTTTTATTACGGCCTGCTTTGTATTTGGTATGTGTGAATGAATACCCATAAATATTGATTTACATAATACCAGGACCTTCCTGTAAATAACCAAATTCACGAATAGCAAACCTGTGAATAGTAATGTCTGACTGCAATACTAAGTCCCTTCTCACACAAACAGCACTTTGCTTTTATGACTCACTATAAAGGACTTAACACTATTGTATGTCTAAAATGGTAACTGGCAAAAACCACCAGAACAACAAAAATGCCAAGTAAAGGTGTCTGGTAAGTTGAGGGCTGTAAAGTCTAGGGGATACTGTATACATAACATTAAGACATACCGGTACTTTAATGTGACTTTATGTTTTAATGCAGCACATAAGGCACTCTAACCTTTTTGAAATTATTACAATGTTGAATGCAAATAAAAGAATAAAGGTTAAAGACTGCACAGTTTCTTGTGTGAGAAAAAATGTTATTTTCATTAGTAAAATAAATTTTTGAATATACTTACCCGATGATCATGTAGCTGTCAACTCCGTTGCCCGACAGAAATCTACGGTCGGGATACGCCAGCGATCGCTATCCAGGTGGGGGTGTACTCAACAGCGCCATCTGTGGTCAGGTACTCAAGTACTTCTTGTCAACAAGAACTCAATTTTCTCCTCGGTCCACTGGTTCTCTATGGGGAGGAAGGGCGGGTTCTTTAATTCATGATCATCGGGTAAGTATATTCAAAAATTTATTTTACTAATGAAAATAACATTTTTCAATATTAATCTTACCCGATGATCATGTAGCTGATTCACACCCAGGGTGGTGGGTGGAGACCAGCATACATGTTAACAAAGAAGCTAAGTATCCCGTATTTCATTTTATTAGTTATTCAAAATAACAAACATAAAATAAATAAGTACCTGGTAAGGAAGTCGACTTGAACCATTACTCTGCCTTTATTAAGTACGTCTTCCTTACTGAGCGTAGCGGTCCTCTTAGGATGCTGAACGACTCTTAGGTGCTGAAGTATAAAGGGCTGCAACCCATACTAAAGGACCTCATCACAACCTCTAACCTAGGCGCTTCTCAAGAAAGAATTGACCACCCGCCAAATCAACCAGGATGCGGAAGGCTTCTTAGCCGACCGTACAACCCAAAAACAACAATAAAAAGTATTCAAGAGAAAGGTTAAAAAGGTTATGGGATTATGGGAATGTAGTGGCTGAGCCCTCACCTACTACTGCACTCGCTGCTACGAATGGTCCCAGGGTGTAGCAGTTCTCGTAAAGAGACTGGACATCTTTGAGATAGAATGATGCGAACACTGACTTGCTTCTCCAATAGGTTGCATCCATAACACTCTGCAGAGAACGGTTCTGTTTGAAGGCCACTGAAGTAGCCACAGCTCTCACTTCATGTGTCCTTACCTTCAGCAAAGCAAGGTCTTCTTCCTTCAGATGAGAATGTGCTTCTCTAATCAGAAGCCTGATGTAGTAAAAAACTGCGTTCTTAGACATTGGTAGCGAAGGCTTCTTGATAGCACACCATAAGGCTTCTGATTGTCCTCGTAAAGGTTTTGACCTTCTTAGATAGTACCTAAGAGCTCTAACTGGGCAAAGTACTCTCTCCAGTTCGTTCCCCACCAAGTTGGACAGGCTTGGGATCTCGAACGACTTAGGCCAAGGACGTGAAGGAAGCTCGTTTTTAGCCAAAAAACCGAGCTGCAAGGAACATGTAGCCGTTTCAGATGTGAAACCTATGTTCCTGCTGAAGGCGTGGATCTCACTTACTCTTTTAGCTGTTGCTAAGCACACGAGGAAAAGAGTTTTTAATGTGAGGTCCTTAAAAGAGGCTGATTGGAGCGGTTCAAATCTTGATGACATAAGGAACCTTAGGACCACGTCTAGATTCCAGCCTGGAGTGGACAACCGACGTTCCTTTGAGGTCTCAAAAGACCTAAGGAGGTCCTGTAGATCTTTGTTGGTGGAAAGATCCAAGCCTCTGTGGCGGAAAACCGCTGCCAACATACTTCTGTAACCCTTGATCGTAGGAGCTGATAGGGATCTTACGTTCCTTAGATGTAACAGGAAGTCAGCAATCTGGGTTACAGTGGTACTGGTTGAGGAAACTGCATTGGCCTTGCACCAGCTTCGGAAGACTTCCCATTTAGACTGATAGACTCTGAGAGTGGATGTCCTCCTTGCTCTGGCAATCGCTCTGGCTGCCTCCTTCGAAAAGCCTCTAGCTCTTGAGAGTCTTTCGATAGTCTGAAGGCAGTCAGACGAAGAGCGTGGAGGTTTGGGTGTACCTTCTTTACGTGAGGTTGACGCAGAAGGTCCACTCTTAGAGGAAGAGTCCTGGGAACGTCGACCAGCCATTGCAGTACCTCTGTGAACCATTCTCTCGCGGGCCAGAGGGGAGCAACCAACGTCAGCCGTGTCCCTTTGTGAGAGGAGAACTTCTGAAGTACCCTGTTGACAATCTTGAACGGCGGGAATGCATACAGGTCGAGATGGGACCAATCCAGCAGAAAGGCATCCACGTGAACTGCTGCTGGGTCTGGAATCGGAGAACAATACAACGGGAGCCTCTTGGTCATCGAGGTAGCGAACAGATCTATGGTTGGCTGACCCCACAGGGCCCAAAGTCTGCTGCAAACATTCTTGTGAAGGGTCCACTCTGTGGGGATGACCTGACCCTTCCGGCTGAGGCGATCTGCCATGACATTCATATCGCCCTGAATGAACCTCGTTACCAGCGTGAGCTTTCGATCTTTTGACCAAATGAGGAGGTCCCTTGCGATCTCGAACAACTTCCTCGAATGAGTCCCTCCCTGCTTGGAGATGTAAGCCAAGGCTGTGGTGTTGTCGGAGTTCACCTCCACCACCTTGTTTAGCTGGAGGGACTTGAAGTTTATCAAGGCCAGATGAACCGCCAACAACTCCTTGCAATTGATGTGAAGTGTCCTTTGCTCCTGATTCCATGTTCCCGAGCATTCCTGTCCGTCCAATGTCGCACCCCAGCCCGAGTCTGATGCGTCCGAGAAGAGACGGTGGTCGGGGGTCTGAACAGCCAAAGGTAGACCTTCCTTGAGAAGAATGCTGTTCTTCCACCACGTTAGAGTAGACCTCATCTCTTCGGAAACAGGAACTGAGACCGTCTCTAGCGTCATGTCCTTTATCCAGTGAGCAGCTAGATGATACTGAAGGGGGTGGAGGTGGAGTCTCCCTAACTCGATGAACAGGGCCAGCGATGAAAGTGTCCCTGTTAGACTCATCCACTGCCTGACTGAGCATCGGTTCTTTCTCAGCATGCTCTGGATGCATTCTAGGGCTTGGTTGATCCTTGGGGCCGACGGAAAAGCCCGAAAAGCTCGACTCTGAATCTCCATACCCAGGTAGACAATGGTCTGGGATGGGACGAGCTGGGACTTCTCTAAATTGACCAGGAGGCCCAGTTCCTTGGTCAGATCCATAGTCCATCTGAGATTCTCCAGACAGCGACGACTTGTGGGAGCTCTTAAAAGCCAGTCGTCTAAATAGAGGGAGGCTCTGATGTCTGCCAAGTGAAGGAATTTCGCAATATTCCTCATCAGTCTCGTAAACACAAGAGGTGCCGTGCTTAGGCCAAAGCACAGGGCTTGGAACTGGTACACAACCTTTCCAAAGACGAATCTTAGGAAAGGTTGGGAGTCTGGATGGATGGGGACGTGAAAGTATGCGTCTTTCAGGTCTAACGAGACCATCCAGTCCTCCTGCCTGATTGCTGCTAGGACCGACTTCGTCGTCTCCATCGTGAACGTCTGCTTGGTGACAAAAGCATTGAGAGCACTGACGTCCAGCACCGGTCTCCAACCTCCTGTCTTCTTGGCTACCAGGAAGAGACGGTTGTAAAAGCCCGGGGATTGATGATCCCGGACTATGACCACTGCTTCCTTTTGTAGCAAGAGCGACACCTCTTGTTGCAACGCTAGCCTCTTGTCCTTCTCCTTGTAGTTGGGAGAGAGGTTGATGGGAGATGTAGCTAGAGGGGGATTGCGGCAGAACGGAATTCTGTATCCCTCCCTTAGCCACTTCACAGACTGAACGTCTGCACCTCTGCTCTCCCAAGCTTGCCAGAAGGTCTTGAGTCTGGCTCCTACTGCTGTCTGGAGAGGAAGGCAGTCAAAACTTGCCTTTTGCGGACTTGGAACCCTTCTTGGACTTGCCACGGTGACTGTCTGCACGGGTACCTCCTCTGCTGGAGGTTCTGCCACGAAAGGGCGGGATGAACCTAGAAGCAGGTGTATCAACTGCTGCAGGGCGGAAGGGTCTAGGCACGGAAGGTAAGGTTTTAGCCTTACGTGCAGAAGAAGCCATTAGATCATGAGTATCCTTCTGGATAAGTGAGGCAGCCATCCCCTTAATCAACTCCTCCGGAAACAGACACTTGGAGAGAGGAGCAAACAACAACTCTGACTTCTGGCAAGGAGTGATACCAGCAGATAAGAAGGAGCAAAGATGTTCTCTCTTCTTGAGGACTCCTGATACATATGAAGCCGCAAGTTCACCAGACCCATCCCGAATTGCCTTGTCCATGCTAGACATGATCAGCATGGCCGAGTCCTTATCTGAAGGGGAAGTCTTCCTGCTTAAGGCTCCCAAACACCAATCGAGGAAGTTGAATATCTCGAAGGCACGAAAGACTCCCTTCAACATATGATCTAGATCGGAAAAGGACCAGCAGATCTTCGAACGTCTCATGGCCAACCTGCGGGGAGAGTCAACCAGACTTGAGAAGTCGGCCTGGGCAGAGGCAGGAACCCCCAAGCCAGGTTCCTCTCCCGTGGCATACCAGACGCTCGACTTAGAAGCCAGCTTGGGAGGAGGAAACACAAAAGAGGTCCTTCCCAGTTGCTTCTTGGAATGCAACCAGTCCCCCATAACCCTCAAAGCTCTCCTAGATGATCTGGCGAGAACAAGCTTGGTGAAGGCAGGCGCAGCAGACTGCATGCCCAGAGCAAACTCGGAGGGAGGAGAACGAGGGGTTGCAGACACAAAATGCTCAGGATACAAGTCCCTGAACAAAGCAAGGACTTTGCGAAAGTCTAAGGAGGGTGGCGAAGACTTGTGTCCTTCAACATCAGAGTGAGGTTCATCCAGATGAGCAGCTTCATCATCCGATACATCATCATCCGAAAGTTGAGTTGTGAGTGGCAAAGGCAGAGCAGCAAGCTGAACGGCTGAATCCTGCAGAACGGGTGCATGCGTACCTGCGGATCCAACATCATGCCTCTGCTGGACAGTCTGCGAGCTGGCAACAACAAAAGCAGAGGGCTGGTGTGTGGGAGGGTCTGCGGTGGGCTGAGGAGCATGCGGTATGGTATGCAGAGCATGCTGTAAGGTATGCGGCTCATGCTGCATGGTATGCGGAGCATGCTGTAAGGTCTGCAGAGCATGCTGCATGGGCTGAGGAGAATGCCGCATAGTGCTGGAACCCGGCAACTCCTGATGCGGCAGCTCACGCATGTTAGCAGATGGTGCAGTAAGAACATGCGTCCGGCAGGGAGGACTGCGCATCGGTGGAGGAGCTCTCACAGGCTGGGAGCAGGCAGCCGCAGTATCTGCTGAGCGCACAACCTCTGCGGGTTGTAGGTTAACAGGAGAGGTGTTAACCTTCTCGGCATGATACTCCTGCATGAATGCCGCAAGCTGAGACTGCATAGTCTGCAGCATGGACCACTTAGGGTCTACTGTGGTTGGAGCAACAACAGACGGAGCAGTAGCCTGTTGAGGGACCACTCTACCTCTCTTGGGAGGTGTGCAGTCATCAGATGACTGTGGCGAGTCCGAACTGACCCAGTGGCTACACCTGGGCCGTTGGACTAGCTCGGAAGGGACCTTACGTTTGAGCGGTCGTGAGACCTTGGTCCACCGTTTCCTCCTGGAAACTTCTTCCACAGACGAGGAATGTAAGGGCTCATTCGTCTGTATGTGGATGGGACGATCCTTAACAGATACGTCCGCAACCACTGAGGATACATCCGTGCGCCGATCAAGGCCTGCCGAACCCTTTGGTCCTTCGACATTGCTTCTCCCCTGGGCTTGGGAGCTTGCAAGAGGTCCCGGACTGGGAGGACGACTGGCACGCACAGATGTACCCTCATGCGCAACACTGACACTGACACTATGCACATCACTAGCACTAACACTTCCCACTGCACTCTTCGCTTTCAGCTCTCTGACATCTGCCAAGAGCTGATTGCGGTCACTAACCAACGACTCCACCTTCTCACCGAGAGCCTGAATGGCACGCAACATATCAGCCATTGCAGGCTGAGCACTCGTAGCAGGTTCGGGAGTCACCACCACAGGGGAAGGAAAAGGTTGAGGGGCATGGGGAGAGGAAAAATCCACAGAGCGAGAAGAACTCCTCCTATCTCTCTCCTTCTCTAACCTACGTGCATATCTGAGGAATTCGTTAAAATCGAATTCCGAAAGCCCAGCACATTCCCCACATCGATCTTCCAATTGACAGGATTTACCCCTACAATTGGAACATACGGTGTGAGGATCTATAGAGGCCTTCGGAAGACGCCTAGTACAAGTCCTAACACTACACTGCCTGTATTTAGGAACTTGGGAATGGTCAGACATCTTGAATTTAGAGGTAGTCAAGGGGGAATTCCAAAATTAAGCAAAGTTCGTTAACCAATGAATCAAAATAATTCCAAAAGCTTGCTAAGCTAAGGATAAAGCTTCCTGAACAGCGAAGGCTAAACTTTAGAGCAAATACATCACCAAATCGTGAACAAGACTCCAAAATCAACAGCGTATCCAAGTAGGTCTTGCCGGCGGCACGACAGAGGAAAAATTGAGTTCTTGTTGACAAGAAGTACTTGAGTACCTGACCACAGATGGCGCTGTTGAGTACACCCCCACCTGGATAGCGATCGCTGGCGTATCCCGACCGTAGATTTCTGTCGGGCAACGGAGTTGACAGCTACATGATCATCGGGTAAGATTAATATTGAAAAAAAAAAAATATGAGATATGAGTATGTACAAATGGTAAATAAATACAAGTACATGAAAGACTGGCTCAGTCATTTTATATGGTCTGGTTGTATTATGGAGAGAATAGAATAGGTACAATAGGTAAGGGAATAAACAAAAACCTAGCAAGTGATCAATAGCTTGATGTATTAGAAACGAAAACCCTTATTATCCAAATAGTACAAAAGTGCATCCAATACATGGGTGAATGATACATGAAGATAACTTTTGTGGTGGCACATGAATACTGCACAGGACGTTCATTCAATATTCAACGGTTAAAGTATAAATGTGGAAATGACAGTTGTATATCTTTCTCTGGAGTAAAGGTCTGTTATTGGAAATGACATTTAAAAAAATTGTGTATAGATACACTTTCACACAAATAAGAGATGCATAATGCCATTTTACCTGAATACTCAACAATAACAATAATGTAATTAATCAAAACCAAGTTACTGTACTATATCACATATCAGAAACAAATAAATACATTCCAAACGACCAGTAAACATTTAAAAGCTTAGAATTAATTCAAGATCTAGAATGTAATTTTTGGTAGCAACATCCAGAGGTAACAATCACATGGAAATACCTGGAGAGTATTAAACAGTACTGTATATACAATTTTTAGAAAAATTACAAATTACAACTCACTATACATCATAAATCTAAGAAATCAATGTATTATGTACAAAATTTTATTGCCAAATACTGTACACTGACTATAAATCAATAAGATGATTCTTAAAACAAATATTGTAGATAAATTAGAAGAAAATTTCCAATGTTTTTTGTTTCATTGATATATTCTATCTTTGCAAAATTTTTTTACATCTTACTAGTCTAGATAGTTGGAACATGTCCTAAATTACAAACTTGTTTCCCTTCCCCCTCTTATTAGTAAAAATATTATATTTTTTCCTTGTACTGGCAGAACAGGGAGAATCTACAGATTGAATAAAATCCACTAACGTTTTTGGTAAGGGAAATTAAACTGTGGTCAATTAAACCACAAGATTAACATTATTGATTGAATGAATGCTTGAACAAATAGAGGGTCAATGTTAGTCCATCAGTAAGATTTTAGTTGGTTATGTAAACTGGTTGAATTGGATTGGTGAGGTAAATGTTAGCTCTTACATGGCTGGGCTAAAAGGCTTCAACCCATCATGTCTACATATGATAACTTCCAAGAGGATAAGGAGGAATCTAACAATTTGAAAAAGTTTCCCTTTAAGCAAAATAAATTAGCCACCCTGCGCATCCTCAAACACAGGGCATAGGGTCAAGACCTCAGGAATAGTGTCTTTAGGGTGACCAGGTCTCGAGACTTCAGAGTACTGCATAACAGAATCGAAGAAAAGCTTGGGTGTGGAAGGAACGAATAAAGGAGCAAATTGCTACTACCTATGCTAAAAATAAAACTTTTATTTAGCTGAACATTTATTACCAGTCAGTAAGAGTACCAAAAATAAATCTCTATCATACCGAGTTTATAGCAATCTGATTTGCTATAAATAAACACTAGTATTTTATGTTGTCAATGGTACCAGTAGATTGGGTTTGTGCACATATTGTATCACTATATAAGGGTAAGGGAGATGTGCATGAGTGTTTTAATTCAAGGGGAATTAGTTTGTTGAGTGTGGTTGGAAAAGTGTATGGTAGAGTACTGATTAAAAGGATTAAGGATTAAACAGAGAATGCAATCCTAGAAGTATTAGAAGAGGTAGGGGATGTATGAATCAGATTTTTAGTTAGGCAGATATACGAGAAATATTTAGCAAAAGGTAAGGAGGTGTATGTTGCATTTATGGATCTGGAGAAAGTGTATGATAGAGTTGATAGGGAAGCGATGTGGAATGTGATGAGGTCATATGGAATTAGTGGAAGGTTGTTGCAAGCCGTGAAAAGTTTCTACAGAGGTAGTAAAGAGTTTGTTGGATAGGAAATGAAGTGACCGATCGGTTTCAGGCAAGAGTGGGGCTGAGACAGGGATGTGTGATGTCACCATGTTTGTTTAACTTCTATGTTGATGGAGTGGTGAGAGAGGTGATTGCTCGAGTGCTTGGACGAGGATTGAAACTGACAGATGAGAATGATCATGAATGGGGGGTAAATCAGTTGTTGTTTGCGGATGATACTGTACTGGTTGCAGACACGGAAGAGAAGCTTAGCCGATTAGTGACAGAATTTGGAAGGGTATATGAGAGAAGGAAGTTGAGAGTTAATGTGGATAAGAGTAAGGTTATGAGATGTACGAGAAGGGAAGGTGGTGCGAGGTTGAATGTCATGTTGAATGGAGAGTTACTTGAGGAGGTGGATCAGTTTAAGTACTTGGGGTCTGTTGTTGCAGCAAATGGTGGAGTGGAAGCAGATGTACATCAGAGTGAATGAAGGATGCAAAGTGTTGGGGGGAGTGAAGGGAGTAGTAAAGAATAGAGGGTTGGGCATGATTGTAAAGAGAGTTCTGTTTGAAAAAGTGATTGTACCAACTTTGATATATGGATCGGAGTTGTGGGGAATAAAAGTGACAGAGAGACATAAATTGAACGTGTTTGAGATGAAGTGTCTGAGGAGTATGGCTGGTGTATCTCGAATAGATAGGAGTATGGCTTGTGTATCTCGAATAGATAGGGTTAGGAACGAGGTAATGAGGGTGAGAACGGGTGTAAAAAAAATGAGTTAGCAGCTGGAGTGGATATGAATGTGTTGAAGTGGTTTGGCCAGGTCTGCTAAAGAAGGTGATGAATGCAAGAGTTGATGGGAGAAGTACAAGAGAAAGGACAAGGTTTGGGTGGATGGATGGAGTGAAGAAAGCTCTAGGTGATAGGAGGATAGATGTGAGAGGCAAGAGAGAGTGCTAGAAATAGGAATGAATGGCGAGCGATTGTGACAGTTCTGGTAGGCCCTGTTGCTTCCTCCGGTCGCCTTGGATGACTGCGGAGGTAGCAGCAGTCGGGATTCAGCGTTATCAAGCTTCATCTGTGGTGGAAAACAGGGGAGGGTGGGCTGTGGCACCCTAGCAGTACCAGCCGAACTCGGATGAGTGCCTCGTCAGGCTGGGAGGAGCGTAGAGAGAAAAGTCCCCTTTTTTCATTTGTTTGATGTCGGCTAACCCCCAAAATTGTGGGAAGTACCTTGGTATATGTATTTATAATAAAAGAAAAAGCTAGGCTACTACGCATTTCAGAATCTACACCCGAAACAAATGATTCATCCGTAACAATATGTGTAACAATTACTGGTGAGCAGGAAATTACTAACCAAATAAAAAACTGAACTCATTTGACCAAAAGATTGTCTACTCCATGAACAAGAAATTTTTTTATTTTATGGTCTACTATGACATTGGAAACATGTGCTTTAGCCAGTTCACAACCACTCTTTAAATGATATTATAAAATCAATTCTATCACATAACCAAGACCTATTTAAACATTTTTACTAGAGGTTGGTATCTTTTTCTAACCTAACCATAAAAAATTTAATAGATGCATTCATCTCATTATCATCAAGGTCTACACTTGAGTGTAATGAAGGGTTAATGAACAATTGGAGCCATGGCAAGGAACACACAAAGCTGGAAGATCAGTTGTGTTCTATCATAACTTTATTCATTCATCTTGTAATCAAGACAATATCTCAGAAAAATACTTAAAGAAGACATACCTGTGTAACGATCAAATGTAAAACTACGCCAAAACAAATAAAAACTTTAAAGTTGTGAGAAAAAACGAGAACCACCGAAACCTGGCACACGATGTAACAAATCTGAATCATTATTGCTTGTTTTCACTTGCCTCTTGGTAAATACCAGTTGGGTGGCAGTGTAGTGGTCACATGGAGGGGGTATAGAGGCGAGATCAAATTTTATTAATTTTTATTGAGGTTGTCAAGTTGGCATTCACAGTAAATAGCCTTTTCTATTCAGAGGGATGATTCATAAACATAATTCTGATAAAACCTATGAACAATATGGCTCATGACTAGAACATAATGATTGACTTTGAAATAGGTGAGCAGTGATAGAGTATGCTCATATGAAATCGTTTTTGCAGCTATTAATTCTCCATAGTGCAAAATGAAGCAGAAATCAGTCATAACAAATTTGTATTTAATGGAGTGCATAGATGAACTCCAGCAAACACTAACCTATAATATGTTGATCTTGTAATGGATTCCAATTGTGTATTAGTAGTAACTATACTTTATAACTCTCAACAGTTAACAATGTTTTAACCCTGCTTTTCATTTTCAGCTAATATTTCTACATGTACAAAATTTGTGTAACACTTAAAGAATACTTGTAATTTTTTAAGCTTATGTATGATAAATAATGGTAACGGAATTACTGCAAAACCCCATAATACAGAACTTTTGCTATACCACTGGTGGAGCAAGGAATATTTTACCACATGGATGTCTGTAGCTACCTGGGATCTTTACCTTCTTCATAAACGTGTATAGGAGGTATTTTCAATCTTCTTTTAACAATATTATCATTATCTATTAAACCATTAGAAGATATATTTGCAAATTCTCATTAAAAAGGAAGTCTGAATAATTCCAAAATATCAATTTCCAGTACTGTACTAGAATATACACAGAAATATGTGCTTCCATTGATTTATGAGACAAGTAGAGCACATAATTTGAGAAAATGGATGCCTAAAATGACCTGAGAACTTTAATAAAGCTAAAATGTTATTTACTAAAACAAACTTAACTCTTCTTCTGTACGTATCAACATTTTGGTTTGAAGAGGGCAATTGTACTTAGTACAAAATCATACCATTCTAAATTGTGTGTGGTTCCAAAACCACAGAATAAGATCACTCACTTTCCTATACACTATAGCTTTTGCCTAAAATCTATATTGTACAGTATATACAGTATAAGCTCAACAACAGGAAAGTGAGGGAAAATCTTAGCATAAAGTTATTATTTGTATTTAATACAAAAAAATGTATCCTAAATATGGCAGAGTTTATATAATGGAAAAATCTGGCTTTCTTGGATTTCACAAAAGGAGCTAAAGAAGTTAAGAGCTTATTGAAGCACATCCCTATGGAAGCTAGACTAACTAGGGGGTGGAGTGGCATCATCGTTATCACGCTTGATTAACAAGTATAGTCTTCTCTGGAATTTTTTTAGAGGAACTACAGTAAAAAAATGTTTACTTTTACCCTTTGAAATTTTAATTTGTTGGCAATAACAGAAACATACTCTCCTGGAATAGTGAGGCTTACAATGAGGATCATGATCTCCCCAAAATAATTCTCTTGAAAAATCTATACAGTAATTACTAGCAATCCAGGAGAACCCATCTCTAAAAGAACTAAAAACCTAAATAACCAGACAATATACTGCCAATAAAGCTGAGAACGACACAAGAGACTGAAAGACAAAGACAGTATGGCTTGCCCAAGCCAAAGCAGCTACATTGTCTCATTATTTTACTACAGACCTAGTTCTATTGGAAGAAAGAAAATGGGAATTTTTTTAGTTTAAAGGATGAACATTGATATAACTAAACTTCGAGAGAGAAATAATATAAACATCTGGAGAGGTTCATAGAAATAATGTAGAAAAGAAATACAATCTGAACTAAGGATCTTTGGTAGATTATGTAAGCGAAATCACCAATTGTATAAAAAATGTAACCTATGGATTAGCTTCCCACAAATTATATAAAAACTTGATATATGTGATAACTTCAAAGGTGACAGTAATTCTAAACTAATGATTCCGGATTCATGTAATTTCTCAACTTGCCTGGTTCAAGTTGTATAAGTAATTTCTTGTTGAAATACAGTATAATACTTTTACAAGACTCTATTTTGATAATTTTTAAATGTAATTTTACTAGGTTAATAATCATTTGTTTTAAACTTTATTTACAACCTTAGGTAACTACAAATATGATAAGCCAAAACTTCATAATACAGTATATCGCAAGGTTTGCACTTACTGAGTGGCCAAATCTTACAAAATATCCCACAGCTAACAGTACGATAATACCATGTAATTTCTACAGTTATACTGTCAGTTTAACTGTACTTTCTACTTATCAGTAGTAATACTAAATAATCTCTATCGTCATCAAACCAGTACTTTCTACTTATCATTGCTAATTCAGATGTATCCATAAAACTTCTTTAAGATACCCACCTATAAAAAATAATATATCCGAAGAGTAACAAATTCTGATAACTTGAGACCTGATAAAATGATGAACTTGATTATTTTTTCACATCTTGCCTACAAGAGTTTTCAGCCCGGCCCACCAACTTGACACCTGGACACTACATGTAATAATCATCAAGTACAAAATTCAATACAGTAGTTCACTTAAAGGCTAGCTAGTCCATGAAAAGGTTACTTCCTTTTTCATCTGACTTTGTTGTTCGGTAGTAAAATTACTGTACAGTAGGTATCTGATTATATAATAATGTTTATTCATGTATTTGTGATAAATTGTGTCAAGTATTATTACCTTATTTTTTTTTTTCTTTCCTTTCCAGAAGTCCTTTTTTCTAAGCAAAAACAAGCCCATCGAAACTAAGTAAAAAATGTGGATTTACTGTCAAACCCTTGATACCACTCCCCAACCACATAATTCCCTATATAACATAGAAAACTTGAGTATCTATGCCTCGGGAGTAAATATATATACACAAGTAATATCATTCATAGTTATATAACACAAAACACTATAAAAGCTTAACCCTTTTGCTGATGCTCTGATGCATTGCAACTTATACTTATATATATATATATATATATATATATATATATATATATATATATATATATATATCTATATATATATATATATATATATATACACATACATATACTGTATATACATATATACATACATATATACATATATACATATATATATATATATATATATATATATATATATATACATATATATATATATATATATATATATATATATATATATACATATATATATATACATATATATATATATATATATATATATATATATATATATATACAGTGTGTGAATGTATATATGCTGCTTGATGGTGCCACAGTGTAGCCTTTTGAGGAGGTAACTTTGTACTTTCGGGACATGAAAGATCACTTGGAAAGTACGGTCAAGACAAGAAGACATGTTTGTTTTTCCTCTTGACCATAGCCGGGAATCTAACAGGAAACTTAATGGTACTGAATTGTAGAAAGTTATCCTACAGAAAGCACAAGATAATTAAGGTGAAGAAAAGTTAATACTGTTAGCACATACATACAAGGGGGGATATGGAAAGTGTACGTGGTGGAAACTACCTTCTTCTGTCCGAAAGAAAATAAGACCGGTGATCACAGAAACATTGAACCACAATATGAGGGTTGTCTTTATTACTATATAAAGCTCTTGAACTAAAATAAAAACAATTTACATTATTTACAATTTACATTATTTACACATATAATAGTTTCTTTGCATTATCACAACATCACTGTATCAATCACATTACTAAAAGTTTATATCTTACTTCTCAGTAAAAAAAAAAAAAAAACTACACTAATCAAAATTGTCTTCTGGCGATGATGGGATGGTAATACAAGTTTCAAATGTGTTGCCTGGTCTTGATTTTTTTACTTCAGTTATATTATCAAGCCTTATAGTTCCTTTTCTTTTACTAACACTCGTTGAATGGTGATATCTAACTTTAGATGAGCCTTCATTAAGTCTTGAAGAAAATCTACCATTTAGCTTGACTTTTTCTTGAGAGCAATAATTTTTTTCATGCTTAATTACTGGAGAGTTTGGTAGTACAACTAAATCAGGATCATTTTTAGTTATTTTCTGATAAGGATTTGGAGATTCTATAATCTCACAATCAGAAGAATCTGGTACATATATGGGAAACACCTTTTTCCTTTTAGGCAAACTGCACTCACTAACTTCGGGGGCTTCCATTTCCACCAACCTGCTCTCACTCACTTCAGGGGCTTCCATTTCCACCAACCTGCTCTCACTCACCTCGGGGGCTTCCCAATCCATACCTCGTAATATATCCTCTTCAGAAATTAGAGGATTTGGTAAAAGGCTACCCTGACCTTCCTTACCATTTGTCACCTCATTTTTTGACGAAGGAAAACAAAGAGGTATATTTAAATCAGTCTGTGAAATGTTTTCATCACCGATATCTTCAAAAGAATTTTGAAATACCTCCTTCTTATTAGATACTTCCATGTCGCCAAAGGAAATACTATCTCTTTTATTATCCACATAGTTTTGCTTTAGAAATTGTTGTTTTAGATTTTCCCTACAAACTTCTCGACTAATATAATTGACAATTTTTCTCTCTACATTTGGATCAGCATACTTGAGAAGATTTTCAACATTTTCAAATATTTGTGTATATGGCAAGTCAAAAGTTATGGACTGGAGCTTTTTAATCATATTTTGTATAGGAACTCCACAGACAGTTCTATCATCTATTGCCTCTCTACTGTCTGAATTTCTGGTTAATTTCTCATTACAAAAACCTAATTCACTTGAGGCTGGCAACTTTAGTGCTGTAGCAGATACATTTTCAGTAGATAATATTCTGTGACTGTCATTTAAATTAACAAGATTTCCTGTTGGGGGCTTAGAAACTGAACTCTCTTTAGTAATGGCTGTTTCATCCAATATTTTTGAATAAGACTCAGGGGATATTTTTCTGTCCCATTCACCATTTTGAAAGTCTGGAGAGATACATTTGTGAGAAATTTCTTTACATATGTCATCAGCCAACACAGAACTGTCATGTATTTTTTTTGAACCCAACAATTCCATAGTATTACTGATCTGTCCACTCACACTCACTGTAGTGTCTTTATTCTTATCCACTGACTGGTTCTTACCAGATTTAAACATTGCTGTTTTATAAACATAACCTGATGAAGATTCTTTCGAAAAATCTTCCACTGGATCTTTTGATGCACAAATCATTTCATTTGAAGAGTTCTGAAGATTTTCACGCTGGGAAATCTTTAGTTTACTTTGCTTGTCAATAATTTTCTTACATATGTTATCAATAACTACATTTTCAACCTTTGGTTTACCAGTAACAGTCAAGATATTTCTTACATTTTTAAAAATAGCATTGTAAGTTTGACCTACAGTTTGTTCTGCAAGGGAATTGATGTCTAACCCCAGATACAATTTCTTGCTTCGTATACTATATACTCTACTATACACCCTTTTTACCAGTATGCGAGACTCTTTAATTTTAGAATTATCAACACCTATTTTTCCATTAGTATCTGATGATAGGAGTCTATAAATCTTGTATAAGTGATTACAGTTTTCTCTAATTGCGAGGTACTCCCCCATGCAAACATTTTTCCATTCACCTGAGCTAACCTTACAATAAAGATCTGAAACCCATTCACCTAATTCAGATAATAGGTCTTTCAAAACCAAAAGTGTTTTAAAGCACCTCAAAAATAGGTCATCAGTACAGAAGGGGCAACTCTTTTCGCTTTTACAGGAAACTTTCAAATAAGAAGAATCTTCAACATTAGTTACATTACTGCTCGAGAGTTTTGGCTTTATTGAGGATACTTCTTTGAATGAATTTTGTGTATACTCTGGTTTCGGTAGTATGTCTATTGAAGATGTGATATTACTGTGCATCACTGACATTTCTTCAGCAAGGCCTTTCCTGTATTTTGAATCACAAGAGTTATCTAAGTGTACAGAGGATGAGGATGCAAAGTCTACAGTACCCATGCTTATCTTTGAAACTACTTTCTCACTTCTACTTACAGTTTTCTTTGGTTTTGCTTGACGTGGTTCTGCACCTAAAAAGAAAACAAATAAAACCTATAAACTGAATAAAAGGAGATTTATGGTGAAACTACTAAAAGCAACTGATCTTTGTATTGAAAAATTTCTCCAATATAGGAGCTAACATACAATAAAGTAAAAAATTTAATTTTAATGAATACCTCTATTAATTCAATACTTACCTATGAGTTCTAATGGTAATACTTATAGTGTGTGTGAGGTCCTCAACCTTAAAATAAAAAACTCTCTTTCAATCCAACGAGGTACTGTACCATGAGTCAGAACATGGGCTAAAACTGTGATTGGTGGTCCAGGAGATGTCTCTAACCAAGGGCTCTCATACAGTGTTATCAAAGTTGTTAATGACCTGTCACCCTACACCAATATTTGAAGGGGAGAGGAAAGGGGCGTTATATGACTCACAGGTATTGAAATGATAAATTATAATTAAATCTGTTAATTCAACAAATCTTGTTTATGATTCACAATGCTGAATACCACACTTCCCACGAGGTATGGATATCATTAATAAAGTTAGCCCTCCTAATAATATGGGATAAAGAATTTTGCAGATATGATATCCTAAGCCTGAAAGACATTAAAAAATTTGTTTGCTAACAGCAATACCGATAGTAAACTAACTAAAAAAAAAAAATACACACACTCACACTCCCCAAGAGGTATGAAAGTCATTAATAGTTAGCCCTCCTAATGATAAGGGATAAAGAATTTTGCAGATAATATGAGATCCTAAGCTCTAAAGACATTCAAAAATTTGTTTGCTAACAGCACTACTGGTAGTAAACTAACTAAAATAAACACACACACACAAACTCAACACTTCCCAAGAGGTATGAAAATCATTAATACAGTTAGCCCTCCTAATAATAAGGGATGGAGAATTTTGCAGATAATACGAGATCCTGAGCTCTAAAGACATTAAAACATTTGTTCGCAAATAACCCCCCATATTTGAAAATGGAACATTCTTTAATTCTATCTTGGCCCTCATTTTATTGTAAATATGTTCTGGATTTAATTACCAATATTTTCAGCCTTCTTTTAGTATACAACACAGTACACTTGGGATTCAAGTTATTGCCTTGTTAATTTTCTATTTAACTAAGCAAAGAGTCTACCTTGGAGAATTTAGGCTTAGACTCATTTGTTGAACAAATATAACTATCAAGGACAATTAGATAATAAACTAATTGTTATTTTTGTAATACAAGGACTACTTAAACTCTAATAATAAACTAAAAATTCATAATACAAATGAATACAAAAACTAATTGGGATTAACTTACTGCAGGCATCAGTCTTTGCTGACATGGATTTGGGTTCAAAACACTATATATTCATCAATTCATCCCAAATAATCTCAATAATGATTATTACATTGTTAAGCTGGACAGAAATGAATCAGTTATATTATGACATCTGAACATTTTGTTAAGTACAGTCATACCTCTCTTCACAAAAGAATCTGTTTACGAAATTTTCACGCTGCGAAACGAGATGCAAATATTTTTATGACACCCTTTGCGAAAAATGTTTCATGTTAAGAAAAGATTTTTTCCAGCCAGGCAGAGAATAAAATAGTCACCCATTAATAAAAAGTTGAAGAAAATAACAAATTCGAAGATAATTTGTATTTTTCCTAACCATACAAACCTTAGCTATTTACATTGGGTTTACCTTTTAGCGTAGCTGAAATGGCGAGCCATTAGAATTTAGCGAGGGTGTATTACCCCCGCGCTAGTTAGCAGGGGGGTAGGGGAGTGGTAGCTAGCTACCCCTCCCCCCCTCACACACTGGTGAACTGCTTCACTTTCACTTAGAGGTAGGACTTGTCTTGGGGGACAGGGCTGGCGGGCAAATATATGTAAATAGCTAAGGTTTGTATGGTTAGGAAAAATACAAATTATCTCCGAATTTGTCATTTGTTCCGTAACCGAAATACAAACCACGCTATTTACATTGGGTGACTTACCCCTTAGGAAGGGTGGAAAGTCCCCAGCCATACTGGCTTTGGCTTTACCCGGGAACTCAGAATCCGAGTGAGTCGCACTCGAGAAAAGGAGTCCCTGCACCTCACAAGTTCCTTGCTCCGCAAGGAACCGTGTGGCCTACATAAGCTTGTGTGTGAAGGAAGAAGTGTGACCCATCCTAGGCAGTTGACCTGGAGTTCCAGAAGGAACTCTGGGTTAGGACGTTCCCAATACCACCTCGTCAGGGTATGGGGGACGCGACAGTATTGACTCAATACTCGAAACACAAGGAAGCATGGTTTACCTGGAGAGGTTTGAGGTCAGCTATGCAGAGACCAGGATGCTGCTTCCCAGTAGAGGGGATGATGAAGAAAGAAGTAAGGGCCAGACATACTTCTTTCATCATGCAGACTAAAACCTGATAACAATGCCCTCAACCTTCTGCTACCTGTCCAAAAAGGAGCCTGAGGTTAGACCAGCTGTTGTGTAGCCACCACAGAGCAATAGAAACGTATCGATACTCCTGTGGGTCACGTCCTGCAGGAAGCGGGCTGCGAAGGTCATTAGACGCTTCCAGACTCCCGCTTGTAGCACCTGCATCACAAAGTAGTATTACTCGAAGGCGAGGGACGTTGCGATGTATCCGACATCGTGCTGTAGGGCGACGTGACGGGGGAGGGTCTGGATTCAGGTCGAGATGAATGTCCTTGAGTCCGAGCTGAAGAGGTATACTGGTGACTCTCCCCCGTGTCCTTCTTGTGCTCCCAACCCGGCTGCACGTGAGGACAAACTGCAGCTGTTCCCAAAGATACCCCTCGATTCCTTTACTGGCAAGAAGGAGAAGGTTTTGGGTCATCTGATACAGAATGGTGACTCGAAATCTTGAAGGAATTGGACCGAAGGGCCGGGACCCCAAGATTCTGAGTCTAGCCAACAACTCAGGAGCAAACCTGAATGTTGCCTTCCCCCATTCCTTAGAAAGGGCGGAGTCGTACGAGACCAAGAAGATTGCTTACACACTGGCCGTGGCCAGAGTGAGCAGGAGCCCCAAGACGGAATACGATCAGAGGCCTGACGTAAAGGGTCTAGAGAAGATCTCTTAAGGGACTAAAAAGTCCGAACCATGCTCCATGTTAGAGGTCTCACTCCGACGGGGGCAGGGACGTTCGCAGCTTCGCATGAGCGAGGAAAGGTCCAGCGGGAAGGAAAAAGTTTATTCCTTTCAGCCTGAAGGTCAGGGAAAGGCTGAGCGACAGGCACACTGCCGAGAGCGGAAAGGAGTTTCCTCCCGCCGAAAAGCAATAAGTTCGTTATTGATGGAGAAGAGGCCTCAAGGGAAGAGGTATATCTCCCACGACACCAACCACAGAAGACTCTCCACTTCGCCTGGAAGACCCCTGCGGATGACTATCGCAGATGACGCGACCTCCGCCCCGCGACTGTAGCGGGTTGTCTCTTCTTGAGGAGGAGGCGTAGTGTCTCCAGGCATGAAGCCGAAGCGACGCCCCGGCTCGTGAAAGATGTTGCAGTGTGGTTGTTTGAGTAGCCTGTGCCGTGGGAGAAGCTCTCCCGGGAGTTCCGTCAGGGGAAGCAGAGGGTCCGGAAACCGTTCTGCGTATAGTCCCAGTGGAGCTCTCAGGGCCATTGAAAGGTTGACAGACAACCTGGTCTTGTTGAGACCCATTCTCAACAGACAACAAAGGAGGGAAGACGCAGGCGTCGATGTTGTCCCACCATCACCGGAATGCATCTTGCCAAAGAGTCTCGGGGTCTGAGACTGGAGGGAAGAACAGCGGAAGCTTGAGGTTCCAAGCTGTCGCGATCAGGTCCCCCAGGACTTGCTGGTTACTCAAGGCCAAAGACCCCCAGGTACACTCTTTCTACGAGGCTCTGCTCAGATAGTCGGAGAGAACATTCCTCTGCCCGGAATGAGCGAGCCAATGGTGGTATTGAGAGGATCTCAAATCATCTCAGTATCTCTACTGCAAGATGCGAAGGTATGAAAATGCGTCCCTTGCTGGTTAGAACACGCCAGTACCATGAAGTCGTCGCGCAGGAGCTGTAGGATCTGTAGAGGGGCCAGACTACGGCCCCTAAGCCTGCCTGAATGATGGAGAGGTATCCTTCAGGTCCTGACCATAGGCCTGGACCGGAACATGCCCCCCCTCCCCCCCTTTTCTTTGACGAGTCTGAGAACTGCATCAAAAATGTGGGGAAAGGACGAGAATATCCACTCCCATCAAGAGGTTCTATAGGTCAACACCCATTGCAGGTCTAAGCGTTCCGCTGGTCCCATAGGGGCCAGAAAGTCCGGTTAATCGTTGCTTTGAAACCACCGGAACTTGGGCCGCCCCACAGGGAACTTATCCTGAGGTGACCATTCGGAACTTTAGACGGGCCAATGAGGAAAAGAGACCTAGGAAATGTTCCAAGGTAGGGCTGAAAGTTCTGCCTGACTGAAAACAGGTACTGCGACTCTCCTCAGCCTTGCCACAGTCAACTGAAGGGAAGGCTCGGAGGAGGCGGCAACAGAATCTGGCGTCCCCAGGCGGTCACCCATCCAAGTACCGACCAGACCCGACGTTGCTTAACCTCGCTGGACGGACGAGAAGCGGGGTTTCCAACGTGGTAAGGCCGTTGACTCAATATCATGGCTAGATACTCCAGATGTTGAGGCCGAAGAAGAGAAGGCTCCTAGCAAATTACCATGAACCCCCACTCATGGTAAGGATCCGGAAGCTTGTCCCGGCGTTGAAGAAGGTCAAACCCGAGCCTACCAGAGTTGACCAGACCTCCAAAAGGCGAAGAAGGCGGAAGCCTGCTCCTGAGCGGCCATGAGAAAAGCAGGGAGAGTTCTCTGGGGAAAAACCTGCGATGCCACGGCAAGATCGCCACACTGCATCTTAAGCAGGAATACCTGTAGTCTAGGTGGAATTCCAAGAGCTTCCTGGAAGATGGATGGAATGGAAACTGAAATACCCGTCCTTCCGATCCAGGGCCTAAGGAGTCCTGTCGCCTCGTTACCAGTCTGATCGATTCTGCTGTTCCACGCTGGACGAAGTTTGTTCGACAAACTTGATCAGAGCCGAGAGGTCGACTACGGAATTCCCGTCTCAGATACTTTCCTACGAGAAAGGATCGACTGAAGAAGCCGGGGGGTGAAGCCGTCGACGATCCTATGGAGGACCTTCTCCTAAGGCATGGATCATTCTGCCCAAACGAGCAAACTCTTGCCGACCCTATGGCATAGAGGTTCAGTGACACTAAATTCGCTGACAGAGACGGCAGGCGCGATATCCTTGGCTGATCACGGAGATCGTGCAGGAATCGGCATCGGGAAGCTGATATCCGGATGAGTAACCTTAGGCATCCTCCCAGCGTGAAACCCGCAAGGGGGGGGTAGCCAATCCTAGAGTTCGTGAACTCTGCCACTCCCTCTAGGATTGAGCGCTGAAGCAAGCTGTTAATCATCCGATCCTAGACGGTCAGAAAAAATCATTGGCGCCCATTGGAGCGTGGCAGAAAAGGGCGCGCAGATGTGCACTGGCGATTGAAGAAAGCTGGCGCACAGAAGGGCAGAAGTAAAGGTGAGCGCTGGCGAGCAGGAGGAAGATCTATGGCAAGACTCGGCTACCGGAGATCGTGGTCCACAGCAGGCAAGCGCTAGATCGCTACTGATGGTGTTCAGGGAAACTGACACGCGTGGCAGATCGATGGCGATCGTTGACGCGTAGGAGATCGCTGACGAGCAGGCGAACGTTGACGCGTCTATGGTCGCTGGCGAGCTGGAGATATCTGGCGAGCAGAAGGCAACGCGTGGAAGCCCGTGTGTAGAAGAAGAGTCCTTGTCCAAGACCTGAACCGAAATTCTAGATCGCGAGCGCGAACGTGGGCGCACAGGGCGCATAACAGGAACCAACAGGAACAGCAGAGATGATCATCATGAGAGCGCTGACGAACAGGAAAGCGCTGGCGAACAGGAGAGCGCTAGCGATCAGGAAAGCGCTGATGAGCAGGAGAGCGCCTGTGCGCTAACACTGAGCAGGAGAGCAGGAGAGCGCCTGTGCGCTAACACTGAGCAGGAGAGCAGGAGAGCGCCTGTGCGCTAACACTGAGCAGGAGAGAACACAGCAGAAGGGCGCGCAGGGGAACCCTGACACGCAAGGGAAGAACCCCCGTAGGAGGCAACCCTTTGCCCCGAAGGGATCGTTGCCCGTCGGGAGACTGATGTCCGTCGGAAGACCGTTGTCTGTCCGTCGGGAGACCGATGTCCGTCGGAAGACCGTTGTCCGTCGGAAGACCGTTGTCCGTCGGGAAGACCGTTGCCCGTCGGAAGACGAGGTCAGACTGCTGTCCATCTGCACCAGGGGCGAAGATCAAGAAGAAGGAGTTGTAGGCTGCATACGGAGATTCAAAAAGGCGCCTCTCAGCACCCTTATAGAGAGAAGGGAGGCCCTTACGACGTAGCGGACGGTGAGCCTTACGGCGAAGGAGGCCAACAGCAACAACAGCAGAAGAGTCCTCCGAAGAGGAGTCTCTATGAGTGTACTCTCTCGCGAACGAAAGAGAAACACTTCGTAGAAGAGACGGGTCAGCCAGTGACCTAAAAGGAGCAATCCTCCGAAGAGGGGCTCCTGCAGTTGCCCAGCCCCTTGAGCGTAACTGCAGGTGCGACCGCTCAGCACCAAGAGCATAGTCGCACGAAAAAAAGGCAAGAGAAGAACCCCCCAAAGGAAGAAAAACTCAAGCCTGGACAGGAAAAACTTCCCTCGGAAGGAAAGTTACCCACACAAGGAGGCGAGCCTCCTGAGTGTTCTAAAATGAACTGGAGAGCTGTTAATCATTACGGGAGTACTTCCAGAAGAAGGTGACACGCCCCTGACGAAGATCTATAGGGGAGGCAGCAACAGCCGAAACCCCAGGCCTCAACAAGACAGTTCACTCCGTTGTCACATTACAGAAACGAACCAGATCGTTAACTGTAAAAAAATAAAAAAAAATCATTAGTTAACATTCATTCCCCCGGGAAGGCTCCGAAGAGGAATCCCGAGGGAAAGGAACCCAAGAATTACACAACAGGCACGTGCCCTCACAACCACTTACACTAACGGAAGGAGAGCTGTAACCAACACAGAATTATAATAATTACAATTATGTAACTATGTAATTATGTAATTATGTAATTTAAAAATGAATGAACACTAAAGAAAGAACGAAAACCCCGAAAGGAATCGTTCTACAGAACTGAAGAATCAACAAACACAATTAGATTCATAAACTAAATGAGACAAAACGTACGGCGTAGCAACCCCCCCACACGGGAAGGAAGCTACAAAGACGTAGTAAGTAACGTAGTAAAAGGGTGAACGACCTCAAGAGAGAGAGGGAGAGAAAGACCGAAGTCAAACTCGATCGCGACCCATGAAATTACACCATGGTGGCCTAACTGCCGAGAACTCCACGGAGATATCGTACACTACACACACAAGCACAAACTCTGAAAAGGAAACTTACTGATTTCTATCCTCAAATATATACATAAACATGAGAAAATGTTAACATATATATTGAGTAAAAGAAAAGTAAGTGATTAACCCTGGATAGGTACGGTGGGTCGTTCGCGACCCCGAGCGTAAAAAAAAAACAGGTTTTTCTCACGTGACTCACCCCCGTGACTGAATTTGTGGGTGATCGACCTGCAGGAGGTGTCTCCCCTACACGCTCTAGTAGTGTCCAGATGTGCATTGCTGTAGCTGTACTCCTTCCCCGATTTCTGAGACGAGTCGGGGTCGTTCGCGACCGAGTTTACCCTTCTAAGGTAGTTTGCATAATTATCAAAGTTATTACGTATTATGAAATTGTCGTAGAATGGTGCAACTTGTATAGGTTATCAGTTGTGGAAAGTCTTGGTGGATTGTTTGGCTACCATGTGCATGATTTTTTTTTTAGTTAAAATGTCGTTCATCACCACGAGGACCATTTTACCGCGAGTGCCCCTTTTTCATTTTTTTTCATTTTTTTGCCAAGTCATTTTTCCGTAAGATATTGCCAAATAGTGTCGTAAAACTTTTGCTTGTTTAGTGTTGGAAAGTGTGTCTAGATGATCTGGCTACCCATGCATGACTTTGTTTTTGTCAGATACGACGTAGTTATTGGTATATTGGGTATTTAACTGCGGTTACCAATTTCTGTTTTTTTTCAATATTTGTAAAAATTACTACGTAGTAAGGAATTGCCGTATATTATTCATTTTTTTTTTCATGTTTATGTGTTAGAAAGTGTGCCTTGATGGTTGGGCTAACACGTGCATGTCTTTTTTTGATCTGAGATGCCGTATATTAGAATGTCGGGCATTTTACCGCGAGTACCCCTTTTTCATTTTTTTTCATTTTTTTGCCAAGTCATTTTTCCGTAAGATATTGCGAAATAGTGTCGTAAAACTTTTGCTTTTTTAGTGTTGGAAAGTGTGTCTAGATGATCTGGCTACCCATGCGTGATTTTGTTTTTGTCAGATACGACGTAGTTATTGGTATATTGGGTATTTAACTGCGGTTGCCAATTTCTGTTTTTTTCCAATATTTGTAAAAATTTACTACGTAGTAAGGAATTGCCGTATATTATTGATTTTTTTTTCATGTTTATGTGTTAGAAAGTGTGCCTTGATGGTTGGGCTAACACGTGCATGTCTTTTTTTTTATCTGAGATGCCGTATATTAGAATGTTGGGCATTTTTGCGCGAGTTCCCCTTTTTAATTGTTTTGCATTTTTTTGCTTAGTCATGTTACCGTAAGGAATTGGCAAGTAGTGTCGCAAAACTTATATTTTTATAGTGTTGGAAAGTGTTTCTAGATGATCTGGCTACCCATGCCTATTTTTTTTAGCCAGATATGGCGTATATATAAGTATGTGTTCGATTTTCCTGTGATTGCCATTTTTTCGTTTTTTCCCATTTCTTTCAAAATTACTACATACTAAGGAACTATCACAGAGTAATGATTCATTTATATGTTTATTTGTCGGAAAATGTGCCTTGATGGTTTGCCTAGCACGTGGCTGAAATTTTTTTTTCTGAAATGCCGTATATTAGAATGGCCATTTTTCCACGAGTGCCCCTTTTTATTTGTTTTGCATTTTTTTGCTTAGTCATGTTACCGTAAGGAATTTGCAAGTAGTGTCGCAAAACTTATAATTTTATAGTGTTGGAAAGTGTTTCTAGATGATCTGGCTACCCATGCCTATCTTTTTTTTTTTAGCCAGATATGGCGTATATATAGGTATGTGTTCGATTTTCCTGTGATTGCCATTTTTTCGTTTTTTCCCATTTCTTTCAAAATTACTACGTACTAAGGAACTATCACAGAGTAATGATTTATTTAGATGTTTATTTGTCGGAAAATGTGCCTTGATGGTTTGCCTAGCACGTGGCTGAATTTTTTTTTTCTGAAATGCCGTATATTAGAATGTTAGCCATTTTTCCGCGAGTGCCCCTTTTTATTTGTTTTGCATTTTTTCGCTTAGTCGTGTTACCGTAAGGAATTGGCAAGTAGTGTCGCAAAACTTATATTTTTATAGTGTTGGAAAGTGTTTCTAGATGATCTGGCTACCCATGCCTATCTTTTTTTTAGCCAGATATGGCGTATATATAGGTGTGTTCGATTTTCCGGTGATTGCCATTTTTTCGTTTTTTCCCAATTCTTTCAAAATTACTACGTACTAAGGAACTATCACAGAGTAATGATTCCTCTAGATGTTTATTTGTCGGAAAATTTTGTTTACTTTTTTTTTGATTGAATATCATCAATTTTTTTTAGCTAAAATATTATATTGTTTTACATTTTTCTTTTTTTTTCGATTTTATTTCCCTTCAAAAAATTTTTTTTGGGTCAGAATTATAATTTTATAGTCGTAAAATAATCGACAATTATCCAGCAACCCACCATACAATTTTTATGCATATCCAATAATAATTAGATTAGTAAATAACACCTTGAAATTGACATACCCTTCCGATATTTCAAGTGGCAGATTAGGGAGTCTGAGTCAGTGTGGTTGGCGGCCATTTTGTGGACATATCCGAAGCGTAAGCTGCCCTATCTATATATATTCTTGTTCCCTATAGAATTTGTGATATTTTGGTATATTTTTACCTGCATAAATATCATATTATATATTAAATATATGTATTTTTTTACGAAATTTCTAAGTACTCAAAAAATTACCTTTAGATATGGCCCCTGATATAAATGTAATTTACAAAATAATGAAGATTTTTTTACATATTTCTATTTTAGGATAACATATGTTTATTCCCTAAAAAAATTAGCCACTTCCTATTTCATTTGGGTACCCAAAAAAATTCATGAAATTTGGACAAATTTTTTTGGCCAAAAAAAGTTACCCTTTTTTTCTCATTTCAGATCTTCACCTCCATGGGTCTGACTTCATCCAAAATACATCAAGATGTGTCCTAAACATTCAAGAATCAATTCCTAAAAGGATTTGTGTATATATGTATAAACTTTTTTTTTATGAATTTTTATGTCAGGTCTTTTTTTTTTCTACTTAATTTTTTAAAATATTTATAATAAATAGTTTTTCTGCAGATGAGTAGTATTTATCTTTACAGTTGTTTTAAGCATTCATTGAAGTTTTTTTTGGCAAAAGAAAAAAGGAGGTTACTGCAAAAACTGATTTTTCAAGAATTTTTTTTGGCGTCGGGGTCGTTCGCGTCCGAGTATACCCTTAAAGGGGTGTCCGAGGAGCGTACCTATCCAGGGTTAAGTAAAGACAAAACAAACAATGGCTGCCAAGCGAGGACAAAGACAGAGACGTCTGTCCAAGTCCGAGCCAAAAGTGAAAAGTGAAAGTGAAGCATTCACCGGTGTGTGAGGGGGGGAGGGGTAGCTAGCTACCACTCCCCTACCCCCCTGCTAACTAGCGCGGGGGTAATACACCCTCGTTTAATTCTAATGGCTCGCCATTTCAGCTACGCTAAAAGGTAAACCCAATGTAAATAGCGTGGTTTGTATTTCGGTTACAAAACAAACGGGTTTTCACAATAGAAAATGTAGCTGTAGTCTATAGTAGGGGTAACTATGATAGTACAGTACATATGTTACTGTATAATTTGTTTATGTGCAGTATGGTACTATATATATTGAATTATTTTCCATTTATTATTACATTATGTTCTAATAACTACTTAATTTACAGGTATTAACAGTTAGTTTAGGTAAATTGAATGGTTCAAATGTATTTGACTGTACAGTATTTCATTGTGGTTATACTGTAGCTTTATTATAAGATTTATTGTGGTGCTTTGTAGGGTTTGGAACAAATTAGGCAATTTACATGTAAAAAGTGACTCACAACAAGAAAAAAAATCATGTTACGAAAGCCACTCCAGAACGAATTAATTTTGTGTTGTGAGGCATTACTGTAAATTGAATACTGAATCATAATGACATCAAATATGCATAACTTACTTGATTTATGGATATTTTCACAAAAATCTCCCTTTTCACAATAACCTTCTTTATACTCTTTACAATTGTACATCTTGTAGACTTTAGGATGATACCGAATTTCAAAAATGCTATGACTTAATGGACAAGAATCGCCTCTGGGACACTTAGAAGAGCTTTCAGAACTGATGTTGTCGCATAGACTAGGCCTGAAAAGGAAAAAAAGGTTAAATCTATGGCGAATACTAAACACAAAAACTAAGTAATTAGTAACATGATTCATCATAACTAATCAACACCCAAGCAAAAAGGCCCAACAATTATTTTACAAAAAACTCTCCAAGACTGAATACAGGTTAAGAGAGTAATTTTACTTAGAACACTTCAACACCCTATAATAACGATTAGGAAGAACAAAACATTAATAAGTTTAAATTTTCATCAGAGATGATTCATTAATTCATACTTAAAAACCTCAAATATGAAATTGCATCACAAACAACCCAAGCAAGTACCTAAGCATCAATTTTTCTTATTAATAATGATAGAAATATACTGAGCACCGAGAGGATGTTGGAGTGACAATGTGGATGGTCTATCTCTCAATTAAAAAGCAATGGTTATTATGAATTATCTTATAAACATTCCTAATTGTACGACCTCTGCCACACAGGTCTGCCCAACACTGACAACTATAGTCATGGTTGGCCTCAAACTCATGAAAGATGAGGATTAACTTTAGCTTTAGTACAATATCAGTCCTTAAAAAGTTTATAAAGTACATAATATGTATAATAGGAAATATCTTGAAACAATAAATGTTCATACAGCAGATGGTAAAGCTGCCTTTGTTTCTCATGGTATACAGATAAACTTTGCAGGTATTTTATCTTCCCTCCCGTTCATTATCGTTTCAGTTAAGGAGATTTCATTAGTACACAAGAGTGATTGCACATTAGGTGAAAAGACATAAAAGCACTGAGTTATATAATACTAGATACAGCAGAGCATAATCGGTTGTAAAACAGGGGAGAGAAAGTTTAATACACAGATAACTTATTATCTTCTCGATGCAGACCTGATCTGTACTTCCATTCATATCTTGCAAAAAAATGACTTTTAGAAGAAAAAAACTATTTGATTGGAGGTCTACATCAGGTCTATATAGGGTAGTAATCCCAGGTTTTAATATTAAGTATCAAGGAAGGAGATAGAATTTGGAAATTCACTAATTTTCAGGATAAATTGCCATGGCGTCACAAGACTGAAGGTCAGAGACAAAAATCTTATGCAGTTTGGAGATGTCAAGTCACCTTATTAACCCTTTTACCCCCGGGGTATTTGGACCTTAATTTTTGTCATAGAGAGGTCAGGTTGGTCTCATTCTCTTGGAAAATGCCTGAATTTTCTCAAAAAATTATCAAAAAATATGAAAAACAAATTTTTATAGCATTTTTTTGCAAGGACGTACCGGTACGTCCATGGGGGTAAAGGGATGGCTTTTGTGAAACGTACCAGTACGTCCTTTGGGGGTAAAAGGGTTAAGTGGTATGAATGTTAAAGCCCTGTCCTTAAAAAATGGCATTAGCCAGCCGGCCACCTTAAGACTATATTTTGTTTCAAATCAATTAGACATGAAAAAAGAAATGTTGGGTAGAGTTAAACACATCTTATATCATGATGTTTTAATATCCTTAAACGTAGTAGGTTGGCCAGGGCACCAGCCGCCCGCTGAGATACTACCGCTAGAGAGTTATGGGGTCCTTTGACTGGCTAGACAGTACTACATTGGGTCCTTCTTTTGGGTTACGGTTCACTTTCCCTTTGCCTATACATACACCGAGTAGTCTGGCCTATTCTTTACAGATTCTCCTCGGTCCTCATAAATCTGCCAACACTGACATTACCAAACAATTCTTTTTCACTCAAGGGGTTAACTACTTCACTGTAATTGCATAGTGGCTACTTTCCTCTTAGTTGGGGTAGAAGAGACTCTTTAGCTGTAGTAAGCAGCTCTTCTAGGAGGAGGACACCAAAATCAAACCATTATTCTCTAGTCTTGGGTAGTGCCATAGCCTCTTTACCATGGTCTTTCACTGTCTTGGGTTAGAGTTCTCTTGCTTGAGGGTACACTCAGGCACACTATTCTAATTTCTCTTCTTGTTTTGTTAAAGTTTTTCTAGTTTATATAGGAAATATACTTTTTAATGTTGATACTGTCCTTAAAATATATTTTTCCTTGTTTCCTTTCCTCACTGGGTTATTTTCCCTGTTGGTGCCCCTGGCCTTATAGCATCTTGCTTTTCCAACTAGGGTTGTAGCTTAGCAAGTAATAATAATTATAATAAAAAGGGATTTCTTTAAAACAAAAGGCCAATTTCCTTGTTCAAAAGTACCATGGAAGTTATCAGATTATTAGAAATTTTCCATAATTTCTAACTTCAGTATTTCTTCTCAACCTCAAATATTTAACATAATTCATCTATCAATTATGATAATAAAATACTTGAGCTTCTAACATTCTTTCCTTCATGAAAATGAAAAACTACAATACAAAGAAGGAGTCAGGGCATACCTCCTGCATCGCAACTGGAAGGGTGAAGGAGAGCAAGGCCAATCTTCTTTCACCTGGCCTACAGCATCTATACTTGGTTAAGGTTGGGACGGTGAATGATAACCATTACGTCCACAGCAACTGTTGCGTCGGGACCAAGTTATGGTACACTGACCCCTGAGATACATGTAACCTGGTGAACTCCATCCCCTTCCAAAGAATACAAATGATTACTGTATTCAAAGTTCAGCAGGACTTCTTACTAGCTCTTCTTTTTCCGAGAAGTAGCTAAAGAAGGGATAAGGACAAAGAATAACTAGAACTAGTAGCAGAAAAGAAAGAGGAGCAAGTGTGCTTCTTCTTCCCTTTGACAACAGAAGTCCTCTCAACCACTAGCCCCTGGGTTGTCAAGGTCCGAAGAGTCAATTAGGACGGTTCTCCCACGAAGGAGGATGTCAAAAGGAATTCCCCAGTTGAAACTACATCACTAGGGATACAAGGCACAGGGGAGCAGTAAATAAACCCACAGAAGGCACTATACTCCACAACAATGGCACTGTCCAGAGGGGTTCTGGCAAAAAGCAAGGATCCCCGATGGGTGGTCATTGAGGTTACCTCCTACAATGCTTAAAAAGGGCTGAAAACTCTCTAGACATATAACATCTTCAGGAGCTGACAATACATAAAGCAGCATGATTCCGACTTTTACTAATGTGTGAATTCCTCACAGGAGGGGGAAATACTTATATATGGTCATTATACACCATCCCCCTGCCTTTACTCATGAAGGACCGAGTCTGAGTAAACAAAGCAGACATAGAAAGATTGTTCCTAGGACAGAGAAAAGAACTGAAAAGGTTCTTTGGCATTAAATGAGGAGCCCCAACAAGGGATACTGATAAAAGCTTCTAACCTTCTTACCAAAGAGCTCCAATTGGGAAGGAGACTGTTGTCTACAATCAACACAAGGGGAATACTGCATGCAAGAAAGCCCCTACAAAGAGAACAAAGAAAGTGAGAACTGAAAGACACATAAGACAAATTGCTCACACACTTTAGCTTTTTTACCAGGAAGCTTCCGTTCGATAGAAGCCTTATGTTCACATTACATGAGCAAAGGATAAAGTCAAATCCATAAATCTGGCAATCAAGGATATATGTGGCTCTGAGTGGAGAAACACCCCTTTTATGATACCAACAACAAAAGATTGCCCCATTTGCCTGCTAGATGGCAATGGATGACCTCCTAAGGTAACCAGACATGCAAAGATCCTCTCAGAGAGGAGATGCTGAATAACATTCATGTGTGAAGTATAGGGATGCGACTGTCAAGTGGAAGATTTTGTTATGCGGTTGGTGAAGAAGGTCATGTAAGAGGAGAGCTCCCTCAGAACCTCTGTCAGCAGAAGTAGACAGATTGTGTGACAATCTCACCTTGTTGAGAAATCTCATCAGGCAGAAGGGGGGGAAATGTATACATGTCTAGATTGTCCCACAGGTGTTGCAAGGCATGTTTGGAGGCTGCCTGTGGGTCTGGGACTGGCAAGCAGTACAACGGAAGCTTTCAGTTGGCGGACAGCTCAAACAGGCCTATTAGCGGTGAAACCCAGAATCGGGACCTTGTTGGCTATCTACAGCTTGAAGACCATTCGGAACCAACTATCTGAGTCTTCCAACTCAGATTGTCTGCCAGAATGTTCTTCTTGCCTGGAATAAACAGAGCTGACAAGGAGTTCGCATTGTCTTTGGTCCATCACAGAATCTCGATAGCTAGATGGCATAGCTGCTAGGAAATAGTACCTCTTTGCTTGTTTAGATATGCCACCACCATTGTGTTGTTGCTCATCAACACTACGGAGTGGCCTGAAAGGAGGAGCCGTTGTAAATGTTGAAGGGGTAGACAAGCTGCCTTTAATTCCAAGATGTTTATGTGGCATTACCGATCACAATCAGACCACAGCCTGGAGGCCATGTGCTGTAACATGGACAGCCCCCACCCTTCCTTTTGATGCACCCATGAAGAGCATTAAGTCCAGGGGAGGCGAAAGAAGATCTAACCCTTTGAGAAGGTTGGAATCTAGGATCCACCAACTAAAGACTTTTTTCTAATTTGACCCTACCAGATTAAATGAAGGGTCCAAGCTCTGAGACCAGATTTATTTATTGATTTGGAGTTGACTGGCATCCTGACATCAAAGGTCATTGATGCCGATAACATTTGTCATAAATAAGGAATAAAAAGAAATTAAATTTAAAACCATAGAAGCAAAGATGTTCTTATATAAGTTAAATGGCTTCTAAAAGACTTGTTCTGAAATAAATCTAAAAAATACTGCTAGCATAGTACAACACATCCTGCCCAAGGATCATCGCAAGAATGAACCTGCCATCCTCACCTCAAGCCTCAAACAATTATCAATTTCTTATAGTGCTAAATGTGGGGCATTAGGTTGACAAATGCCCAAATAGTTGTCGCAATATGGCTGATGTTGGCCAGTCATCAGAAACTTGTGTGTCCAATGCGAAGAAGATAAAGAGTAGTCTCCCACTTTCGGGGCATATGTTATACCTCCAAGGAGATATGACATTCATTATTTCTCTCGTCTTAATTCCATCTAAACTATCCCAATGCTGCTACCAATAATCATCACACTCTTAATACTTGGTAAAAAAAAAAAAATTCTTATATAGGATGGCATAGTGTACTTTCTTAGTAGCAACTAAGCAGAACCATTCATTGCCAGTAAATCTGGCTCCTTATTTCCAGACACACCTAGGTGTGCTAGAACCTAGCAAAATTGAACTGTTATATCTCTCAGCCCCATAATAAAAAGATACTAAAATCTTTAAAACTAAAAGGTTACTGAAATTGAAAACTTCTAAAACTTGTAGGACACTTCTTACAACACTAAAAATGGTAAAATTGCCCTCCTCTTTCTAATGCTAATTTCTCAATATTGGTTAACATATCTTATAGTTTGGCAGTACATATAGAAGATACTAAGGGAAATGCTTTTCTACAATAAAAGACAATGCTATATACTCCAAATCCAACACCAGCATCAGATTTGGAGCCATCCGTAAATATAAAAGTTGATTCCCTATGTTCTTCAACATGTTCCACAAAAAGAGACCAGGCTTCTAAGTCAGTCATGTTCTTTTTAATACCGTACTAATATAATACTTGCAGGAAGATATCTCTGGTAATTTCAAAGGAGGGGTTGGTGATATCCTAAATGGAAGAAATTTATTTCTAGCTACATAATAACAGTTTCATTGTGTTACCCTAAATCCATAGGGTTGAGATTTTAGGTGTAACTCAAAACATGTTGAAGTTTTACAAGGTTTGCAGTCTGAAAAGCTAAAGAATTAAGAGATCTTTGCAACCTAAACTAATGCAGGATAGAAAACTTTCAGTAAAGGACTAAAGGTAACTCTCCAGTATCAACAAGGAGCCTTGGGATATGTGCAGTTCTAAAAGCTCCTGTGACCAATCTGATACCAGTAATGTGTAAGAAATCCAAAATCTTCAATCGGCTTGGATTGGCTAAGGAGTATATTTCACAACCATAACTAGTTTTTTTTTTTTTCTAATTAAGGCCTTGTACAACTTTAAAATAGTTTTGTGGTCTGCCCCCTGATGCATAGGGTAGAGCTTTAAAAAGATTCAAGAGCCTCTAGAGATTTTACTTTTAACACTTTCAAGTGAGGAACCCATGTCAGCCTGCAATTAAACATTAATCTAAAAAATCTAGCTTCACCTACACATGGAAGCCATTGTCCTTTGATGTACATATCAGGGTATGGATGTACTCCCCGAATACGGCAGAAATGGTCAACAACAGTTTTGCTCGTTGGAAAATTAAAATCACTTATATAAGCCCAGTGAATAATTTTGTTAATTGAGAGTTGTAGTTTTCTCTCAACCATTGCAATTCTAGCTCTAGCAAATGATATGGAGAGATCATCTACAAAGAATATTGTGAGAATACCTTAGAAATGACAGAGGATGTCCCATTTATGACTAACTCAAATACGGTTAGCCCTCTGAGAGTCCTTTCCAGCTATTTGGGATATTACCTTCTTTCTGGTCCCTGTCACCATCCTACAACAGGGTAACTTGACCCTGGTCTTTCCAGTTCTTGGAGCCTGGGGATTATGATGGATCGCCCAATCCAGCAATTTTCCTCATGCAAGCTAACACCTGTATAAAGGAATGATCAGACTCTTTGATTGATACGGCAGATGTTTTAGAGTTAGCTGGTGGAGGCTGCACACCATTAGAGTTGTCCGATTTGGCGTGTTTCGACTCCTCCAACTACAGACTAACATTCATAGGGTCAGGTTCATCAACAAATACCTCAACAGGGGAACGAAATCTAGAAGGGGGGGGGGGTGTATCGCAGGCAACGATGAGGAAGGTACTGTGTCCCAAGAGCCCTTCCACCATTATGGGTCACGGAACACTTTCGAAGCCCAGTTCTTTGGAAGGGTTTTTACATCCTTCGGCTCCCGGGGCTTAACTATGAAAGAGGCTACGAGACTAGCTGTCTCCCGAGAGGCCCCTATTGGCTGCGAAGCCTGCAGAGGCAACACGGGGACACCTACAGACTCCGGGGGAGGAGCAGTTGGCCCAGTACGAACAAATTTTTACTGGCAACAGCTGATAGTTGTCCATGAATGAAACTTGAAACCTCCCTTGGAGACCTAGAACGCCTGCTGGTTCTTGGGTGAAAGGCGTTTCGTGGAGGCACCGTCTTCTGCCTCGGTCTCCTACCCTTCTTGGTTACTTTGACTCGGATAATACCCAGCTTTGCTCACAAGGAATCAGATTTGTCAAGGGCAGCCTTGGAGTATGGATACCACAAGTGATCTTGAGAAGAAGGAAACTCCGAGGGTGGAGGAGCGGCATGCTAGGAAGCTGTACTCCTGTGCCTAGGGTCCACAGGCGGACTGGAACTCCTGGGAGATCGCGACACCGAGAGAAGGATAGGCACAGATTGTTTAATGGTCCCTGATAATCAGGCTGGAGTAGGGTCGATGACAGCTTGCTTTACAGTCAGCCCTCGGACTTTGCGGATTCGATTATTTGCAATACAGAGAACTGTATAACTCATCAAATAAAAAATCATGTATCCGCAGTTTTGCATAAGTACTCTTGCGGCCCACTGATTTCAAACCAACCGCACTCCTCTGCACCAGATCTGCTTCTTACTGCTTCCCTCTCTGCCCAGCACAACATCCCAACTCTTGCTGACTAGGCCTCACTCTTACTTTGTGTGTCCTTGCATGTGCATCTTCCGCTTCCTCCCAATGTATTTTTCCCCCCTTTTGCCCTGCTTTTGTTCAAGATCGTGGCCTCCAAGAGAGTTTCTTCAACTTCTGAAGGTTCTGCTAAATGGCAAAGGAAGCTCATGATGCTCTATGAGAAGGTAAAAGTCCTTGAAAAGTGCAACAAAAGGGGGGAAGTAGGCATCTGTAGGAAGACTTCGGCATTAACAAGAGTACTGTGAGTACTACATAGAGACTATTACAGATAAGATTTGTGCCGCTGTGGCTGCTAGTACCTCATGCAGTGCAAAGTTTGCTTCCAAAGTGAGGGAAAAGATCATGATAAAGATGGAGAATACCTTTTATTGTGGATCAAGGATCGTCGTTGACTAGCTCACTACTGTATCTGGGAAAAAACCAAGTCTCTACTCTACCATTTAACAGAGGATGATCCTCAGCCGTCCACCTGCCAAGATGTCGCAACCCAGTTGTCTTGCCAGGCCAGAGAAAGCTGGTTTGACAAGTTTAAGAGACAATTTTTTGCCTCAGGAAGTAAAAATTACTGAAGAGTCAGCCTCTGCGGATCACGAGGCTGCGGCAAATTTCCAGGACGAGCTTCAAAAGCTCATTATAGAGTAGGGGTACAAGTCAAGAATATGGATGAGAATGGTAGGTTTATGGACATTTATATTTAAAATTCTTATGTTCTATTGTTACGGTATTTTTTTCCCTAACGTTATCCCTACATTGAAGGGTCGGTTGCCTGATGCACCTTCTTCAATGCCTTCTATTAAAGGCATCCTCTTCCATTAGACCTCTTCTCACCTTATCTCGCCATCTAATTCTCTGCCTCCTACTTGATCTTCTCCCCCTAACAGGTTCTTCCAAAGCCGTCTTCACTCCCACCTTACCATCCATCCACAACACATGCCACCCCGCCTTTTCAGTTGTGACACCTATCACTTCTGTAATCTTTACTTCCCCTGCCATTCTTCTTATTTCATCCTTTCCCAATCTTTCAAGAAGTGATATTCCCATAATTCACCTCAGCATTCTCATCTCTGTTCTCTAAAGCTTTGCTCCCTCTTTACTTCTTAAAAGCCCAAGTTTCTGATCCAGATATTAACACTGGTCTATTACTGTGCTAAAGATCTTGACTTTTACCTTGATTGGTATTTTATTATCACATACCACTCCTGCTACCTTCCTCCACTTTTCCCATGTTGCTGCCATTCTATTCTCAACTTCAGCCTCACATCTTCCCTCCTGATTTATATAGTTGAGTAAAGATACTAAGAATCCCTGACCACTGTTTGGGGACTAACTTTCCATAACATTTTTCATATCCTGTGATAATACACAGCGAAATTAGCAGAGGTGACCCTCCCAAAACCTTGGGCTAACTCCGTAATGTGGCAAAATCCAAGATGGCCCCCACGTTCTCTTAGCCCATTCATTCGTTTGCATATGTTGACAATCAGCAGTGGTGTGTACTTCCACTTAATGTACTTGCGCTTAGAACATGCAAGACATATATTTTTACAGCATTTCCTGAAAATTATGACACTCATAATTGACAAAAGGAGAACAAAATCCAATATGGCCGCAATTCATATGCTAATTGTCGTTACATGAATACAACTATTGAGTGAAGATGATTAACTGACATTCCATCCCCAAAAAGGTAAATCATTAATGAATTCCATTAATACGTCTACCAGCATATACTGAATTCTCTAAATGCAAATGTATAATTTATGTGTGAGCAGCTGAAGTATGTAAGAGAAATTATATAAAATAAAGACTGCTAACATAACACACGACCGCAATATTCAAAAGAGTCAAAGTGACCAAGTTCATCTGCATCTGAACCAAATTAATCAGAATCTGTTAATGTTTCTGTGGCATCTGTGCATATGTCCAGCATAGTCTCCCCAAGTATAAAAGATTCCATCAGACTTTAGTCTGTCTTCTGCAGAAGGTGTGGAAATGCTCTACATGAAACCCATGTCAATCAAAGCTATGAATGGTTCATTGATATTGAGTTCCATGAAGCTAAATTTTTCAATTAATTTGTATTTTTACCTTTTCTCAGTGAATCATTGATGTTTAAAATAAAAAGACATTCATCAGTGATGCGATACTGCATGACTTCTATTAGGTCAAACTTTTCTTCACTATAATCTGCTAAAGCTATAACTTCAGCAATAGTTTTGTTTTCCATTGCTTCCATTTTTTAATTGGATGAAATGCTTTTCTTGTTGGGAGACTGATTGAAAAAATTTAATCTGGAATTTCTGTGAATTGTTGCACTGGAAGGCACAGTATCAGAAAACTTCCTTTCAATGAAAAATTCCGAGACAATATCTTTTCCACCAGTGTGTGCCATTTCAAAGTCCTTTACAAGTTCTTCTCATGCAACTTGGCATAATATTGCAAGGATTGAAAGGTGGTGTTTCCTAAATCATTATGGTAAGATGAAAACTAAAACAATGAGCCAAGTGTAAAACCTGTTCATCATTCGCAAGAAGTGCTGAAATTGGCCAAAGCATGCAGAGAAACTCTTATTCTGTTAATAAAATTGACTTTCCTTGTAAATTAGTAGCATTGGTCGTTTCAAAAAGTGTGATCACCCAGACTTCACTTTGGATCCCTTGTTCATTATCATCTCAATCCAGAGGTCCAAGGGTAAGCATGAATATGGTAGGTCTGTCATATATTGAGAAGAGTCCTTTATACATGTATTGACCTTTACCCACAGGTAAAGAACTAATTTCAAGTCAGAACTTGGTGAGCCATCTTCCATATTTGTTTTTATCCAGAGTGAATGTTTGAAGGCATCCCAGTCCTGAGCACTCAAGGCATGACAATTTTGGGAAAGTAAGATAGTAACAATTTTCTTTTGGTGACATGACTATGAACATTGGTTTGAAACCCTGTAAAAGCTCCTACTATTTGTGTTTGTGGTGAAACAAATTTTCCCAAACTATGGATTTATAGTTTGCCCTTGAATTGCTAGCTGTGCTATGACAGCAGATTGTCAGTTGCTGTCGTTACAGTTGGTTGACCACGCTCGAGTGCTTTGTAAGGTTGTACTTTGTGTGCACTTGAAGACATTTTTTTTCAGATCTCGGGGCTTATATTTTGTGAGTAGCTTGTCACAGTGTTTATTGGAATAATTTCAATCAATACTGTCAGGCTGAACAAACATGACATCACAATGTTATCATTGTCCAGAAAGGCTATAGATGGATAGCCTGAAGACAGTTTATAAAGGCAAACAGCATTGTTTTTTATGTCAAATTTTTCCCATGATGCATACAAATTTAGAACATCTCAGTAGCTTATACCAAGGGACAGGTTTTGCAGGTCAACTATCTCGCGACTTCTTGCGAGTCCAAGTACATTTAATGACAGTTGAGGTTTGGGTGATATATGAAAATAATAAAGACAAAGCTGAAACTTCTGCATCCTTACATGGTATAGAGAAGTTTTTTCACCAGGATATATATGCTCTTTTGATAGCTTCTCTTTCAGACATTAAGCTAGTGTTTATCAATTGTAATTTATCACAACTTTTTGTGTATGACCTTCCAGCAGTTACGTTATACACGATTGTGCTCATTTTTGTGATAGTGGTCATGAAAACGTAGTTTATTTCCAACCTGTTCCTTGATCAGCTTGATTCTGCTTGGTTTGATTGATGATACATCAAAACCATCATTCTCATCAGATTATTGTAGTTCTACACAAGATGTTGTAGTGTCCTGGAAGAACACGTGTTGAACTTAAGACAAAATGCATATTCTGAAGGTATAATTTAGAATAATCCCATTCTTTATTGTACAATGAACAAATATACTTTTTTCAACAAGATCTGATACCTAACATCTGAAGTAAATGAGTCACCAACTTTATGAATGAGAGCTAGGATTCTGTCCTTCAATGCAGCATCTTCTAGATGAAAAGTGTACAATTTGAATGTGTTCAACACATCATCTTTTTGTGCCAAACCGTAAGACCTCTTGCTACCTTGCCTTGCATGGGGAACCTGTGAGCAACAAGGATGGTAGCTCTGAAAGATACGAGGACTTTGTAAACTTTTAGTCTAGTTGCTTTTAATTGTAAACTGGTTAAAAGATTTTGATGGGAGAGAAAGACTACGGCTTTACCAAGCCCAATTAAAGTGATGTTTGTTCACTAGTGCTTGAGTGAGCGGGGTGGTTAGACTACCCCCACTAATTCCCTCCAGTGGAGGATAGTTACACCTTGCTAAAACCTTAATGGCTAGTTTCAGCTAATGCCGAAATAATGCTCCTATGTAAAGAGCGTAAGGTTTGTATCTAGTGTTAGAACGACTATAGTTTTGCCAATCTGAATTAGTGTTTGGTAATTTCAGTACCTGTACATTCTGTACTGTATTGTATTTGATTTATTAATTAAATTTTACCATTTTGAGAGTACGTAGATTGAATATAAATGTTAATTAGTGGAGCACATACTTTTTCTTAAAATTACATGTGCAGTAATTTACTTTACGTAGTGTGTTGGTGTTGGGTGGTATATCTTAGCAATCCATATTTGCCAATGGTTATATAAGCAGATGAAGAACCTGGTGAAGTAACGAGAACTTTAGGTGTGGAGGAAATAGCCCCCCTAAATCTCGAAGAAGTCACTGGCAGCAGGGTGACGGATTGGGTTTAAGGCAATAGACAAGCTGTCTCTCTTCAGTTTATACCCTTGATGCCTGGCGGATGATCTTACTATATAATTAGTATGGACTGGCAGAGGTCACTTGCCTTAGTTAGATAGGCACTGTGCATCACAAGGAACTGGCTATCCTTTGATGAATCTAGCCAATGAATCAACGATGGATTTAGTCATCTATGGAAAGTGAAAATGAAAGAATGGTCCCCAGTCCAGGGCATAGCGGGTTACTAAGAATCTCCCGGTTTATAAACACAAAAGAAAAATTGAAAATTGGTAATTGGAATGTTAAAACCATGAATCAGATTGGGAAGTTACAGCAACTGGAGAATGAATTCGAGAAGTATAATTTGGATATCTTGGCCCTAAGAGAAATGTGTTTTGTGGAGATTGGTAAGGGAATCTTAGACCAAGGCAATATGAATGTATGTATGTATGTATGTTTGTGTATGTACATACATACATGCATACACACACACACACACACACACACACACATATATATATATATATATATATATATATATATATATAAAATATATATATATATACACATATATATTAAATATATTCAGGAAGAACTGATGGAGTTGGAAGAGAGCAGGTTGAAATGATGATGATACCAAGAGCAGAAAAGGCATTAACTGAGTGGAGAGCTGTAAATAGCAGATTGTTACTTGCAAAGTTTAAATCAAAGCAGTTCAATATGAGCATTATAGTGTGCTATACACCAACAAATGATGACGCTGAAGAAAAAAAAAAAAAAAAGAGATAAATACTATTAAGAATTGCAGTGTAACAGATGTGATCCCCACAGAGAGAGATATGAAAATTGTGATTGTAGACTTCAATGTTAAAGTTGGAAAGATTAATCAAGGCATAGAGAATGTGATGGGTGTTGAGGGACTTGGGGAAGTTGCAAATGAAAATGGAGCCCATTTTTTAAGATTTTGTTCAGCTAATAATCTTGTTATTGGAGGTACTCTTTTCCACCACAAGGATATCCACAATATACATGGACTTCACCATGTGGCAATAACAAAATTCAGATAGATCACATAGCCATTAATAAAGAGAGGAGAAGGACTCTGAGAAATGTGAGAAGCTATACAGGTGCATAAATTGGTAGTGAATACTACCAAACTGAAATTAAAACTGAAAGCACCCTACAGAAATGTAGATAGAATCCCTATGTTTGATACAACCAAGCTTCTAGAAGATGAGCACAGAGAAACCTTTGGAATTGAATGAAGGAATCTATTTGCATTCTTATGAAACTTTAAGAGAAGAGCAGACAATTAACAAAGAATGGTGTGATATTAAGAACATATATCAGTCAGTTGGTAGTGAAGTTTTGGGACATGCAGTTACAAGGAGAAAGCCACGGATATCAAATGATACTTGGGATACTGTAAAAAGGAGACAAAAACAGAAATTGAATACTGAAATTTTTCGAGGAAGTAATGAAAATTACAAGGTAGTGCATGCTAAGTATTCCAGTATTGATAATGAAGTCAAAAGAAAAGCCAGGAATGACTGGAGAGAATTTTTAGATAGTAAAGCACATGCGGCTGACAAAGCTATGAATTCAGGGAGTGGCTATGGTGCAGGAATTGCTCACAGAATTATTAATGAAATCTCCACGGGGGCAAAGAAGAAGCATATACCCATCAAAGAGAGAGATTGATCTGTTATAACAATCGAGAATGAAGAAAGGCCATGAATAGGAGATATGAAGGGAATAATTTGATCGATATACCTGCAGCTAATGAAGACCTTGATGTGCTCATGAATGAATTCAGTGTTTGAAGTCAAAGCTATCCTCAAAAAACTAAGATAGAAAGCCACAGATACAATGGAATAACTGCCGAGATGATATTGGCCGAGAATGAAGTGACTCTCAGAATACTTAAAAGACATGTTGTACAGCAATGTGTAGAATATAGGAAGCCACTGTTTATGGCATTTGTGGTCTATGAAAAAGCCTTTGATAGTGTGCACCGGTCAATTTTGTGGAGGGTCCTGCATTATTATGGAACTCTTAAATATGTAAATTTGGTTAAGTCTGTTCATGAGCATAGTAAGTGCAAAGTTAATGTTAGTGGAGTCTTTTCAAATGAATTTCCAGTGAACAGTGGAGTACTCCAAGGGAATATGTTGTCACTTATGTTGTTTATCCTCATAGATTTTGTAATCCATAGAACAGATGGAGAAGGTGGAGATGGATTATTATTATTATTATTATTATTATTATTATTACTCGCCAAGCTACAACACTAGTTGGAAAAGCAGGATGCTATAAGCCCAAGAGCTCCAACAGGAAAAAGTAGCCCAGTGAGGAAAGGAAACAAGGACATAAATACACGATATAAGAAGTACTGAAAAATTGAAATAAAACATTTTAAAAAACATTAACAACATTAAAACAGATAATTCATTTAAAACTATACGTAAAAACTTATGTCAGCCTGTTCAATATAAAAACATTTGCTGCAACTTTGAACTTTGAAAGTTCTACTGATTCAACTACCAGATTAGGATGATCATTCCACAACTTGGTCAAAGCTGGAATAAAACTTCTAGAATACTGTGTAATATTGAGCCTCATGATGGAAAAGGCCTGATGAGAATTAACTGCATGCCTAGTATTACAAACAGGATGGAACTGTCTAGGAAGATCTGAATGTAAAGGATGGTCAGAATTAGGAAAAATCTTATGCAATATGCATAATGAACTAATTGAAAGACGGTGCCAAAGATTAACATCTAGACCAGGAATAAGAAATTTAATAGAACGTAAGTTCCTGTCCAACAAATTAAGATGAGAATCAGCAGCTGAAGGCCAGATATGAGAACAATACTCAAAACAAGGTAGAATGAAAGAATTAAAACACTTCTTCAGAATAGATTGATCACCGAAAATCTTAAAAGACTTTCTCAATAAGATAATCTTTTGCGCAATGGAAGAAGCCAAGAGACCTAATGTGTTTCACAAAAGTAAATTTGCTGTCGACAATCACCTAAAATTTTACAAGTCATATAAAATTAATGAAACATCAATGCCGAGATCTGGATGTTGAGGAGCCACTGTCCTTGACTTACTTACAATCATACTTTGAGTTTTGTTAGCATTCAACTTCATACCCCATAATTTGCACCCTGCACTAATTTTAGCTTGATCTCTATTAAGAGATTCAGCAACCACAGATCTACATTCAGGAGATGGAATTGAAGCAAAGAAATCAGCATCATCTGCATATGCAACAAGTTTGTTTTTTAGGCCAAACCACATGTTTATAAGATGAAATGTATATAAGATTGGATTGGATTGGTAGTAGGAAATTAGCTGATCTAGAATAAAGTCATACCTCTCTTCACCAAAGAATCTTCTTATGAAATCTTCACGCTGCGAAACGAGATGCGAATATTTTTATGACTTATTATGAAAAAAATGTTTCATGTTAAGAAAAGAGTTGCCAGCCAGGCCAAGAATAAAGTCACCCATTTTAAGAAGTTGAAGAAAATGGGTTTACACAATAGAAAATGTAACTGTAGTCTATAGTAGGGGTAACTATAATAGTATAGTACATATGGTATTGTATATTTTGTATATGTAAAGTATTGTACTATATGTATTGTATTATTTTCCATTCATTATTACATTGTTCTAATAACTACTTAAAACAGGTATTAACAGTTAGTTTAGGTATATTGAATGATTCAAATGTATTTGGCTGTACAGTATTTCATTGTGGTTATACTGTAGCGCTTATTATAAAATTCAATGTGGTATTTTGTTGGGTTTGGAATGAATTAGGCGATTTACATGTAAAATGCGACTCACAACACGAAAAAATCACATTACGAAAGCCACTCCAGAATGAATTAATTTCGGGTTGTGAGGCATTACTGTATGCTGATGACGCTGACCTTATTAGCAGAACACCATAGGATTTGCAAAGCTTGCTTACCAGAATGCATGAAATATCACAGGACGTTGGGCTCAAGATAAATGGTAGAAAGACAGATGATGAGAACTGAATATGCAATGGAAGATGAAATATCATTGGAAGAAGAAAGGATTAATGAGGTAGAATCATTCTCATTATCATTACTTGCTAAGCTACAACCGTAGTTGGAAAAGCAGGATGCTATAAGCCCCAGGGCTCCAATACAAAAAATAGCCCAATGAGGAAAGGAAGTTTAAGAACAATAACAACATTGAAATAAATCTTTCATATATAAACTATAAAAACTTCAAAATAACAAGAGAAAGAGAAACAAGATAGAATAGTGTGCCCGAGTGTACCCTCAAGCAAGGGGATCTCTAACCCAGGACAGTGGAAGACCATGGTACAGAGGCTATGGCCATACCCAAAACTAGAGAACAATGATTTGATTTTGAAGTGTTCTTCTCCTAGAAAAGCTGCTTACCATAGCTAAAGAGTCTCTTCTACCCTTACCAAGAGGAAAGTAGCCACTGAACAAATAAAGTACAGTAGTTAACCCCTAGAGCAAAGAAGAACTGTTTAAATATTTAGGAACTATGATTTCTAATACAGGGTCTTTAGAATTGGAGTTAAAGACTGAAAAGAGCAAATCAGACAATGGTTAGGTTAAATAAAATTTGGAAATCAAATCACCTGAAATTACACATAAAAATCAGGCTACATATCAGTTTAGTGAAATCAGTGTTACTGTATAGACAAGTCATGGTATGACAATGAAACAATATCCAACAGATTTTGTATATTTGAGAACAAAGCCCTTGGTAGAATATTGGGAGTTAAATGGCAGGACACGATTAGAAATGAAATGATAAAAAGAGATTACTCAAGTGCCATATTAGGATGAGATCATGGTGAGGGGTAGATGGAGATGGTTTGGTTATGCTCTTCGCACTCCCATGAGAGATTAGTTCACCAAAATTTCAACTGGGCTCCACAGGGAACTAGAAGAGTTGGAATACCCCAAACATACTGTACATGGCTGAGGACTATGAAGTGTGAAGTAAAAGATGACGTATGGAGTAGTATTGATTTAAAAGCTCAAGATAGAGACGACTGGCGAAATCTATCCGAGGCCCTTTGCATTAATAGGCGTTCGAGGAGATGATGATGACGAGTGTATTCATAACATATGGCAGGACATCACTAGAACAAATCCCTCATCCTTAATCACTCCGACAGACAAAATGTCCCACAACACAAACTCTCCCCTTACTTTTACGTCAACTTGATTCTTGAACAGAAGGAACATTTAAACAAAACACAATATTAATACTATATTTCTCACAACCTAAATAACAATTTTAAAAAAAAATCGCCACCACACTTATTACAATAATACTGGCACACATCCATGATAACACTACACTATGGCAATCTGCCACAAGCCTCAATTGATCAAGGTAATCATCCTCATCAGTAGCAGCAGCAGCAAACAGAACAAATTCACCAGCCGGGTCATCAACAGTCGCAAGAATTCTCCATGAGCAGTCTATTCAAAAATCATTAAACAGACAGGGTCCCCGTCATCAATCTATCTGTATAGGCAGGGGACAAAAACCAGACCACGGTAAAAAAAAACAAAAAAAAAACTCCAAAGGAGTTAAAGCCTGCAAATAAAAAAGAAAAAAAAACACTCACGGACACTCCTAGCCAACTAAACAATTGCACTTTAACCAAATATAAATAAATGGATTCTATCATTCACAATCACTACAATCATAGATAAACAATACTTAAAAATATTATAAATCACTTCCAAAGTTTGAAGAAATAAAATATAAATCAAACACACACTCTCTCTCTCTCTCTCTCTCTCTCTCTCTCTCTCTCTCTCTCTCTCTCTCTCTCTCTCTCTCTCTCTCTCTCTCTCTCTCTCTCTCTCTCTTCTCTCTCTCTCTCTCTCTCTCTCTCTCTCTCTCTCTCTCTCTCTCTCTCTCTCTCTCTCTCTCTCTCTCTCTCTCTCTCTCTCTCTCTCAAAAACAACTTGAAAAAAAGGTTAATCCTCCAACATTCCTTCCCCCTTACTATGCCAAATCCTTATCACACAAACACTTACCTATTTTTCCCCATTACCCAATCATAGTCAGGAACAGGGCCTCTGCTCCAAGTAACTGGGCCTTCAAGTACTCTCTCATTCACATCAACCATATCGCTATCATTCCTTGTATTATTAAGGTTCCTGTCTATACTCCTATCATTTAATATATCATGCACTATCCCACCTACCTCATTATCATCCTACCCTAAAATCTCAATTATTTCCATCAACAATTCATCTATTTCATCAAAACCATTGTCTACTTCAACAAAAGAATCATTCATCCTACTTACCATTCTCCTATCTCTCAGTCTCACATTAGTCATACTTTCTTTTACATCATCTTCCGAAAAACCACACACACTATAAGTATCATTCATACTCATCTACATTTCATCTGCATTAATACGTTCATCTTCCATACTTACAAGTACATTTACACCCTTGTCATGCCTATTCTGAGTCTCATCTGTGCCTACAATTTTCCCCTGTACTTTTTCCTAACTAAAATTTGTCAAACGCTTCTTTTTCCTATATTCAACTAACACTAATTGCTTATTTTCAAGCCATAACTTCACACACATGCTAGGTTCATGATTATAAATTTTCAACCAATTATTCATCTCATTCTCACAAACATTGACCGTATTCCCTTCACACACACAGGAGAATTCACCAAGCTGAATCCTCTAACAATCTGATTTCCTGGACTAATGGCTGACATGATCCCTTCTTCCTACACACCCTTGCTATATGCCCATCTACACCATATTTAGTGCACTTAGCACACTGTTCCTTGCACATCCTCACAAAAGGCCCATCCATACCACAACTTCCACAAATCACATTTGTTTGATCACTCTTATATCCACTTGCTATATGCCAAGTCATACCACACCAATAACACTTAACCACATTCTCCTAATTCCCTAACCCAAATTAACTTACTATCGCCATAAAGTACTTAGCCGACAAAACCTGTCATACTCCCAAAAAAATGTCATATACATCCATGGTACTATGTTCATCAAATCTTTATCACCGAGGTACCTCTCTCATAAAACTGTCTAATATACTTCAACTTCATTTTCAATACTATCTTCACTGCCTAATCCCTTTTTGTTTCCTTCTCTCTCATTTGAATAGAATAAATCTAATTCTACACTCAAACTCCTATTCTTAATTATACCCTTTTTTCATACTTACCACTTTCATCCATTCATAATCATCCTCACTCTCATCCTGACTTTTTTCTTTTCCTTCTTCACATCACTATTACCTTTCCTCTCATTCTTCCTCTAACCTTTCTGTTCATCCTTGTTATGCCCAAACCCTTTACCTTCACTATCACTTTCCTCCCTGTTATCACTTACCTTAGCTTTTTCTTCCAATATCAACCCTTTACCCAAAGCAGAGGCCACTCCCATGAACATTTCCATCATTTCTGTTACCTAACCCATCATAGCTTCCATGCATTCCTTATTCTCTCGCATCCTTATCTCAACAACCTCTTCCACTCTTTCTACTGTCCCCCTCAGCACTTTCAGTTCCTTTGACATCTTATTCTCACAACTTAGCCTCGCATTCTCTAACAATAACTTCTCTCGTTCTTTACTCAACCTTAATTCCTCCCTCAGTAACTTTTCCTCTTCCATTTTTCGTCACTCACAAATCTAATTCTAATCCTAATTCAGTCCTTTGTCCAACAGTCCAGTTTCTTTCCCACACTGGCACTCCCTGTTTGGACGCCAAAATAATTTGGCTGGATGTCACAAGAACAAAACCCACACCCTTAACCCCTTTGCTACGATGACATTGGTACGCGTCAAAATATGCCAGGTAATACACACCGTGACGTCGGGATACGTGATCATTATTATTATCTAAACTACGAAAGAGTATAGCACATGGTTGTATATCACAAACACTTCACACTCAGGAAATTTAACTAAAAAAAATCTCCTCTCTCTAATATTAGTCCCTCCTCTTCCTGTCTTTAGCCAACTAACAAAATCTTTGAGATTCTAGCCTTTATTTTCAAATATGTAAGAGCTATTTTAGTATTTTTTTTTGTTACCATATAATAATCACACCAATCTCTGTAGCCAAGGTAACATTCCCTACCTGAAGCATTACTCAAACTGGACACCTTCCACTTAAAGATGTAGGTATTTTCACATCTCATCCTACCGCCCACTGAAATACTTGCAATTCCAGTCGTTATTCATGATTATGTAAGGTCTATTTTGGTGTTCACATCTCACCTCACTACCAATGGGAATGCTTGCAATTCTAGTCCTTATTCATGATTATGTAAGGTCTATTTTATTGTTTTTCTATGTTGCCATAGTGTTCAAATCCCAGAGAAAGCCTCTCCGCCTTGAACTACAAGTTCCACTCACAACAAGACAAAAACTTACCAGTAATGGAAATTGATGACACACGACAAGATTTGTCTTTTTCTTATTTTATTACTTATTTCCCAACTATCATTTCTACAAAATAATATCATCTTCATGACTTACATATTTCATATTATTATTGTTCATTGTTTTCACGGGTAAAAGTTATCCTATTGTCATTATTTCCATTTATTACCATTCTACGCAGTATTCATCATGTTCTTACATGAGCAGTCTCTATTTCCAAATCTGTGAAATACCCAAAACAGGAATGATCCAGTTCATAGTGACAGTCACACACAAATTGGAAGGACAGATGAACGAACAAACCTTTTGTCTAATGAACTAAATTCATATTTCCTCTCTCGCAGAAATATGTATTTTTTTTATCATATTTCTTTATCGCATATACACCATACTTATTATGTAATGAGCAATAAAACAAAAAAAACATGGAAATGTAGCTTATTATAGAGTAAGTGAGCAAGTATATCAGAAGGTGACAAATCTCGTATATAGCTTGAGTAACGGATCCACGACCTCGTAGCGAAGGGGTTAATTACTCTGACAGACAAATTGTCCCACAACACATACTTTCCCCATACTTTTACATCAACTGGACTATTGAACAGAAGGCACATTGAAACAAAACATAACCTTAATGCTACATTTCTTACAAACTAAATACAATAACTATTCAAAAGGAAAAAAGAACACTCAAAACTAAAGAAATAAATAAAGGCAACATTCAAATTAACTAAAAAACACTACAGTCAGTCCCTGCTGTACGCGAGTTTATACTTCGCAATTTCACTTGTATGTCACGGAAAACTGCATTGCATATTAAATACAAAATCAAATATCCGAGATAAAAAAATCTCGCGGCACGATGATTTAAAAAAGCCTGCACTCCTTTGCACTGGCCTTGCTTCCTACCACTTCCCTCTCCCTCAAGCCACCTCTTGCTGTACACTATATATCCATTTACTACTGTGGTAAAAAATTGAGATATAATTGAAATAAACAGAATTTTCATTAAACTGGTCACTTAACTGTATCCAAAAATAATGCATGTAATATTCACATTTTAGCATTGTAATTATAAATAAAAACAGCAAATTATAATCCCCGTTGTCGACGTTTATGCTTTCAAAATCAGCTGATTTAGGCATGCTACCGAAAGATATTTCATATTTCCCAAAAGAAACAATTATTACTAAGATATTTAAGTTTTTTATTTATAAATTAAGTTGTATTTCTGTTTAAGAAAGTATAAAAATAAAACACTATTTATGAGTTTTAACACAACGTTTACATAATAATCTATACTCAATGTTTACATATCCAAAAAAAATGTTTTTGATGACGGAAGTATTGTAATACTGTAACTATAAAATTAATTATTACTTAAACACACAGCTAAAGTATATGACTTTACTGAGCATACTATATGTTGTTAAGCTACTATGTAACTAGAAAAAATCATTACAAATATGGAAAATTCAGGTGTTTTGGTTTTGTTGTTATGGTGACTGTATGCATTTACGCAAAGATTATAGTGTAACTAACGATACTTTCATCATTGTCTTTTCATTTTCTAACCCATTGAAGTAGAAGATGGGTTAAATATTATTATCGGGTTACTGTAGATATCGGACGGTACTGCGCAAGACGACAAATCAGGGATTGCGCCATGCTTCAAGTTGCTGCATATAGCTTCGTAAGAAAATGGTTAGTGGTCACCGTATAAAATATGTACTGTATACGCAGGACTCTCCACAAAATTGGCCGGTGCACACTATCAAAGGTTTTTTCATAGTACACAAATGCCATCAAAAGTGGATTTCTATATTCTTCACATTGTTGTACCACATATCTTAAAATGAAAATTTGGTCAGTACAGCTTCTACCTTTTCTAAATCCGGCATGGTTATCTTTCAGCTTTTCATCAATCTCTCTCTCTATTTAGAATGAACATACTATATATTTTCATAAGTGATGTAAGAGTAATGCCTGTAATGATTGCAATCAGTAACCTCGACTGTATAATACTGTACGTAAATACTACTGTATGTACTCGACAATATATACAGTTTACTAATGTACGCTACAGTGTGCTGACTTGACATAATAGCCCATGTCTACTTACTGAAAACAGCAAACACTTAAAAATGTTACCTTAGCTAATTAAGTTGTACTGTAGTGATAGTACTCTACATATAATACAGTAACATACACTACAGTAACAGTGAGTGTTATATTAGATAGGAACAACAGTGTTTTGTTGTTGCAGTATATTATTTACGTATACAGTAAATTTCCCGATGACTAGTGTTGTGTACCATAGTCTTACTGTGTACAGTACTTAGTACATGTGTGTACATGTACTGTACACTTACAAAAATGTGTCCATACTGTAAAATAATACTTATACTGTGAAACAAACCAAGTAAAAACTATATTAAGGAGTAAGGTGGGTTACTTAATGTGTTAATCGACCGCGTGTAGGCAATGGTCAGTGAGTTGTCAGGTTAGGAGTTAACCCACCCTATGGCAGCAAGTATTGGCGGATTCTTGCTTTTGCGCCTGTCTCTGTTAACAAAATCCCGCAAATACTGTAAGGAGAGCTGACTGTGCAGCCTTAACATGCTCTTCAACCCACAGCTCATCTTTCATGAATGAAGAGCAGTGTTCGTAAGCGCGCCAGTCACCAACAACCATTCCTCTCAGAGAGAAAACAGAGGTATGAGCTCACCACCGCTCGTATGGTCTAGCACTCGCGAGACTCTTTCTTTGACGGCACAGCAAAATGGGGTTACGACTACAGGGAGTCGGGAGTCACGATCAACAGGCCGCTCCAAAGAGCTGGAACAAGTTAGTGAAGAATCGCATACAGTAATGCCTCAAGATACAAAATTATTTAGTTCAGGAGTGGCCTTCGTTTCATGAAAATTTCGAACCATGAGGCACATTTTACATGTAAATTGCCTAAATTGTTCCAAATCTTATAATACAGTAATAGCATAACCACAATGAAATACTGTACAGTACAGCCAAATACATTTGAATCATTCAATATACCTAACCTAACTGTTAATACGTGTAAATTAAGCAGTTATTAGAACAATGTTATAATGGAAAATAATACAATACAAATAGTACAACACTGAACCAATAAGAAATATACACTACATACCATATGTACTGTACTATTATTATAGTTACCCTTACTATAGAGAAGTACATTTTCTATTATGTATAAACAACCCTTTTTCTTGAAATGGCTCATATTTTTAATGGGTAACTATTTCATTCTGGCCTGGCTGGTGAATCTCTTTTTCGTATCATGAAATTATTTTCGTAATATGAGGCGAAAACTCTTTGCATCTCGTTTCGCATCCTGAAAATTTCACAGGCAGAAAAATTTTTATCAAGAGGTATGACTAGAGTACTCGTTTACGAGGTACTCAAGGGGGGACCATCCAAGTAAGGAAGCACTCTCATGCTGAGCAAGCTTAGCTTGCATGCTCACCCTGAGGGGATTACATGCCTGGCTGGAACTGCAATAAGAACCCACCTACACTCCTCAGGTGGAAGAGAAGCTGCAGAGGAACTTCCCTTCAGTAGCTCCTGCAGTGCCCTAAGATTCAACCCCTCCAAAAACTGCTCCTTCATGTGGAAACCCAAAAGCCTCAAGGAAGGCCACAAATGACACAGTGTCAAGAGAGCTAGACTACCCACGTGTGGTGAGCGTTGCCAATTTGTTAGGGGAAGCAACAGGGTCCTCTGGGCCCTAAAGTTGTCCAGGATGTTAATGGTCCTCACTCTTTCTCGACCATCCCCCAAAGGAAGCGGAACGAGCAGGATTAGCGGGAAGAATACAAGGCACTGTAGAAAGAAGTCAGGATTTTTTCAACCTCGAAGAAGACCCCAAGGGAGAAGAATCCCTTTTAGACTTCTTTTTTCGTCGCCTACCATACCACTCCCAGTGGAAGGATGACCACTACCAACACTCATCACAGGGAAAAGCCTATGTGCAGGAGTGTCGTCTGCAAGCAGGCCAAAGTCAGGAAGGATGTCTCCATAAGACATGCCGAAAACACAGCCCACTATGCCAGGGCAAACGCACATAGTAGCAGTTCTTAAGAGACCACACAGCCAGGTAAGTACCCGTATAGGGATTCATGGTAGAACGAGACTGCATGTCTTCACTCTACCAAGCCATAAACAAGTGGCGTATATCACTGGACAAGTGCGCGTGTGATAGCCAGTCTACGCCCCACTACCACCCCTAACTAGCAGAGAGTAACTGACACCACATAACAGCTTATGGCTAGATTCCAGCTACGGTGAAAAAATATATCCATGGTAAAGAGCGAAGGATTGGTATTCATGTAGAAACAAATGAATTTTTTTTATCCTACTTTACTTGAGTAATTCACTTTCTCTGTTATTGGTAATTCACATGGCAATGTTTCTAACTCAGATTTCCCAAATGAACCACTTTTCCATCTAAGTCTTCTCCACGCTCACCCTGAGGGGATTACATGCCTGGCTGGAACTCCACGAAGAACCCACCTGCAACTCCTCAGGTGGAAGAAGAGCTGCAGAGGAAGCGTCAGCACGCGATACGAGACTGACTGGAAGGAACTTCCCTCTAGCAGCTCAGTGGGGAAGGTCGTGACCAACACCTGTGGAGGAAGCTGTATGCTCCTGCAGTGCCCTAAGATTCAACCCCTCCAAAAACTGTTCCTTCATGTGGGAACCCAAAAGCCTGAAGGAAGGCCACAAATGACACAAAGTGTCAAGAGAGCTAGACTACCCACGGGTGGTGAGCGCTGCCAATTTGTTAGGGGAAGTAACGGGGTCCTCTGGGCCCTAAAGTTGTCCAGGATGTTAAATAGTCCTCACTCTTGCTCGACCGTCCCCCAAAGGAAGCGGAACGAGCAGGATTAGCGGGAAGAATACAAGGCACTGGAGAAAGAAGTCAGGATTTCTTCGACCTCGAAGAAGACCCCAAGGGAGAAGAATCCCTACCATACCACTCCCAGTGGAAGGATGACCACTACCAACACTCATCACAGGGAGAAGTCTATGTGAAGGAGTGTCGTCTGCATTTATGGCAAAGTCAGTGAGGATCCGTCTCCATAAGACATGCCAAAAGCTCGGCCTGCTATGCCAGGGCAAACACGCATAGTAGCAGTCCTTTAGAGACCACACAGCCAGGTAAATACCTGTATAGGGGTTTATGGTAGAGCGAGACTACATGTCTTCACTGTACCTAGCCATAAACAAGTGGCATATATTACTGGGCAAGTGTGCGTGGGATAGCCAGTCTACGCCCCACTACCACCCCTAACTAGCAGACAGTAGTTGACACCTCAAGTAACAGCTTATGGCTAGATTCCAGCTACGGTGAAAAAAATATATCCATGGTAAAGAGCGAAGGATTGGTATTCGTGTAGAAAATGAATCTTTCTTATCCTACTGTACTTGAGTAATTCATTTTTTCTGTTATTGGTAATTCACATGGCAATACTTCTAACTCAGATTTCCCAAATGAACCACTTCTCCATCTAAGTCTTCTCTGGAAGCTTTTGAATGGACACCTGACAGTAGTAACTTAGCCCCTCAGATTATGGGGCATGACAAATTATTTTACCAATGTTGAAAAATACCAAAGTACTCAAATATGAAAAATGTAACATTAAAAATAGGAAAACTTGTTGAGAAACTTACTTGTATAGAATTAGTTTTGGGTCCCGACGTCGATCATGATAACCATGGTAACCAATACACTTCTTCACTTTGCAGTTCTTCACTTTACATCTATTAACTTTGTACGTGAAAACATCAAAATCAGAGCCTAAAAAAAACCAAAATGAAGGAAATGTTTAGTCATATTAGAATTAAATAAAGTTTACATATATGTACAGTACGTGCAGTAAAATCACCAATATTAGGGGACATTCATTAGTACGTGCAGTAAAATCACCAATATTAGGGGACATTCATTAGTACGTGCAGTAAAATCACCAATATTAGGGGACATTCATTATTAACATATAACTTGACAGTTTTACCTAACCTGGGCAAGACTTGAACACATTAATTTAATTTTTACATGGGCAGTACATAAACTCGAGCAAATTTGTTTTACATGGGTAGTACATAAACTAAAGCACCACAGCTGAACAGCAGAGATGAAACGTGAAAGCCATAAACCTTTTATTGTTGTAATCATGTAACAGTTTCAGCAGATACGTAACTGGCATACACATTAGAATTGGAAAACGAGCAATGTATTGGTCTCCAAACAATAAATTTTGCTTTACATGAGAATTTTTGGTTAACAAGTGCTAGAGAGACGTAGGCGATGCGCAGAAATCAGTAAAGATGTGGCAATACGGTGCCCACGCAGTGCTCACTCTGTATACTGAAAATGCAATGTCTCATTATCATGGCATTTTACCAAAAAGGCAAAAGCAGTATTCTCTAGATAGCTTCCTTGTAAAAGTTCATCATAAAGGTTTAAAGGTTACTCATGAATGGCAGACGCAAGAGACAGTGACAATACCCTAGAGACTGACCATATATTCAAATGATCAGTGCCCAAGCCCCTCTCCATCCAAGCTAGGAACAAAGAGGGCCAGGCAATGGCTGCTGATGACTCAGTAGGTACACCTCTAGGCTCCCTCAAAGGGGGGGGGGGGGTTCCATACCTAAAAAGGATGGTGAGATTGCAGACACTACAAAGTGTAAAAAAAGATGAAAAATTGTCCAGAAAGCATAAATTAAGTTATTCAGTTAGTGATAGTGAACGTTGTTCAAAATAGAGAACTCTCATTATTTTACAAGAAGTACTCACAGAGGGAGATTCTTCTTCGAAGTAGCAACCGACTCCCTCCTCCTCCTCCCGTCTCCCTCGTAACAGCCACGACTTCTCTCAAAGGTAAAGTGCACGTTAATTTCACAACATTAATATTTTTGGGAGTTGTGATGGCTTATTGGAAATGTCCCTGACTTGCGTTCTGCTGGACGGGGGTTCAAGTCGCCCAAAAGCTTGATAGTTTCTTGTAGCATCTACAATCTTACCATCCTCGTGAGGTAAGGTTGGGGGGTTGGGAGAGCCTACAGGTCTATCTGCTTAGAAGTCATCAGCATCAACTGCCTGGCCGCCCTCCTTGGTCCTAACTTGGGTGGATAGGGGGCTTGGGCGTTGATCATATGTATATATGGTCAGTCTCTAGGGCATTCTCCTGCTAGCTAGGGCAATGTCACAGTCCCTTACATCTACCACTCATGAGTAGCCTTTAACCTTTAAAGTGTTGTATGGTCTCCAAGGCCTTTCCTGTTTACGGCTAGAACAGGGAATCCAATAAATGTACAACCTGATTACCAAGGCCAGTGTATCAATGTTCAGAGCAAGGACTCGGTGAATATACAGGAGACCTGTAAGTTCAGGCTCATTTGAACTAGCCACAGCACCTCCAAAGCTGCACGTCATTTGTTACGCATGATGTAATGCATGGCATGTTAAAAGAACCATCGTTCCAGTTCTTGCCAACGCACCTATGTCATCAACAGGCCTAAAAGCTCCATTCTTGTGATCGTCGTATACAAGTGAACGCACATTTTTTGTGTACTCCATGCTCTCAAGCATTTTTAAGTCAAGTACCCATGTTCAGTTTAATTCTTCACTTGGGTATGAACCTCAAGTTAGTTATGGATAACGCAGTCTTTATGGTGCCAGCACTAGAACTAAATGCTTTGTTTATTTTTGGTGATTCACCGGTTTGAAAGGGGTCGCGCTTTTGATGCATGTTTTTTTTTTTTTTTTTTTGTCACATTTAGTTTTCCAAGTACTTTGCCTTTGTCTTTCATTATTTGCCCTGATTTGTGTTCATTCAATTGGTATTTAGTTATGCACCCTGATTCAGTACTATAATTACTGTTTCGATCATGAGTTCTTGTTTACAGACGTCATTTTGTGGCGCTTCACCCAAGACTACATAATGTAGTTTAGCGTTTTTCATTTGAAGTGCCACTTCTCTCTGGATAAGTCTGGTCGGGGATGAGATTAGTTCACATCCGGACTTTCACATGGCTTCTAAATGATATTGTAATCTAAACGGGAGGCGTCCACCTTATTACATTAGGGTGTCTTGTGTAGGCCTCACTATATAGTTAGACCTGATGTTATGTCCTTCAAATTTCATCTGATATGGGTTTTGGGAGGATATGGAAGAGTTGAGTAAAGCCACAGTTTATGAAAATTCTTCCTATTTTAAGACTGGATAGGCATGCCTGCCCTCTTATAGTAAGGGATTGATGTGAGATAGCTTGAATGATAAGTCAGCCTTTGTGATTTTTCTTTTTGTACTCATATGATGGCACTGGAAGGGGTTAGGAAGTTAGATAGCCTTGTATGTGGCATAAGCCACATGTTACGTATATAATCCTATTCTAGGCTCGACATGCTTTCTCGTACTCCTACATTAGGTGCTATTGTAAGGAAGTCTGACAGGGCAGTCAGTCTCTCTTTGTGGTTTTGTCCTTCTATATTCATCTGATAGGATATTGGAAAGAGTCTGGAGGGTTAGATAGCCTTATAAGTTCACATTAATTTTGACTGGTTTAGGTCTGGACAGACTTGGTTGTATTATACATGTTTTAAACCTAGTTATGCTCACTTGTGTATGCTTTTTTTCCCCATGGGTTGGTAAACCATGAGATTATATGAGGGGGTCTATGAATTGTCACAAGTGATGAAGTGTGTTGTCCTGGTATAATGCGTTTTCATTTAAATTATTTCCATTACAGATGAATGAAAATAAGCCTAACTGCATCCAAGTAGGATGTTATAACAGGCTAACATTAGATGGAGCCACAAATATTTTTGGGTGCATAGTGATTGTTCTGTTGTTTAGGGCAGGGCTTGGGATCCTGAAAGAGGTCTCATTTGTTTGGAGTGGGTTAGTGCTGCTTGGAATACAGATCATGAGGCAGAACATCGTAGAACTATGGCTGTTTTCCTCCTTTTTATGTGGGTGAAAGCATTCTCCCAGATTGCAGGTTCTGCCGAGTATTTACCTAGCAAGGACCTCAGAGATCTAATTATGACAAATTTGGAAGTAATTAGTATATTTCCTAACTAAACAAACCAGAGTCCATTACATAGGAAAAGATAACAGCGCAAGCTACAACACAGCTATAAAAACTTTTAACGTGGTGTCAACAACCCTACCGGTTGTTACTAGTAGGTAGCGGGAAGCACAGGGCACCATTCACTCACTCACTACAACACCACATTGATTGCAGACAGGACTTCAGGAGGTAGGTGATGGCAGGCAATATTTCTGTAAAGAACTCCGGTTTGTATAGTTAGGAAAAATACAAATTACTTCCAAATTTGTCATTAGGTCCTACACGAATACAAATCCTTGTTCTTTAGAGAAGAGACTTCCACTTAAGAGGGTGGAAGTCCTCCTACCAATTGGCTGGAACTTTAATATCCAGGATAGCTACATCCACGCATGATAATGAGAGTAGGATGAGCATCCTGACACCTCGTAAACCAGCGGCTTGACACTGCAAGCAGGTTGACACCCCGTCCAAAGGTGGAAGGTAAATGTAAGAACACCACTGTTACACTGTCTAGACAAAATATAAGCAATAGATTTGCAAATATAAACATTGTAATTTACCCAGACACCCACCTTCCCCTCACAAGGAGAATAAGGATGTAACAAGAAATATCAATACAGTATAGACAATAGCTATATGGGATATCTTAAAGCAGACAAGGTTGTAAAAGCCACTTTAAAAATTTCCTAGAATCTTCTTCCTCCCTGTTTCCCTGAGGCTAAACTAACTAGTTTAGCTTTTCAGGCCCATGAAAATTGAAACTGTTGATGGACCATGATGCTTATGAAGTGTAGACCCTAATGGTATTTTTTCTTTACTTTATAAGATAGCTGATTTCTTGGTTATCTGTTATTTTTCCAGCTAGCAAAAAGAGGTTTTATTAGTACTTGTTGGAAAATTTGTAATGTTACTCCATCATGTAAATGCGTTTGTGGTAGCTCTAGTCCAGCTGATTACCCCCCAATTTCCACAACTTCATATTATCTAAAGTTTTAGATAGTCTTCGGAAAAATGTCTCATAGGTATGCTAAAGGTAATTTCACTTTCATAAAGGCCTTGAAGCATGTGAAGCCCTTCTTACAATATCCAATGCTAAAAAGAAATACCTTGATTGTGGTCACGAAGTTCATATGATTGGCCTTTATTTTAGTGCTGTCTTTGACCATGTTAATTATGAGGCCCTTGTTTTCTAGCTTAAACAGTTGGGAGTACAGTACATGGCTCTTTTCTTAGCACCATTATCAAATTTTTTAATAATAGATTGCAAAGAGTTATCATTATTATTATTAATTGCTAAGCTACAACCCTAATTGGAAAAGCAGGATGCTATAAGCCCAGGGGCCACAACAGGGAAAATAGCTCAGTGAGGAAAGGAAACAAGGAAAAATAAAATATTTTAAGAAGAGTAACATCAAAATAAATATTTCATATATAAACTTTAAATAATTTAACAAAACAAGAGGAAGAGAAATTAGATAGAATAGTGTGCCCAAGTATATCCTCAAGCAAGAGAACTCTAATCCAAGACAGTGGAAGACCATGGTACAGAGGCTATGGCACTACCCAAGACTAGAGAATAATGGTTTGATTTTGGAGTGTCCTTCTCCTAGAAGAGCTGCTTACCATAGCTAAAAGTCTCCTCTACCCTTACCAAGAGGAAAGTAGCCACTGACCAATTACAGTGCAGTACTTAACCAAACCATTCTTCTTCACCCAAGGGGTTATCTCAGTGTTGTCAGGTGTATGAGGACAGAGGAGAATCTGTAAAGAATATGCCACACTATTCGGTGCATGTGTAGGCAAAGGGAAAATAAACCGTAACCAGAGAGAAGGATCCAATGTAGTACTGTCTGGCCAGTCAAAGTACCCCATAACTCTCTAGTGGTAGTATCTCAACGGGCAGCTGGTGCCCTGCCATGGTGATTGTAGGAATATGATACCTGATGTTCCTCAGGGTAGTGTGCTTGCCATATTACTTTTCATACTATATACACATATTTGGTAAGGGCTAGAAAACAAGCTTGATGTATATGCAAATGATGCTACTCTTTTTTGTTCAATTCCATCTTCTGAAAGTAGACCTGGGGTTGCTGAATCACTTACAGATCTATTTAAAATTAGTGCATGGTGCAAATTATGGTGCATGAAATTGAACACTAAAAGAAACTCAAAGTATGATTGTAAGTAGGTTTCGGACAGTGGCTCCTTAAAATCTTGATCTCAGTATTAATAATGTTTCTTTAACTCAACACACCTCTTAAAATTTTAGGTGTGATTCTTAATAGTAAATTTACTTTTGAGAAACATATTCTGTTTGTTTCTTCTTCAACTGCACAAAAAATTTGCTTACTGATAGTGTTTCAAGACTTTCGGTGATTAATCTTTCTCATGAAGTGTTTTAATTCTTTCATTTTGCCTTGTTTTGAGTATTGTTCTCCTGTCTGGTCTTTAGCTGTAGAATCTCATCTTTATTTGTTGGACAAGAACTTGCAGTTTATTAAATTTATTATTCCTGATACAGATATTAATCTATGGCACCGTCCTTCATTAGTTCTTTATGCATGTTGCATAAGATTTTTTCATGCCTCTGACCATCCTTTGCATTCAGATCTTCCCAGAAAGTAACATCCTGTTCATAATACTAGGTATACAGTTAACTCTAAGTCATACCTTCTCCATCATAAGGCTCGATACTACCCAATATTCCAGAAGTTTTATTAAAGCTATGACCAATTTGTGGAATGATCTTCCTAATCAGGCAGCTGATTGGTGGAACTCTAAGTCTAAATTGCAGCAAATGTTTCTATATCGAACAGGCTGACGTCTTTATAGTTAATGTACGAAAGATCTATTTTAATAATGTTTATATATGAAAAATTTATTTCAATGTTATAAGTGTTCATAAAATATTTTATATTAATTATTCAATACTTCTCTTGTAGTTCAATTCTTTTCTTTATTCAGCTTAATTGCTAGGCTATTTTCCCCTGTCTGATCCAGGAAGATTGATTGATTGATTGATTGATTAGGAGTTGCCTGCCATCCTGACATTGATCCAGGAAGAAACAGAGTTCATGGGCGGAGGATTGGCCGGTACTCTAGCCATCTGCCTCACTGCCTTAATCAAGTCCTTAAACCAAAGGGCAAAGTTCGAAAAATAAGTCATTAGCACTGAAGAAAACCACTCGAGAGAAAAACCTTAACCGCAGAAGGGAAAGGTATCCCCTGAGAAGAACAGGAAAATGCTTCCAACTATGCACTCACTCCGCCGATTGCCATCACAGATCAAGGGAGTGCAGCGTCGTCAACGAAGAGGAGAAAGACTGAAGTCGAGCTCTGGGTCGGCCCCAAGCAGCCTTCCCTCTGATGAACTCGAAGGGAGTGAGCGACATCTACTTCAATCGGTGAAAGAGTCCACATGGAGAATGACTCCCCTAAAGAGGAGGACTGGGTCATTACACTCGGAGAAGTAGGGGAGGCTTCAAGACTAAGGGTTGTTCGGCATCAAAAGGGAAGAGATAGTAATAAAAGGGTTCCCCACCCTCGAGGAACTACATGATTTCTGAACAGCAATACTCACACCTGCTGAAAATAAAAACAAAAAACAAAAGAACAAATTAGTCAAAGGCCAGTAAAAAAGTTGGGCAGTGGTTAAGACGAAGTCCACCCACCATCGAGCCAAAAGTAAAAGTGACGATAGTACACAAATGTGTGTGAGCAGGGTAGCCGGCTACCCCCCTATTCCCCCGCTAACTAGCGGTGGGATAGTTACACCTTGCTTGAAGTCTTACAGCTAGTTTCAGCTTCGCTGAAAGTATATTAGCTAATAAAGAGCGTAAGGTTCGTATTCTGGTGTCGGAATAAGATTAAAATTCGCTGTTTTTATATTCTATTAAGATACTAGTAATGTAGGTGAATATCACATACTGTACATTATCATTGAATACAGACAGGAGTTATTTATTTATTCAGGACAATAAACAGGCCATTTAGTTACTGTAAATAACATGTAAAAGTTACATTGACTTACAATTACGTATTTACCTATGGTTATCTAAATCCGGCTTTCACCGACATGAATAACAATTACTCGCCAAAATTCACTATACAGTAATGCCACAAGATACGAAATTAATTCGCTCTGAAGTGGCTTTTGTTTTGTGAAACTTTAGAACTATAAGTCACGTTTTACTTGTAAATCACCTAATTCGTTTCAAACCTTACCAAAACAAATCATTAAATTTTACAGTATAAGAAAGCTACAGTATAACCACAATGAAATACTGTACACCCAAAAAACATTTGAATCATTCAATATACCTAAACTAACTGTTAATACCTGTAATTAAAATAGTTAATAGAACATAATGGAATAATAAATGGAAAACAATACAATACATACACTATAATACTGTACATAAACAAAATATGCAGTACCATATGTACTATACTACTACAGTACATGTATTATAGTTACCCTTACTATAGAGAGATACATTTTTTATTTTGTAAAAACAATTAGTTTTTTCAAATGAGCTTATATTTTTTAATTTTGATGGGTAGCCATTTTATTCTCCGCCTGGCTGGCGTGTATCTTTCCATATTATGAAACATTTTCAGCAACGTAAATCAGAAAAATCTTCACATCTCGTTTCACTTATAGAGAAAATTTTGTAAGCAGAAATTTTTGTATCAAGAGTTATCAGTGTATACCGATACTAATTTAATTCTTAAACTCAGGGTTATTGAATATGGTAATGCATAGTTAATACATTTATTCATTTTAGGCAAAATACCGTTCATTTAGTCATATGAAAAAAAAAATGTTGGGAACTTGAGGTCCACAATAGACTCCCTGACCATGTATTCTTATGGGAAAAATTGGTTTCGTATGTGTGAATTTAGTAAATATGGCTTTTTTTTTTTGGGGGGGGGAATTCATTAATCATGGATAACGAGAGTCGATTGTATATGGAGATCTATGTGTACAGTCTTGAATATTGGCCTGTGTGGTTCTTGCAGAACTTAAGATTGTGGCAAGGCAACACATGTCAAGTGCTTGAGGGGGGTCCTTAGCGATACTCGACCTGAAGATTTATACGCTCGCATTATTGTTTCTTGCAACCAAAATTGAATAGTATTTAAAGAGAATTTCTTTTTGGAGAAACTAGTACTCCTGAACAAATCATGAGTTTTAGGTCTGAGGAGCTGCTCTCTTCAGGTATCTACTGACAACTCTTACAAGACAGAGCAACAGATTATCTGGATCATCAGTTAGCTCTTCGAGACACGAGATCGTGAAATAGTCGGATTTGGGGTTTTAACAACATACTCTAGAACAAAAGCGAAAGATAAAGCTCTCCACCCCTGTGAATGTTAAGTAAGGTAAAATAAGCCCTGTAATTTGCTTACCCTCTTGGCTGAAGCTAGGGCAAGAAAGAAGACATTCTTTTGGGTACGATCACTGTCTAGAGCTTTAAGTAAGTGTTCATAAGGGACCATCTCAAGTGACCTAAGAATCTTAGTCACATTCCAAGAGGGCGGTTTAAGTTCCCGATGAGAGCAGGTCTGTTCAAACCCTTTGATGAGAGGGGATTGTTCCCATTTAGAGGAAAGATCGAGACCCTTCAGTTTAAATACTTGGCTCAAGGCTGAGCAGTAATCTTCAATCGCAGTGACTGAGGACTTTTCGTTCCTCAGGAACGCCAAAAAGTCGGCAATCAATGGAATAGTGGTCTTGAGTGGAGCAATATTCCCCCTAAGACACCAATCAAAGAAGGTTGACCACTTGGCGTGTTAGACTGCAGCGAAAGACTTTACGAGGTACTGTATCTGGAAAGTTGTTTTGCATTTGGTTCCAAAAAGCCTCTCTTTCACAGAAGATGCTGGATAACCTCCAGCTGTGAAGAGATAGGCAGTGGACTGCCTTGTGGAACTTTCTTACATGTGGTTGGCATAGTAGGTTTGGCCATTCTGGGAGTTCTTTTAGTACTTCTGCAAGAAGATCCAGCATGTCTGGCTAACACTCAACCTGCAGCCACTCTGGGGTTACAGGTGTTACAATGACTTTTTGGGACAAGTGTACTCGGTTCAGCACCTTCACGAATCAGACAGAAAGGAGGAGGAAAGGTGTAGAAGTCCAGTCCGTCGCATGGGTGTTGGAAGATGTCTTCCAACCCCGCTGGTAGGTATGGAACTGGGAAGCAATACACCAGGGGTTTGGCATTCAGTGAGTGACAAACATGAATGTTGGGGAACCCGTCAGTCACAAAATTTTTCACCACTAGAGAAAGCAAAGTGCATTTGGAACCAACTGTCATCCCTGGTCAACTTGGATGGTCCACTATAATGTTCCTCTTCCCAAGGGATGGATCTTGCTGAGTGATATATTGCATTGAATTGTGCCCAATGGTGGATTTCCACTGCTAGGTGGCATAGCAAGCGGAATACCGAGCCTTCTTGTTTGGAGATATAGGTCACTACTATGGGGTTGTCTCACATAGATACCACTGAGTGACCTTTGAGGGTCACTGAGAAGTGAAGTAGCACTAAATACTTCACTTTCAGTAGATGTGAAAGGCATTGTCTTTTGGTGACCACAGGCCTGAGATCTGCTACCTTTGAAGGTGAGCGACCCAACCTTGGCAAGAGACATCAGTGAAAAGAAGGAACTCCAGAGGAGGAACCTGTAAGGATGTGTCTGCTAGCAGGTTATCCTGTCTCACCCACCACAGGATATCTGTCACCAATCCTGGGGCATCAACATTTAGGCTGCAGGAGGGTTCGATGTTTGAGACCACTGGCTCTTTAGACTGCACTGCACTGAGCAAAGATTCATCCTCCCAAAGGGAAACAGTTTCTCCTATGAGGCGAGGTGTCCCAGCAGCTTCCCTGTCCGGCAGATGGAAATGCGCTGGCTTGGGCCGAGTCTATCTCCATGCCTAGGTATCTGATGCGTTGTTGGGGGACGAGGTTGGACTTCTCTAAGTTCAGTTGGATCCCAACTCCTTGCAAAGGTTGAGGAGGTTCCTGTGATGTACAAGAAAGGTTCAAGACTCCACTAGAAGTCAGTCATCCAGATACCGAAGAAGCCTGACACCCATGGCATAAGCCCAAGCTGAGACAAGGGCAAAGATTCTGGTAAAACCCTGAGGTGCTGAGGAGAGACTGAAGTACAGCACCTTCAAGTGGCAAACCTTGTCTCTCAAAGGGAACCACAGGTACTTTCTCGACCAGGGCTGGATGAGGATCTGAAAGTAAGCGCCTTTCAGGTATATGGTCAGTAGAAAGCCATTCTTCTTGATGGCCTGAAGAACTGTGACTGGGGTGTCCATCATGAAATTTGCTTGTAAAACAAACAAGTTCAAGTGGGAAAGGTCTATAATAGGTCTCCAGCCTCCAGTCAACTTCTCTACAAGAGATTGTGGAGGAAGCCTGGGGAGTTGTCCAAGACCTCTTCTATGGCCACTTTAGTCAAAATCTTGGACACTTTCTACTGAAGGAGGAGGTCTCTGTGAGAGCCTTTCATATAGAATGGTAGGACTATCAAAGTCCGAGCTAGCGGAAGTAGGTAGTCTGCAAACAGTGTGGGGGATTAATTTTATTTTGCGCGAGAGAGAGAGAGAGAGAGAGAGAGAGAGAGAGAGAGAGAGAGAGAGAGAGAGAGAGAGAGAGAGAGAGAGTGAGTGTGTGTGCCACCAAACGAGGGTAGTTAGTGTAATGATTGTTTGTAGTGGGAAAGACTTGGTATATTTGTGGTTGTTTGTTTACGTTTTTAGCTAGGTTACAGCGGTGATGAATGTCTTCAGTGAATGTATTTTCTATTTGACTGTAGCAGGAGTCAGTTGTGTCCTAAATGCTGGATTATTATCATTTTTGCCGCTTGGGAGTGATTTTTGTATTAGCGTGTACAGTGTTTTCATTTACCTTCGTTAGGCGCGATCGTGAATGATAGAATGTTTATTATTTATCTTTGATTATAGTGCAATAGTTTAGTTAGCTAGGAGTGTTCGTAAGTGTTTTCCTTCTTGTTGCAGGCCGTAATTCCTCCTTTGGAAAGTTTTCTTTTTATCTACAGTATTGTTGATGATCAGGCTTAATATAAGTTTCGATTGATGATGATGATGATGACCACAATTCAAGTTTTTGGTACTTAGTGCGAATGTGTTGGTGTTGGTTTTAACGAGTGCTTACTCGAGTATTGTGTTTCTCTGATTATTGGAGACAGTTTCTGTGTAGCCTATGTACATATGCCATTATACATATATTGTTTCTCTGATTATTGGAGACAGTTATTGTGTACGTCCAAATGCCATATTATATATATATATATATATATATATATATATATATATATATATATATATATATATATATATATATATATACAATATTGTGGTTTATGCAATTGTTAATTTTGTCTGATTTAGTTTTAAGTTGATTAGAATTAAGTGTGAGTATTATGATAACTGATATTTGAATGCTGGATTTCAGTATTATTATTATTATTATTATTACTACTTGCTAAGCTACAACACTAGTTGGAAAAGCAGGATGCTATAAGCCCAGGGGGCCCAACAGGGAAAATAGCTCAGTGAGGAAAGGAAAAAAGGAAATATAAAATATTTTATGAATAGCAACATTAAAATAAATATTTCCTATATAAACTATACAAACTTTAACAAAACAAGAAAGAGAGAAATTAGATGGAATAGTATGCCCAAGTATACCCTCAAGCAAGAGAACTCTAAGCCAAAACAGTGGAAGACCATGATACAGAGGCTATGGCACTACCCAAGACTAGAGAATAATGGTTTGATTTTGGAGTGTCCTCCTAGAAGAGCTGCTTACCATGGCTAGAGAGTCTCTTCTACCCTTATCAAGAGGAAAGTAGCCACTGAACATTATAGTGCAGTAGTTAACCCCTTGAGAAGAATTGTTTGATAATCTTAGTGTTGTCAGGTGTATGAGGACAGAGGAGAATCTGTAAAGAATATGCCACACTATTTGGTGTATGTGTAGGCAAAGGGAAAATGAACCGTAACCAGAGATATAGATCCAATGTAGTACTGTCTGGCCAGTCAATGGACCCCATAACTCTCTAGTGGTAGTATCTCAACTGGTGGCTGGTGATTGTTATAGTTGTAAGGAAATATAGTTTTAAGGTTATGTTTTGTTTTACTATTCCCTTTTTGAAGGAGTACAGTGGTAAGATTACGTTAGTAGACAGTTTGTTTTGAGGAGACTATTGTCAGTAAGTACGATTCAAGGGTGTCGAGGGTTGCTTTTGTTTTCATCCCGCCACAACAGGACTCTATACCCCGAACGAAGAATTTCCGTCATCCAGGGATCGGCCCAAAAAAATTGCCCCCTATCCAAATTGCTCTGTAAGGATTTCCCAACTATTGGTGAGCTGGTGGACTTGCCCTCCCTAGCAGGAGCCTCTATGGCTGCAACTCCTTCGTCCGGAGGGGTGTCATAACTGGGGGTCTTGCTTCCTAGGCCACTGGGAGACCATAGGAGACAGCAGACGTCTCTGTTGGATTGGCTGCTTGAAAGGGGAGTTTCTCCGACACTGTTGAGGGGCGGGCATCCTTGGGGCCGCAGCTCTCCTAATGAATTACAACTGATTAGCCTATTCAGCCTTCTCAATAGTTGCAGCTACTTATGAAGGAAGGAGCAATGTGGAAAAGTCAAATAAGTTCAAGTTCCACAAGAAAAGGGCATCCCTAGGGGACAGCTGCTTCATACATCTAGACAAGACAACGTCGCACTTTTTGAGAATGCTGTTGCCCCACAGAGAAACTGTTTGATAGAGTAAGAACTCCAAAGCTTTGGATCCTGATCTTGAAAGACCTTTGAATTTAGAAAATGATGTTTTTCATATTTTCAGTAACAGCAAAACTGGACACTGCTCCTGACCGGTGATCTAGCTATTAGTAGGCCTGAATGGCAGCAATTTCTATGCTCTGCATTTCTGATACAGAGAAGGTGGAAAGTAGGTTGGCTAACATGTTGCTTGGCACATTGAATACTAAATTGGCAACATCATGGTCAGTAGGCAGAGAGCTAGGGTAAGCCTCAGAATCAATGTAAAACTTTCTCTGGCAAGAAAGTGCTAGAAGGGGTTAACTTAGAGGACCTACTCAATTTAAGGGAGTTCTGGGGTGTTGAGACTTGAATACTGAAAAAGTCTAGCATGTCACAATCCTGATTTGAAAGAGAAACATCGAAACCGAGCCTTGTGCTCTGGGACTGTGGGAAGATCACATCAATGGCGTAACGATTGCTTGTAACTTGAGCGCATGGGGCTCTCCCAAGCGATCCAAACAGCAAATCAAGCTCTTAATTTTTAAGAAATTAGTAGTTTTAGACCCACATATCAGAACATCTATAGGAGCACATCAGTGGAGCCGTGGGTTGCACATGCAATGGGGTTCAAAGTGCCATCAATGGTAATCAGGGCATGATCATCCTAATTTGGTTCATCTTTTAGGCATAGGGCGCAGTTCCATCTTATGAACGGCACTAGAATATATAATTTTTCCATGTAAATCTTTACTTTCTCTGATATCATTACATGAATGATGAGGGGACAGAAATACTGTGAAGAATCATATTCACTCCTCTGGTAAAGCTCTTGACCTCCATAAGTCTAGGAGGGAGTGCCAGGGAACTCCCTTTCAGAGCATGATCTATGCAAAGTACTGTATAGGATCTCTCATAAGGCCACTAAGGTGCCTCCTATGAGGGCCGTGTCTACAACATTTCTACTTTAAAACATTACTATACATGGATGGGGTATTACCCAAGGAAATGGGGTTAAGGGCTCTGGCACCCTTTTCCTCTCCTGAATCTGAAATGAAATATCTGAAAAAAGTGACTGATTGTTCTGTAGAACAAGTAATTTTATAAGTAGTACAGTATGAACAATAGGCAAGGGATTAGCTTTGGCACATTGAGGTAAAGTAATAGGTTTGTCATTGTTATGACGTCTGGCGGATGGATGCATAGGATCCCAGCAAGGTAAATGTGTTCTAGAGGTATAGGCTACCTCGTAGTCAACCTGGGTTGACGCAGATATATACAGTACTCAAGAGTAAAATCAGCACGTCTGTGTGCTTAGGCAGGGATAGCACGATCAGGTCATGCATCTCTAGGATGCGGAAGGACATCATAGTCATTAAGGGGAGGAATAGGGTCAAGCCCTGGAATGGCAGCGCGTTCTGTGAGATAGCACACGAAGGGATGGCAGCCGTAGTACAATGATAAGTGTTGTTTTGTTAACACATGCAGTGCAGACAATTAAGACTTTCGCCTTCCTCAATAACTGCTAGGAAGGAGAATACGCAATTGTGCTCTTACAATGCAGCCAAACCAATAAAGTCTGAGTTGTGGACACTCCAGAGGAAGTCTGTATAGCGTCAGAATAAGTGATAGGGGAATTCTGGCCAAGCATGGAGAATTCTTTCGAGGAGAGCGATGCCGTGGACCCTTAGGTGTACGAAGCAAGACAGACTTGTATGAACAAGTGTAGGTGAAAGATAAGTATCTTCCAACAGGGCCGCATCAGTATGTGGGAACACAGCAGTCTTGACTACTTGACTAGTGAATGTGGCATTCTCAAGTGGGAATGAGGGGAGACTTTCGACACTTTCAAGGGTGAAACCTCAAAAAGCAAAATGTCATCCAGCTGGAACTCCACCATAAAGGGCTCACCACTAAGCACACAGGTGGGAGGCAAAGAAGATCAATGTAATCAGAAACAAGGGACACCAAGACAGGGTCACACACAATAAGTGCAGCGGGTGTAGCCAGGGGATCAGTCTCAGGCAGTGAATCCTGATCACTATGTCTATGGGGCAATAATACAATAATAAAATGATCATTAATACTGTATGTAAAGTAATCATACCTCATCGTTGTCCTAGATTACTGGAGTTCCCGAGGGCTTTGGAAAAGTTGGCACAGGGTGGGGAATATTGTGTGCCATAGATACGAGCTCATGCTTCTTGCTATCCAAAGAAAAAGAGGAGAAAGGGAACGATCACTTTTAGCTCGTTTCTTGCGATAGGAACAATATTTCTCCCACTGGGAGGATGGCAACTCCCTAGAATACTCCCAGGGAGATTCTATGGAACACCACTTACCATGGCAGTTCGGGCACAGTGGATGTGGATCTATATCGACTGGACTAATGAAGGGCAACTATTATGGCTCAGGTAAGTATGCATTACACTAGATGGTGCATGACGAAAGTGCTAGATAACATAAATCAGGGATGGGGGCAAACCCACTCACTTATCTACCATCAACTAACTTCATTGTTACCAAGCTTCAATATCCCTTTTCCAGGTCAAGCTGGGAATAATCCTTGGTCAATGATAATGGTTTATAATCCTGCATAAACAATTTAAGTGACAATTTCTCAAAAAGGCTAATTACCTTGTATAATAACTTACCAATTAATTCATTTTTCCATGAAACTGAGTTATGAAGAGTTGACCGATGTGATGACTTATGCCCTGATCCATTTCTTGAACTAAACGACGATTCAGAGCTATTATTCCTTAGTTTCATTTCAGTTTCCCCACTTAACATATTATGCTTCTCTCTTTTCTCATATTTTCGTAACATTCTCTTGAAATCTAACACTCCTAATTTCTTTAAATCATCTTCAGTCATTGACTTTAAGTTGCGAATACATACTCTACAATCTTTTAACTGAATAATTGGTGGTACTACAGTTTCAAGGTACAGTTCTGGGGAGGATGGTAATGAAATGGACTCCTCCTCCTTCATAAAAAAATCCAAGCACAGTTGCACATCCTCCACAAATATTTGAAAGTGCTTCTCACAACTCTTCATATTCTGAAATAAAAATTAATTATCAGAAATATGATAAATTTATATGGGTTCATTATTATGTTCACTCGACAATGCAAATATAAATAATATTCAAAGAATAAAGCTAATAAATATGATGGTTCACACTAGAAAATTAAACATAATCTATATTTGCAAAGCTTGCTTACCAGAATGCGTGAAATATCACTTGAGGTTGGGCTAAAGATAAATAGAAGACAGAATGAGAATAGAATATGCAATGGAAGATGAAATATCATTGGAAGGAGAAAGTATTAGTGAGGAAGAATCATTTTAATATTTAGGAACTATGATCTCCAATACAAGGTCTTTAGAATTGGAGTTTAATAAAAGATTGAAAAAAGCAAATCAGACAATGGCATGGTTAAGTAAAATTAGGAAATCAAATAACCTGAAATTAAATATAAAAAACAGACTATATATCAGTTTAGTGAGATCAGTGTTCCTGTATGGACTTGAGTTGTGGTATGACAATGAAACAATTTCCAACAGATTTTGTAGACTTGAGAACAAAACCCACAGAAGAATATTGGGAGTTGAATGGTGGGACAGGATTAGAAATGAAATAATGAGAGATATCTAAGTCCCATATGTGGATGAGATCATGGTGATGGGTAGATGAAGATGGTTTGGACATGCTCTTTGCCCTCCCCAAGAGAGATTAGTTCACAGAGCTTTCAACTCGGCTCCAAAAAGCACTAGAAGAGTTAGAAGACCCAGGCCTATAAGGCTGGGGACTATGAAGTGTGAAGTAGGAGGTGATGAATGGAGAATTAATTATTCAAAAGCTGAAGATAGAGACGACTGGTGAAATCTAAGTCATGCCTTTTGCGTCAATGGTCGTAGATGATGATGATGATATTTCAAAACATTTAGGCCCTTCTAAAGAACATTAATCTCCAACGGCTTACTTGGGAAATAGCCATTACAAGCTAAAACAACAAAAAACCTACAACTGCATTAATTCATATGTTTCACACAACAGACCTGAGCTTCTTCAATGATAAATCCAATAAGATAGCCAGGAGTCATAAAAAAATCATCAGCAATTAAAGGTAATTCCATCCTTAAGTAAATAATCAAAATCTTCATTAATCATAAACTTATATTTGATGATTCATGTATAAAGGCACACCATGAAAAACAGAGTTGGTAAGAAGCGAATAAGAACTTAGAACTCTAAAAAATAAAATAAAATTTTTAAAATGACAAATTTGGAAGTAATTTGTAATTTTCCTAATGATACAAACCTGTAACTATTTTTAGGGATTATACTTTCGGTGAAGCTGGAAGACTAGAGCCATAAGATTTTTATCGAGGTGTAACCACCCTATCGCTAGTTAGTGGGGATAGGAGGGGTAGTTGGCTACCCTGCTCGTCACATTTCATTGCAGGCAGGACTTATTGGGGGACAGGTGATGGCAGACCAATTTGTATATATAGCTACAGGTTTGTATCGTTAGGAAAAAAAAAACAAATTTGGAAGTAATTTGTATTTTTCCAAGCAATACAAACCTGGAGCTCTTTACTGAGGAGTATTATTTCAGCTTTCGCCGAAATAATATTCCTCAGTAAAGAACAGAAGGTTTGTATTTTACACAGGAACAAATACAAAATACTTTCAAATTCTCGTCTGCTAGCCACCACCGAAGGTACGTCTGTTCCGCAGGACCCATAGGGATCAGAAAGTCCAGGGAATCGTGTCCTTGATTCCACCGAGACTTGAGTCGCCACTGGAGGGACCTCATTCTGAGGCGACCATTGGGAACCAGACAAACTAAGGAAGAGAGGTGGCCGAGGAGATGTAACCACGTTTGGGCTGGAAGTTCTTCTCGTTTGAGGAAAGGCCTTGCGACCTTCCTCAAACTTGCTATCCTGTCGTCTGATGGAAAGGCTTGGTGGAGATTGGTGTCTATGACCATGCCTAGGTATATCAGTTTCTGAGAGAGCTGCAGAGAGGACGACTCAAGATTTACCATGATCCCTAGATCCTGGCAAAGCTCGAGAAGCCTGTCTCGGTGGCGAAGAAGGGTTGCCTCCAAGTCTGCTAGGCTCAGCCAGTCGTCCAGGTAACGGAGGAGAAGGATACCGATCCTGTGAGCCCACGATGAAATCAGGGTGAACACTCTGGTGAACACCTGAGGAGCTGTGTAGAGATCGAAGCACAGCACCTTGAACTGGTAGATCTTGTTGTCTAGGCAGAATCTTAGGTACTTCCTGGAAGACTGATGGACTGGGATCTGGAAGTACGCGTCCTTCAGGTCCAGTGTACACATGAAGTCTTGCGGTCTCATTGCAAGTCTGACCGTGTCTGCCGTCTCTATGCTGAACGGAGTCTGTCTGACAAACCTGTTCAGGGTCGAGAGGTCGATGACTGGTCTCCAGCCTCCAGACGCCTTCTTTACAAGAAAGAGTCGACTGTAGAAGACTGGGGACCCGTCTACCACCTCTTCTTCAACATGGTCTCGACTTCTGCTCGGAGGGCTTGCCCCCTTACCGATCCCATGGTAAGGGAGCTCAATGACACTGGCCTCGCTGTCAGGGGAGGTAGAGAGGATGTGAACGGGACGCGATAACCCTGAGTGATTACGGAAATCGTCCAGGTATCTGCCCCGAGTTGCTGCTACCTTGTCGCGCAACTTTGTAGGCATCCCCCCCTCTGGTGGACATGCAGGGGGACTGCCAATCCTAGCGTTTACGGCCACGGCCGCTCCCTCTAGGATTTTTACCTCCCCTGGAGAACTTTCTGCCCTTCCTGTCCTTGACGGGAAAGGGCTTAGACACCTTTGGCTTCGCTGCTGTAGTCTTTTTCGTATTCTTAGCTGGACGGGGCTGTTGAGTTGCTGGAGGTTTGTAGGGCCTAGATGTCAGGGCCCTGTGGAGGAGGGAGTCTTGGTTGGACTTCCTCCACCTCTCAGCGGCTAGCTCCACGTCCTTAGGCTCAAACAGACTCTTACCGAGCACGAAAGTGTGTCTGAGCCTGCTAACGTCGGAACTGGGGACTTTCTGGTGGAACCTCCCGGCAACTACATCTCGACGTTTCAGGATCGTATTGGCCCACAAGCTCAAGACTTGGTGGGCCAGAAACTCGATGGTCCGCATGCCAGAGAGTAAGAATGTCTCCAGTGCCTTCCTGGTGCTTATTTTGGACAGGTCCTCAGATCGCACCAGGATGCCCAGAGACCCCAGCCAGATGTCAAGCCACGAAGTTGCCTGCATGGCACACTTCGCCACCCTCTCCTGGCTTAGGATCTCAGTGGCAGAATACGAAACCTGCCGGTTGGAAAGTCTCTCGAGAGGGACTCCCCCAGTGAGTTCTTCCACAGAATAGTGAATGGGAAGACTCAAACAAGTCTCCTCTAAGATCTCAAATTACCTCCTCTGGTGGACTCGAGGAGGAGAGAGGAGCTTGTTACCAGCGCTGGATCTATTGGACGAGGCAAGCTCAGAGAGCTGGCCTTCAACCTTGTCTCTGACACTCTTCATCCCTTGTGACCAGGGCAAGGCTGCACTGGCCCTAGAGGGCTTCTGGGTGCCATAGACTCGGTCCAAGACCGTGTCCTTCCCCTCACGAGGAGGAATCTCAGGGTCCGGAAACCTGTTGAGATTTCTCATGAGGGTCAGAACTTGCCAGAACGCATGTTCTGACTCTTGATGCTCTCCTCCCGAAGGGCTAGCAGCAAAGTCTCCAGTCCCCAGTGGCTCTTCCTGGGGGGACACGTGGACATTCTCCGAAGGTCTAGCTGGTTCCTGTCTTATCCTTGTAGAAGACTTCGGCAAAGTCTTCGAGTCCTTCGACTCTCCCTCCTGGGAGGGATACAGGACTCTAGCAACGATGGATGCAGGCTCTTCTCCAACCCGGCGTGAGGAGACTTCTCAGGGAGAGGCGGAGTTTCCCCCACTGGTGCGATGGGGGAACGGACCGGCTCATCCGACTCCCTTGAGGATGGGGAAACCCTCATCCGCAGGGGAGGGAGAGAAAGTCTGGGGAGGAGAAGGAGCCTTACGCAAGGATTTCCGAGGAGACAGCTTAGCCCTCGGAGAAGTCACCACGGAAGGGACTCCTCTCTTCCTCTTCAGGGGAGACGAGGTAGCCGCTGCTTTGTGACCTAGTTCAGAGAACACAGGCTTAAAAGCCTGCATGAGAGCTCTGACTATGGTACCAAACCAGGGGTGTTGGCTGACAGTCGCGCTGTCAGACACTCCCTCTGGAGGGAAGGGGATCGAACGATACCTAGGAGGAGTCGACAAACGAGGGTTCGCCTGAGCTAAAAGAGAGTCCTTAGACCTGTCCGAAAACCTCCCCTCCTCTGGCGAGCGTGCTGTTCTGCGCTTGCGAGGGGGGGAATGAGAAGAAGATCTGTCCGCCTGAAGCCCCATGAAGTCGCGTGCGGGATAGCGCTGGCGATCGCGGCGTGAATCGCGCTGGTAGTTGCGCGATGAGCCCTGCCCTGGATTGCGCTGGTAGTCGCGCGATGAGCCCTGCCCTGGATCGCGCGCGGCAGGAACGTGTGGTACAGGAACTTCGCGCGGTCGAACACGTGACCGAGCGCGAGGGTGAGGGAGCAAGGGTGCGTACAGGTGATGGCGAGGGTGTGCGGGGCGCAGGATCTGGAACGTGGGGCGGTGTTGAAGGCAGAATAGGAGCTGGAGCGTGAGCAACCTTCTGCTCGCGTGTGTGAGGGCGCGCAGGAACCTGCTGGTGAGCCCGTGCGGGCGAAATTATGAGGTGCGCGTGCGCAGGAGAAATATTCCTAGCGCATGGGCGTGGAGCTCGTGAGTTAGGAAGCACGGGGCGAGGGCGCGATTGCGCAGCCTCGTGAGGGCGCAAAGGTGAGCTTGCGTGCTGGTGCGCAGGAGAACGATGCGCAGGTGGTGCAGGAACTGCCCTCTGAGGTGAATGAGGGCGCGCTGGGCGCACAGGGGATCGTGGGCGCGCATGGCGCGCATCAGGATGCGGGCTCAAGGGCGTGTGCTGCTATGATGGGCGTGCAAACGGAATCGGGCGCACTGGTGTGCACTGCTGCGATGGGAGCGCAACAGGATTCGGGCGCACAGGGGTGCGCAGTTTAGAAGAAGGCAGGGGTACCTGTGAGCGCCCGTGCGCTAACTTAGGTACAGTACCTCCTGTACTGCGCGCTGGACTGTAGGAGAGCGCTGGCGTAGAGGGGAGCGCTTAGGCGCTGTAGCAGGAACTGCAGGAGGGAGCTGGTGCGCAGGAGAGCGCTGGCGCGCTAAAACAGGAACTGCAGGAGGGCGCGCAGGAGAACGTGGGCGCGCAGGGTTAACCTGGCGCTTAAGGGACTGAGGCACAGTTTTGCGCTCAAGTCCCTTGTGCCCAAAAGGGACCGGTGCCTGTACAATGACAGGATCAGCATCCTTGAAGGGTGACAGCAGGACAGCAGGTCTGGAGGGTGACAGGTCAGGGGGTCCCGAAGGACGACCTTCCACCGAAGGAGATCGCGAACGATCTTCGGAGAGATCTAAGGTGGTAGCTGGCAGGATCGGAGAACGGTGTCTCTCCTCAGCAGAGGACTGCGGGGACGACAAGCCGAAAAGGCGCCACCTAACTCCCTTGTGAGGAGAAGGAAGACCTCTACGGCGAAGGGGAGGACGAGCCTTTCGCCTTATACGCCCTCTAGGGACCGTGGGATCAGCAAGCTGACCTTCGTAAGGCCTCCGCAGAGGAGTCTCTGTAAGTGAACTCCTCCGGGGGGGAGAATCACCAGCAGGAGAGACCGTGGGACTAAGTTCCGCCCTCGAAAGATGTTCGGAGGGGGAATCAGAGCCTTCAGCTACCTCAGCAACAACAGGAGCAGTTTGATCCGACACACCGGAGGCCTCCGTTATAACAACGTCGACGATAGACAGAGGATCTACGTCTGCTATCGCCGGCGATTGTTTAACAGCTGCTCCCAGCTTGATCATATCAAACAGGGCTTCCTTGGAGGGCGAACCCTGAAGCCCCAAGGAAGACCAAAGCTGCAACAAATCACGGTTAGGTACAGGGAAATCAATATCCTCCTCCGAGGGAGGAGGGGCAGCTGCCTCGCTATGGGAGGCAACTACCTCTCCCGCACCCCGGGATCGGGCAACAGAACAACGGTCTACGCTCCCCTTCGACGGTCCCTCGGAAGAGACCGATCGAGTGGGAGCTTCGGAGGAGGTTGGGGAAACAGAGGAAGAGGCCTTGGGATTTTCTCTCTTCAAAGAAGCCTTTGAAGGAGAAATATCCCTTTTGAACTCCTTCTTCGGGCGCCGGGCAAACCTCTCCCACTGGGAGGTAGACCACTCCCTACACTCACCGCATTACCCTTTTCACACCGTTGGCCCCTACAATGAGGACACAAGGTGTGAGGATCCGTGTCTACCGCCGACATAAAGGTCCCACAAGGGCGGTCAGGTAAACCAGGACACGTACGCATGATGATAGAGGCCAACTTCACACACTCTGAGAAAGAAAAAGCAAAACAGATTAATGGCAGTCAAAGCGAGGGAGAGAGCAGGTGTGTGTGGGGGGTAGCAAGCTACCCCTCCCTACCCCCCGCTAACTAGCGGTGGGGTAGTAAACCCTCGTTAAAAATCTAATGGCTCGTCATTCATCTCGGCTGAAGTAATAACCCATATTAAATAGCGTGGTTTGTATTTCAGTTAAGGAACAATGAAATCTAGTGTTGCCTGGGAACAAAGTTGAAGCTTATTCTCTGGGTTCCCACCCCTGAAGGGGTTACCCGAAAAACTCTGAGGAGTTCTAATTAGACACTGCTCAGGAGAGGACTGATCCCGTGTATGGAAAAGACTGTCATTGGTGCAATAGTCAGGAAAGCTGCCGCAGGTGCAGACGAAGAAGGCGTAGACTGGGCAGATACAGCAATTTTCCCAGGAAAAGGAACATTCAACTTCGCAGTTCTTACGCCCTTAACCGAACAAAGAAGTACAGGGTAACTAGAATAAAAAAGAATGAGAGGAAAAGCCCCCCAGGAGGACAACCTAATCCACGGAGAGGAAAGGTGTCCTCCGAGAGGTACAGGAACCTGCTAACAGCTTTGCACTCCCTCCGTAGGCAGTCATTGCTGCGGGAAAGGAGTTCCTGAGAGAAACAGGAGCAAGCTAACTAAGCACTCCCTCCGCCGGCTGCCATCGCAGAACGAAGGAGAGCGGCATCGTTAGTGCTGTAGGAAGGTACATTAAAACAGTTTTATTCAAAATTAATTAGCTAAAGTAAACACTCAGGAGAACAACCTAACCAGCAGATGTGGATGGAACAAGCACTGTGCACTCCTCCCAACAGCTGCCATCGCAGAACGAAGGACTGGCGTTGCTAGTGCTGTAGAAATTTTAATCAAAACAGTTTATTCAAAATTACCTGAAAAAAAAACACTTGGGAGAGCAACCTAACCTGCGGATGAGAAAGGAGTTTCCCAATAGGCAGAAGAAACATGCTTCAGACTATGTACTCCCTCTGCCGACTGCCAACGTAGAGCAAGAGAGAGTAGCGTCATCAGCGATGAGTAGCAAGATCAAAGTCAAGCTCTGGGTAGGCCACAAGCAGTCTTCCCTCTGATGAACTAGCAAGGAGCGAGCGACTTTTAAAATCCGAACAGAGAAGGAGTATTCACACGAGGACGACTCCCCTAAGTCGGAGGCCGGGTCGTTGCAGGAGAAGGTTTCTCCGCCTTCGGGAAAATGCCGCACTACGCTGACCAGAAAACAGCAACACTCACACTAAAATGATAGAAGATGGTTTACATATGTGTGTGTATATATATATATATATATATATATATATATTACATGGATATTTAAATACATATGAAAACCCAAGTAAGAAATAAATAAATATCAGAAAAAGTCAAAGGCCAGTAAAAAAAGTTGGCCGGAGAGAGACGAACGTTTACTCTCACCAAGTCAGAAGTAAAAAGTGATGAGACAACACAAGTGTGTGTGTGAGTGGGGTAGCCGGCTACCCCTCCTAACCCCCCTAACTATCAGTAAGGTAGCTACACCTCGCTAAAAGTCTTATGGCTAGTCTTCCAACTTTGCCGAAAGTGTAATCCCTATAAATAACGACGGTTTACATTTAGTGTCGGAACAAAAATCATTTGTATTTTTCCTAACTAAACAAACCTGAGTCCTTCACTTAAAGGAGATGGATAACAGGAGTTAAAACTTTTAACAAGGTATAAACAACCAGAAGGTAATTGCAATGACGGAAGCAGGTATGCAACCGCCTCCCGTGCTCACAGTAACCTCACTTGGATTGCATCAGGGACTTACATTGGGGGCTGGTGATAGCTGGAAAGTTTGAGTAAAGGACTCAGGTTGGTATAGTTAGGAAAAATAAAAATACTTTTAAAATTCTGTCATTTGTTCCAACGCAAATACAAACCATCATCCTTTACTTATAGGTTACATCCTTAGGCAGGAAGAAGTCACTGTTCCACCTACCTGAAAAACTAATCCGTGAGCTACACATACTTAGCATTGGGCCAATGCATAAATCTGAGCTCTTACTCCTCGCAATCCAGAGCAGCATCCGGATTCACTGCCCAGGCAACCAAGGATAGTGTTGAGCTACAGCAGGAACACACTGTTGCGACTCAAGCCAGAAGTAAAGAAGGAAGCCAAGGTCAATTATAAGTAGAAACTTTATTTGGTCACAAAACACTCCCACTCATGAATAAATGAGGGAAAAGACACAGAAAAGAAACACACTCAGATGCTGAAAGCAAAATGAGCTTACCTTTCTTTATATAAAGTCCAACTGGTGAGGTTTCAGAGGCTGTACCTGGAGAGGGGGAATAAAATGAAAATGAAAAGAGGACAGTCACTCTCCCATTTCATTCCAGGCTCTTGGTAACCCTAGCCCTTGATCTACAGATGACGATCCCATTATTGAGCCAAGACAGCTAAACCACCTCCTGTGCAGCAACCACAGACCCCATAGTGAAGGTATTGTACCGCACGTGTTTCATACACGCTTGTACACTAACGTTGAGTCATTTTTTATCTCTCGCTTTTCCCCACACTGATATCAGAACCTGTTTAAGCTTGCTTCACATGTATTATTCTGTCTGAAGTTTTGTGACATTATTACTCTGAACTGTTTGTATATAAACTCATTATCTGTTGAATAATGATTACTTGCAGTCATCTAGCATCTCTGTTAATAACCACCTCCAGCATTGGTGACCCTCTGAGTGATCAGCTTTTCACCGCCTTTTTTTTTTAACCCACCGCAACGCCCTACCTTTGTTGCAATGCCGCTTACTAATCCTGACTTTGCAGTCCATGCTGCATCATTGAAATTACCGCCCTTCGCCATCAAAGAAGCGTTTGCCTGGTTCAAGCGGCCGAAAGTTCAATTTCGTATCAAGGGCCTGACTTGCTCAAGCAGCAAAGCAGACTACAGGCATGTCCTCACGGCAATCCCCCGAGGACACTTTCCGTGCAATCACCGACTGGCTTTGAGATCAAGGGGACTACCCCATAGCATGTGAAGCCCTTAAAAATACCTCTTTCGGTCAGGAGACGTCTCTTCAGTCCCTCCAAGGACCGACGATCATCTCCCTCAACTACTAGACGTTCGCCTTTGGCGTCTTATCATTCGCAAGTTGCTCATCACTCGTCAGCCTGTAACCGTCAATCTTCATCTAGGGATTGTCACTCTGTTGATGTCTCGGAAAGGACGACCGTGGTCAATCCTTAGGGAGCCACAAATGCACTCCCGATGTGCTCTTATCTGTAGTACTCTTGAAAAAAACCCTCCCTTAAAGGGGGAAACCCGAAACCCCCAAGGAAGACTCCCCTGGTGGTAGATACAGTTGCTTTGCTATGGGAAGCGACATTGTCCGCACCTATAAGTTGTCCAGGCGTCAGGCAACCATCCCTCTTACTCGATTGTCCTACAGAGGAGAATAAACGAACAGAGTCAGAGTGGCGGGATTGAGCTGACAGAGAAAAAAGTCAGGACTTCTTCACCTTCAAGGAACACCCAAAAGTAGAAGAATCCCTTTAGACTTCTCCTTCTGCCATCTACCGAACCTCACCCACTCAATACATTATCGGGGCAATTGCATAATAAGAGAAAAAATAGTTAACTTAAAGTAATGAATTTTGCTAAGTTATGTGTTACTATTCATTCTGTCACAAATACCTGTAGTAACTCCCATTACTTTATATGTTTCTTCCTATTCTTTTCAACTCCACTTCTTTGCGTTTTATCCCGAATGCGCAGTAGCTCCACCCACTGACTTCGGTGCGCCAGTGGAAACGCTGTAGTTTCTCTTAATGTATTACTATTGGCTATTAGATTTTGGCGGTCTTTTCATCTGATGATACGTTTATCTTCGACATATTCTATGCCTACGCAAGATAAAATATTATTTTTCTCTCTTGTTTTGCTTGATCTTAACTATGAATTGGCCAATCAGGATCTAGATACATAATAATCACACCCGCCAAAATACTCGCCCACTCGGCTAATGATTTTAGGGCAACATGTACCGCATGCCAGAACAAAGGAGCAACAAAATAAAGTTTAATTGCGATCCACGGAGGAGCGAAGGTCAGTAAGTGAATAATTACCCTTAATTCATTAACCAACACCTCGTAGATACAATAAACTATAGGTGACCACAATAGGAAGGATTCTCACTTCCTATGCCAGCAACAGGCTTGGTGAGACAAAGATCTACACACGTACCAAAAACCATTTTTCCTATTTGTTTTCTTGTTAGTTTCTATTATTGTTATCTTCCATAATTGGTTTGTACAGTGTATTAATTTTTTCTCACCTAAAACCCTGATTTCCATCTGGGGTTCCCCATTATTGTTGGGTGGTAGTAATAAAAAAACAATACTTTTGTGGAAGGTCAGGACATCAAAACACGATGAAACTAATAGAAAAGTTGTTGGGGTGCATCAAGTGTATGTGAGATGACGGCCGGCTAAGAATATGGCAGTGTAAGGGGAGTCGCAAGGGGGTGTTAGCAACCCCATTAGATAAGTAGGTAAGGACATGCCTAGTAGGTTAGGTTAGGCGGGGGGAAAATTAGGTTAGGTTAGGCGGGGGGAAGTTTAGGTTAGGTTAGGCAGGAGGAAGTTTAGGTTAGGTTAGGCAGGAGGAAGTTTAGGTTAGGTTAGGTTAGGCAGGAGGAAGTTTAGGTTAGGTTAGGCGGGGGGAAGTTTAGGTTAGGTTAGGCGGGGGGAAGTTTAGGTTAGGTGGTGTTCTTGTGTAGATGTTTATTCTTGTGTAGATGTTTTGCAGAAAAATGGACAAGAAAATTGGAAGAAAATTCCTCTTTTCTATGCACGCGGGATGAACTGGCCGCTGATATACAATGGATCAAAGTTGTTTTTAATGCAATAATGGCTAAGTGGGACTCTATAACAAAATTTTACCCTAAAGGATCAGTATTATTAAAGCTTCAACCAAATCAGAATATCTATTATTCTTTTACTCATCATATATTTTAAGGATGATCCATAAGAAGTAACTTGAATCTTCAGCAAATTAATCGTTAGGGAAATATTTGCCAATAAAGCTTGTATAATTGATAAACACAGAAATACTTGCCCAAGGGGCTAATGCACGTAGAAAAACATAGTGCATTTGCCAGAACATAGGACTAGCGAGATGTTTAACAGCGAGCGAAGCAAGTATACAGCAGAGCAAAAACAATAAATAATAAGCTCAATTAACCCTGGATAGGTACGGTCCTCGGACACCCCTTTGAGGGTATACTCGGACGCGAACGACCCCGACGCCAAAAAAAATTCTTGAAAAATCAGTTTTTGCAGTAACCTCCTTTTTTCTTTTGCCAAAAAAAACTTCAATGAATGCTTAAAACAACTGTAAAGATAAATACTACTCATCTGCAGAAAAACTATTTATTATAAATATTTTAAAAAATTAAGTAGAAAAAAAAAAAGACCTAACATAAAAATTCATAAAAAAAAAGTTTATACATATATACACAAATCCTTTTAGGAATTGATTCTTGAATGTTTAGGACACATCTTGATGTATTTTGGATGAAGTCAGACCCATGGAGGTGAAGATCTGAAATGAGAAAAAAAGGGTAACTTTTTTTGGCCAAAAAAAATTGTCCAAATTTCATGAATTTTTTTGGGTACCCAAATGAAATAGGAAGTGGCTAATTTTTTTAGGGAATAAACATATGTTATCCTAAAATAGAAATATGTAAAAAAATCTTCATTATTATGTAAATTACATTTATATCAGGGGCCATATCTAAAGGTAATTTTTTGAGTACTTGGAAATTTCGTAAAAAAATACATATATTTAATATATAATATGATATTTATGCAGGTAAAAATATACCAAAATATCACAAATTCTATAGGGAACAAGAATATATATAGACAGGGCAGCTTACGCTTCGGATATGTCCACAAAATGGCCGCCAACCACACTGACTCAGACTCCCTAATCTGCCACTTGAAATGTAGGAAGGGTATGTCAATTTCAAGGTGTTATTTACTAATGTAATTATTATTGGATATGCATAAAAATTGTATGGTGGGTTGCTGGATAATTGTCGATTATTTTACGGCTATAAAATTAAAATTCTGACCCGAAAAATTTTTTTTGAAGGGAAATAAAATCGAAAAAAAAAAAATGTAAAACAATATTTTAGCTAAAAAAATTTGATGATATTCAATCAAAAAAAAAGTAAACAAAATTTTCCGACAAATAAACATCTAGAGGAATCATTACTCTGTGATAGTTCCTTAGTACGTAGTAATTTTGAAAGAATTGGGAAAAAACGAAAAAATGGCAATCACCGGAAAATCGAACACATACCTATATATACGCCATATCTGGCTAAAAAAAAGATAGGCATGGGTAGCCAGATCATCTAGAAACACTTTCCAACACTATAAAAATATAAGTTTTGCGACACTACTTGCCAATTCCTTACGGTAACATGACTAAGCAAAAAAATGCAAAACAAATAAAAAGAGGCACTCGTGGAAAAATGGCCATTCTAATATACGGCATTTCAGAAAAAAAAAATTTCAGCCACGTGCTAGGCAAACCATCAAGGCATATTTTCCGACAAATAAACATATAAATGAAATATTACTCTGTGATAGTTCCTTAGTACGTAGTAATTTTGAAAGAAATGGGAAAAAACGAAAAAATGGCAATCACAGGAAAATCGAACACATACTTATATATACGCCATATCTGGCTAAAAAAAAAAATAGGCATGGGTAGCCAGATCATCTAGAAACACTTTCCAACACTATAAAAATATAAGTTTTGTGACACTACTTGCCAATTCCTTACGGTAACATGACTAAGCAAAAAAATGCAAAACAAATAAAAAGGGGCACTCGCGGAAAAATGCCCAACATTCTAATATACGGCATCTCAGATAAAAAAAAAAGACATGCACGTGTTAGCCCAACCATCAAGGCACACTTTCTAACACATAAACATGAAAAAAAAATCAATAATATACGGCAATTCCTTACTACGTAGTAAATTTTTACAAATATTGAAAAAAAACAGAAATTGGCAACCGCAGTTAAATACCCAATATACCAATAACTACGTCGTATCTGACAAAAACAAAATCACGCATGGGTAGCTAGATCATCTAGACACACTTTCCAACATTAAAAAAGCAAAAGTTTTACGACACTATTTCGCAATATCTTACGGAAAAATGACTTGGCAAAAAAATTAAAAAAAATTAAAAAGGGACACTCGCGGTAAAATGCCCGACATTCTAATATACGACATCTCAGATAAAAAAAAAGACATGCACGTGTTAGCCCAACCATCAAGGCACACTTTCTAACTCATAAACATTAAAAAAAAATGAATAATATACGGCAATTCCTTACTACGTAGTAATTTTTACAAATATTGAAAAAAAAACAGAAATTGGTAACCGCAGTTAAATACCCAATATACCAATAACTACGTCGTATCTGACAAAAACAAAGTCATGCATGGGTAGCCAGATCATCTAGACACACTTTCCAACACTAAACAAGCAAAAGTTTTACGACACTATTTGGCAATATCTTACGGAAAAATGACTTGGCAAAAAAATTAAAAAAAATGAAAAAGGGGCACTCGCGGTAAAATGGTCCTCGTGGTGATGAACGACATTTTAACTAAAAAAAAAAACATGCACATGGTAGCCAAACAATCCACCAAGACTTTCCACAACTGATAACCTATACAAGTTGCACCATTCTACGACAATTTCATAATACGTAATAACTTTGATAATTATGCAAACTACCTCAGAAGGGTAAACTCGGACGCGAACGACCCCGACGCGTCTCAGAAATTGGGGAAGGAGTACAGCTACAGCAATGCACATCTGGACACTACTAGAGCGTGTAGGGGAGACACCTCCTGCAGGTCGATCACCCACAAATTCAGTCACAGGGGTGAGTCACGTGAGAAAAACCTGTTTTTTTTTGACGCTCGGGGTCGCAAACGACCCACCGTACCTATCCAGGGTTAAGTAAGGAGGCATTTGTATTAACATTTCGATAAAGAATCATAATGAAAGATTTAACTCCACAGAAAATGGGATGGAAATTCAGTTTTCTATAGGTTCAGAAATTTGTCAAACAAAACCTTGAGTGTTTTGTCTATCATTATTATTCGATTTTGATTGTAGTAACTTTTTTTAATTAGAATAATTGATGTATTTAGGTTAGACATCTCTTAATTAACCAGTTTTCTGTATCCTTGCACCAAAAAGTCCCAAATTTTCCCGTTGTAGTTATTAAGGGGTTATCCTGCACCTGTAAATCAGATTATTTACGGTAGAAATAAATATAAAATTCATTAAAAACCATACTAATTAAGGTATAAACTTGATATTCTCATATCAGATATACAAGATAGACCAGAGATAACCTTGGGTGTTCTACGCTTTGTTTTTCCCCCATCTACATTACAGTATATATTTCATTGCATGACTAACCTTCACCGACGAAAAATAGTGCAAACTAGAAAAGACGATTGTGGTCAACTAATCATGGGGCCGAGGGACATAATGAGATGGAAGATGCAACTTAATATACTAACTGGGTCAGGGTGAACGAATGCATCGAAGCATGTTTGCCTGTCGAAAGCATAACAAAGCCGAAGGTTTACTTTCTCAGACTTAAAACTATTAGTAGTAGTAGTATTGGGAGTCGCCTCTGAAACAGCTCTCTCTCTCTCTCTCTCTCTCTCTCTCTCTCTCTCTCTCTCTCTCTCTCTCTCTCTCTCTCTCTCTCTCTCTCTCTTTCGAGCGCGTTCTAATTTACTTACTTTTACTTTTAGAGGTTTATTTCTCGCCCTCCATCAAACCCTAAAGGTCTGTTCAGGCAGGCCTTGGTGTATGGAAAAATAATTCCTTTCCAGTTAATATTTTGCTCTGTATTGTTATCAGTTATTTCGCTAGCATTTGTATTCAGGCTTAATAGTTTTCAGGTCACTATTATAACACTTTCTAAAAAGATAAGTCTTCAGGTTTTTCTTGAAGGCAGCCACATTTGTGCTATTCTTGACATCGAGTGGAAGGTCGTTAAAGAGTCTCGGTGCAGCATAACTGAACGTTCTTCCTCCTATTGCATGATTCACACTAATTTCGAATAGTCTATGTGGGTCATCTGCATGTCTAACTCTTACAGTGGCGCTGGTAGCTTCAGGGTAGGGGACCAAGCAATCACGAAGATATTTAGGCTTATCACCTGTAAGTGCTTTGTGAGTCAACAAGCAAATTTTAAATTCAATCCTAGCCTTAACAGGTAACCAATGTAGATCGATCAGTGCAGGAGTTATTCTCTCCCGAAATTTAATGCCTTTTATCAGTCTAGCCGCCAGGTTTTGCACATTTTGAAGCTTCCTTAGTAGTGTATTTGGCAATTTGTAGTACAGAGAATTGCAATAATCAAGCCTTGATATTACATGACTCACCACTAAAATTTTTGTACTGCCCTCTGTTAAATATTTTCTAATAAATGCTATGTTTCTCAGGTGATAGTTACACACTTTCACTGTGTTCACAATTTGGTCCTTCATTGACAAATTACAGTCTATCAGTACACCCAAATTTTTCACAACAGGCACAATCCCAACATCAGCATCACCAATTTTTATACTTTGAATTAACTGGTAATTCTTCAAAGCCACCCTTGTGCCAAAAAACATACATAATGTTTTATCATCATTTAATTTGAGCTTTTTCCTCTGCATCCATGTTTTTATTTCAGTCATTATCTCATCAATTTTCTTCCCTGTATCTTGTGTTGTTGAAATTGAGAGGTAAAACTGAGTATCATCTGCATATAGTTTAAAACCCACTTTTTGTTTTTTCAAGATGTGTGATAGCTCGATAGTATATATGTTAAACAAGATAGGGCCCAGGACACTACCCTGTGGTACACCCTTCATAAGTATTCTCTCATTGGATCGGTTTCCAGAAACTTCTACAATAGTCTTCCTGTTCACTAAGTAACTTCGCAAAAATTTCAGTGCTTCCTGAGTCACTCCAATAGACTTCAAGTCGTCAAGTAAGTATTCGTGCACAACAGTGTCAAAAGCAGCACTAAGATCTAACATAATTAAAATTCCACACTTTCCCCCATCAAGAAGACCTATCATATCATTCATTATTGAGCACAAAGTAGTTTCTGTAGAATGATTAGCTCTGTAGGCCGATTGATTTTCCGGGAATACCTCTAACTCGTCAATATGCGCCCACAATTGCTCACTTATGACTTTTTCAATAAGCTTTGACATGTAGGATAAATTTGAAATGGGCCTATATGAATTTAGCTCGTTTACATCACCTTTCCCTTTGTAAATTGGTTTGATCAACGCAGTTTTTTCACAGCTAGGAAAACAGGATTGCGATATACTTAGGTTAATTATGTTCAGGTAAATATTATATACGACTTGTTTGTTTGGAGCTTCACTTATTGAACTGTTTGGGAAAGGGTCGTTTCCACAATATGTATTCTTCATCTCTCTCATAACCTTTAACAAGTCGCACATATTTATCTCCCTAAATTTTATTAACTTCTTTCCCTCCTTCACTGGCATAGCTGACTGTCCTTCCAAGTGATTTTGGGGGAAGCCTCTATAGATTTTATCGATTTTTTCACTAAAGAATATAGCAAAACTCTCTGCACAAACATTGTCAGGCAAGACATATTTTTTCTTTAATCCCATCAAATCATCAAGGTTTTTATGAAAGTCCTTCATGTTATTAGTTTTTTTACATTCGCCGTTGTAGAATTTTCTTTTTGTTTTTTCTAACAGGATGTTATAGTCATTTCTGGCCTTATTATATAGATTTCTGGCTTGTAAGGATTTGGCTCTTTTCCATCTACCTTCCATCTTACGTCTGTGTCTTTTTGCCTTTAATAGCTCACTATTATACCATCTAACATTTTCGCGTACCACTATTTGTTTGTTCTTTATGGGACACATGGTATCGTACATTTTTCCAAAATTGTCGTTGTATTTCTTGGTATAGCACCCAACACATTCTATGTCTACCATATGTTCACATTGTGTGTTCACACAAGACATTTGCGCTACACTAGCTTCAATAAAATTCTCAGCATCAAAATTTTCCCGTTCCCTATATGTGATCCATTTTTTCAATACTCTGGTGCAATTTATATTAACATTAAAGGTGATGAGTTTATGTGTTTTTGAGATCTCAAAGTCTGGTTCCACTTCAAGGTTTTTTATTAGGTCTGAGTCTTTTCCACATATGACCAAGTCGAGTGTATGACCACCTACTGACGTTGATACCAAAACACTGTTTATTAAATTAAACATCTCAAATACTTCCTTGAGTTCTTTAGCCTTATTATCATTTTCATCATCTACCCAACAGTTGAAGTCTCCACCAATTAATGTATTTTTAATATCGTCCACCACACCCACAAGAATACTAAATTCTTCAATGAATTTAGTCATATTACTCGCTGGTGGTCTATATAATGATATTATATTCAATACCTTATTGTTTCTTGTCAGTTTCAAACAGATATATTCAAACGTTTCAAATACCATTTCATTCATGATAGAAACCCTAGAGAAAGTTTTCGACACAAAGACACCCACTCCTCCTCCAGTTTTGTCCTTTCTTGGTACGTGATAGAAATCATGAGTACACGGCGTCATCTCCTGAATCTTTGAGTTATCACTAATATTTCCCTGCAACCAAGTTTCCGTTAATGAGCATAAATCTAATTCCATTTCGTTAATAAGACTTCTAATCTCTAAGGTTTTATTCCCCACCGATTGAATATTTATCAGACCACACTTAACCAATGGGCTAGACTCCATGATCGGTTCTATTTTTTATCCTGGTAAGCTCCTCCTTATATACTTTACAGTTATCATCATATGTCTTATGATTCGTATAATTGTAATTCCTCATTGTGCAGTTATGACACTTTAACGTATTTGCAGTACAATCCGTGGTTCGATGATCCTGGCTACACTTGGCACATACCTGAGTCTTGCTACAATTTTCAGCAGTATGACCAAATTCTTGGCATTTATAACACTGAAATACATTGTAGGAATCGTAGATTTTACAGCATCCTCCAAGCGTGGTATATACTCTATCATCTCTTTTACGGAAGACTTTCCTGATAGTTGGACTACACTTTATAATGACGTGTAATTTACCGTTTTGTCTTGATTTAAACTTCCTGATCAATTTAAAGTCTTCTTCATTTTCATATATATCATTCAACCATTCATTCTTCTCCATTATACTGGCAATTATATCATCTTCATTTTCATCAATATTGCAGACCTTGATCTTCGGTTTAAGTAGATCCTTTTTATCTACTTCTACCTTAATGTCATTCTTGACCTCTTCTAAGTCATTTCTAGCCTTTTCTAACCCAGTTTTATCCGCAAAATTAACCACCAAGTGGCCTTGTTTAGAGGTTTTGACCTGTTCGACATTCGTGGTTATCTTCTTCATGATAGTTTTCTTGATATCCGAAGCCTTCTTATTTTCCTCCGTAGATTTTATAACCAAAGTGTTTCTTGATTTCAACTTACTTGCATATGTAGTCTTGGTCACATTCTCTTTTTCGTATTCCATAAGTTTCTCTTTCAGCTCGACAATTTCTTGACGCATATCCATGTATTGAGCAGTTATCATATCCATAAAACCAGACATCTGTAGTTGTACATTTACCTTCATCTCTTCTATGATAATGCTTAGTCTCGTTATGTCATCAACACATGCAGACTCAACACATTTTGGACATTTATAAATGATGTTCCTGCTTTTTAAAAGAGTACTTGAACCATCCCTTAAATTAGAGCAAGCTACTTCATCATGGTACCATCTTCGGCATTGATCGCATTGCATCCCATCATCGACATAGGACTCACAGTGCCCACACATGCCACGATTGCCTCCGTCATCACATTCTTCATAAGCTGCTGCCATTATACTTTCCTCCCTTCCTGTGAGTACCGCGTCAATTTCAGTCATAAATAGACCGAGATCATTCACGGGAATATGTCTTCCTTTTCGTTTTCTAAAGACGGGCATATTGAATAATTTTTCAATGAACTTTTCAAGTAGCCCCACCCCAACGCAAAAATGCTGGGTCAGGCCTTTCACTACAGACCTCACATACAAGGAAACCACTGATTTTTAGCACTATATTTCACTAATATCAACACTAGCAAACACCCACAAAGAGATTTTTCATAGTATAAACAACGAGATACACAATGATTCCGTTTAGAGCCAGATTCGATACAGAGCACTGAAACACACGTCCACACCCGCGGACTACTACACTTTACTCCAATTAGCACTAATTAATCTTGAGTTTGACTGTGAAGTGAAATAATTAGACTTTTAGGTCTGGCTGTTTGTATATATTATTCGTTTCATGAACTAGAAGTACACTGCAGGGGAACCAGGGGAACCCTACTCTCTCCAGGAACTTACGTAAATAATTTAATTTCAATTGATCATTATTTCTCAGATCGTTTATTTAGTTCCTTACTTCCTTTCCTCACAGGGCTATTTTTCCCATTTGGAGACCTTAGGCTTATAGCATCTTGCTTTCCCACCTAGGGTTGTAGCTTAGCCTGTAGTAATAATAATAATAATAATAATAATAATAATAATAATAATAATAATAATAATAATAATAATATGCATTCAACATTAAAAGAAAATTTACCGTAATTAATAAAAGGAACCTATTTAAGAACCAACCTTCAAAAAAAAAAACCAACCTGTTTGAGCTAAGGTTTCAAAGACGCACAGTTTCTATTCACTATTACATGTTAACAAAAATAGAAAATATACTTAGCGACTTTGAACTTTCCAAATTGGTGGCTCCTTGGATTTGTAGAAGTTGGTTCCTTCTTATTCTTTAAATCACTTATTTTTTTTCTAGAGAAAGCACTGTTTATCTGGCGGAGGTTTTAGTAAATTAGTACTACTACTCTGAAGGAAAAATACTCTCCCCATTTTAACTTTTCCGCCCTACCGCACACTATTGAACTAGTTTTTCGGAAGAGCTAAACGGTAACAATGGGTTATTTACGACCGTACAACTCTACTATCGTGGCATCTCTCAAATAATTATACTAATTATTTATACTTTTATTTATAATATTCGATCTATTTATTTATTAATTATTTATTTAATTTAAAAAGAACGAAATATACTTCACAATACTTAATTAATTTGATTAGTATTTCGCCTCTTATTATTTACTAAAGTTAGACACATTTCCATGCCAACCCTGAAATTTCTTTTATTTCACAACAAGAAATAAAGAATATAAGGTAAAATAAAAATAAATTTAGTTATTATATCATATAAGAAATGTGATGATAATTAAAGCTAATAATGAAAAACCGGAGAGCATGTCCATCTGCCAACAAAAATAATAGAATTACCATTGTAAGAGATAACTCCATGGATTTGAGCTCATTATCATTATTATTATTATTATTATTATTATTATTATTATTATTATTATTATTGTTGTTGTTGTTGTTGTTGTTGTTGTTGTTGTTGTTGTTGTTGTTGTTGTTGTTGTTGTTGTTGTTGTTGTTGTTGTTGTTGTTGGGAATGAAAGTGACGGAGAGACAGAAAATGAATGTGTTTGAGATGAAGTGTCTAAGGAGTATGGCTGGTGTATCTCGAGTAGATAGGGTTAGGAATGAAGTAGTAAGGGTGAGAACGGGTGTAAGAAATGAGTTAAATGGTTTGGCCATGTTGAGAGAATGGAAAAATGGTTATTTGCTAAGGAGGGTGATGAAGGCAAGAGTTGATGGGAGAAGTACAAGACGAAGGCCAAGGTTTGGGTACTGCTGTGGCACCCTAGCAATACCAGCCGAACTCTGTTGAGTTCTTTGTCAGGCTGGGAGGAATGTAGAGAGGAGAGTTCCCCTTTTTTGTTTCATTTGTTTGATGTCGGCTACCCCGCAAAATTGGGGGAAATGCCTTGGTATTTGTGTATATGTACTGTATGTATCATTATTATTATTACTATAATTATTATTATTATTATTAATATTATTATTATTATTATTATTCAATCTACCATTGAACCATTATGTTTGTGGCTTTCAGAGAAGATAATCTTTTAATAGGTCGTCGATTCCCAAAGGAGATTACAAGAAGATAATGAGGTGACATGGTATGAAGAACTACGATGTCGGAAATTTCAATGACTATAAAATATTTAGAAATGCTAGTCATTTTTTATCAACATAAATGTATGATTTTCAACTATGATTAATTCGAGTTGAGTAAACTCTGAAATATCAAAAATTAGTTTCTAATTTTTACCAAAAATCAGAAAAAATATATTTTCCGCGCATTATTATTATTATTATTATTATTATTATTATTATCATTATCACTTGCTAAGCTACAACCCTAGTTGGAAAAGCAGGATGCTATAAGCCCAGGGGCTCCAACGGGGAAAATAGCTCAGTGAGGAAAGGGAACAAGGAAAAATAATATATTTTAAGAAGAGCAACAATATTGAAATAAATATCACTTTATAAACTATAAATACTTGAACAAAACAAGAGGAAGAGAAATAGGATATATGATAGAACAGTGTGCCCAAGTGTACCCTCAAACAAGAGAACTCTAACCCAAGACAGTGGAAGACCATAGTACAAAATCATTGATAGAGAAGAGAGCAATTGATTAAATTGAATTAAATGAATAACAAACTGATGGACATATTGTTAGATGCACACAAGCAGATATCTATAATTCTTTGGATATTTGAAGATCACATTCTACGAAACAAATAAAATTCGCATCTTGTGAGATAGAATACGTTAATCCCACACCGAAGTATATAATCCCTTGTCTTTCTCCTCCTACCAAGTTAATCCGACTCTCTTGGCCGAAGTTAAGCTCTGGACTTAGTCCTACTATCTCCTCCCACCGGCATCTGTGTAAGATTAGTGCCCTCATTAACAGAACCAATCTCTTTACTTTACTGTATGGGTCTACAACATAGTTTGGGAAAAGAGAGAAAGAACTGTGTCCTATAATATAGCGACGATAAAGCGGAAATTGATTGAATACAGTATGCCAAAAGATAGAGAAATACAATCAGTTTATCATATATTTTATCAGATGGAATAGCACTATGTTTCGAACTAATAATAAGGATAAGAATGGGGAAGTGGGGAATATGGGGAAAGGAAGAGTACCCCTGGATACAATCCCGTTTATAGCTCGAAGGCAGGTACTCGGGATGGGAAAGATTAAGGAAAAAGGGAGAAGATAAGTACAGTAGACGAATTAAAGAGAGAGGCAGACCCTGTTTCGCACTTGCTTTGTCTAAAAATCGTCAAATAGCGTGGCTGCGCTAAATAGGGGAAAAAACGCGCTAGACTTACGAGAAACGCGCCAGATCTAACGCGAAAAGCACTGAAATGGCAAATATGGAAGTGTCCCGTGCCAATCAAGACCCGGGTGGCAGCACTGTCCAGCACGGTATGATGAGGAAAAAATATCTTAATTCCGATAGTTTAAAATTTCGTACCGTAATTTCGTACCACAACTAAAAAACAGTATCCTACTGTTACGATAAAAAAAAATCATACCGCAATTTCGTACCAGATTTCATACTTCTGCCATTGTATTTCTGTTTAAATGAATCAATAATATCTTGGAAAACAATTCCTCTTACAATTTCAATTCTTACTTAAGACTACTATTTTTTTCATTTTTTGTTGTTGTTACTGGAGATTACTTTAAATAAGTTACTTGTTTACTTGTTTTGGGTTTAAATCCAACCCTCCACCGAAGTCGAGTGAACTACTCGGGCGGGTCCATATTAATCATCTAACGAAACATTTTCATTTTAACTTATACAATTCTTTGATTGTAGCATATTCCAAATCATATAATCTTGTGAAAAATAATGTCTTTAGTTTCTTCTTAAATTCAATTGCTCCCTTTATGTCCTTCATTTCAGTTGGCAGTTTATTATAATGTCTAGGCGCACAGTAGCTAAAAGCCCTTTCACCAAATTTACTATTTGTTCTTGGTTCAGATAGCCTATGTTTGTCACTCATGTGTCTTGTGTTAACATTTGTTTCTAGTTCTAGTTTATTCAGGCATTCTTTTAGATATTTTGGTTCAGTATCTTAAACGTTAGTAAGAGTAGCTTGTATTCAATTCTCGCTTTTACCGGTAGCCAGTGTAATTTAATTATTGCAGGGGTAACTCTTTCCATATTGTGTAGTCCTTTTATTAATCTAGCGGCTCTGTTTTGTACTCTGAATTTTCTTCAGATGATAATTTGGTAAGCCATAGAACAGTGAGTTGCAGTAATCTATTCTTGAAAATATGTGGTGATTAATGAGTATGGCCATAGATTTTTCATCTAAGTATTTACTAATAAATGCTATGTTTCTAATATGACAGTTACAATTTCTTACCATATTATTTATATGTTCGTTCATTGTCAGTCTATCATCCATGATTACTCCAGGATTCCTGACAGATTTCTTTAGGTCAATGATCGATTGACCTATTTCAATTCTTTGGAAGCATTCGATTCTTTTTATATTTTTTTCATTTCCAAAAATAATACATTCACTTTTGTCTTCATTGAGCTTGAGCTTTTTTGTTAACATCCAAGCCTTAATGTCATTCATTATTTCGTGTATCTTTCTTTTAGCTTCATCGACTGATTCTATTGGGAAATAGAATTGTGTATCATCAGCGTATATTTTAAACTTAACTCTGTGAGTTTCAAGTATATTTGCCAGTTCAATCGTGTAAATTTCAAACAGGAGAGGACCTAGTACACTGCCTTGGTTAGTTTTCTTGTCTCAGATTCAACATTTGATATTACTACTTTAACTTTGCGGTTTTCAAGATAACTCACAAACCAGTCGTATGCTCGTTCTACGATGCCCACAAATATGTATGTTCTACAGTATCAAATGCTGCACTTAGATCAAGCATCACAAGAATGCAACATTTGCCATTTGTTATAATTTCTGTTATGTCATTTTTTATCGCTAACACTGTTGTTTCTGTGGAGTAATTTTCTCTGTATGCAGATTGATCATCAGGTATGACATTAGATTTTTTCAGATATTTCCAGGTTTGTTCGTGTACAGCAGTTTCAATAATTATCGAAAAATATGACAGATTTGATATTGGCCTATATGAACTTAAATTGTCTGCATCACCTTTTCCTTTATACACAGGCTTGATACATGCAATTTTTTTCACAATCAGGGAAAACTGCCTGTGTTAGACTCATATTTACCATGTTTCGGTAGGTCTCTTGTAGTCTGGTGAAATTTTCTGCATCTTTTACATCATTAATTGGAAATGGATCATTTCCGCAGTAGGTTTTTTTTTTTTACTTTCTTTATTATTCTCATATAATCACTCTGACTTAACTCTTTGAATACCCTTAGCTTATTTACACCTGTTGCTGATGTATTCCTTCGCTCTGTTGTGCCGATATTGTGAAAACTGGAGCAGATTTTATTTATTTTTTCCTCAAAATAATCAATAAAATTATTTACTAGGCATTTAGGATCATTAGTTATGTCAGGCAACACTATTTCTGTCTTTAGACCTAATAGTTTCTTTAGGTTCTTATGTATTTTCCGAGGGCCATTTTCATTGCACACTTTTTTATAATAGGCCTTTTTTTTTAACTAAGATAAGGTAATTGTAGCGATTTCTAGCTGCTTTGTAATGTTGCCAGTTTTCATTATTTTTATTTCTTTTCCATTTATCCTCCATTTTTCTTTTTCTTTTTTTCTCTTCGTGTAATTCATTATCAAACCAGTTCGATTTTTCTTTAATTGTGATTATTTTTGTTATTTCCGGGCACCTATTATTATAATTAGTTGCAAGTATAGTTTTACTTCTATCAGTAATGCAGTTTATACAGGATTGTCTCTCTACGAGGGTGTGATTCTCTTCACAGTTACAGACTGGTGTTATCCCTTTTATATCCTCTAGGCTTTGTTCAATGAACTCTTTTGGATCAAAGTTAGTCTTAATTCTGTATGTGATTTCCTTCTGTATTGCATTATTTTTTCTAACGTCTATTTCAAAAGACATTAACTTATGCATTGGGGATACAGAGCAGTCAGGTTCAATCTCCATATTTAGTATGATGTTGTTGATTTTGTTTACTATAACTAGATCTAGTATATGATTAGACTGAGCTGTTGGTTCAGACACTATGTTTTCAAGGTCGTGGTTGTCAATCAATTCTCTAAATTCATTGACATATGGGTCTACTCTGTTATCGAGATGTAGGTTGAAATCCCCACATATAACTATATTTCGATTATCGTTCAATGTATCTAGTAAGTTATTAAATTCATCTAGAAACATTCTTTTGCTTTTGCTCGGTGGTCTATAGACTATAACTATTTGTAGATTTACATTTCGAGATAAAATTTTAATATTCATATATTCAAATGAATTAACTATGAGATGATTTCTTGCTGTAACTTTATATGATTTCTTAATTAAGATTCCAATGCGATCACCTCTTTTGTTTTCTCTTGGTTCATGATAATAGTTATAAGATTTAGGTGTCATTTCATTTATTTTCGATCTGTCACTCACATTACCACTCAACCAAGTTTCAGTTAATAAGCAAATATCCACATCTTGATCACTTACGACTTCCTTAATGATATGAGTTTTATTGCCAATGGATTGTATATTTATTAGATTACATATTTTCTTAATCGAAGCCATGGTCAGTATTGTTTCTGGCTCTTGTTATTTCTTGTTTATAAACTTCACAGTTTACTCTATCATAGGATTTATGTTCTGTGTCATCATAGTTCTTTCTCACACAATTTATGCATTTAATTTCAACAACATTGCAATGACCCGCTTTATGTTCTCTCGCGCACTTGGGGCACGACTGTTTATTCTTGCAATTTGCTGCATTATGCCCAAATTCCTGGCATTTGTAACACTGGTAGGGCATGTAATGATCATAAACATTACATATTCTATATGTGGTACTAAGTTTATCTCCATTTTCATAGATTGCTTTACGTATCTTAGGTGTACATTTTATAATATAGTGTTTGTTTATCCATTCTTGAATTTTCTTGCATTATGATAGTCAGATCATCATTTTCTACAATGTGTCTGTTTAGCCACTGGTTCTTGAGTTTCAGACTTTGAATAATATCATCATCTTCTGGTACATTTGTAAGTTTTATCTTCGGTTTAAGTTTTCCTTTTTCGGTAACTGTGATCTTGTTTACATTACCTTGTTCCAATTCTGATTTTGCCTGCTCCAGGTTCTGTTTATCTGCAAATTTTATGATCAGGTGGCCATCTTTTGTTTCACCAGTGCTTTCAACTTGGGCTTTTAATTTGGTCATAATTGTTTTCTTATTATTAACTGCTGAAACCTCGTCAGTTGATTTTACAATCAATGTTTTCTTTGATTTCAGCTTTTCAGCATATGTGCCAGTTAGATGCTTCCTATCTATGTCATCTTCATTCCTTTTCTTTTCATTTTTTAATTCTTTCATTTCATTTCTTAATTCTTGCATCTCATCTCTTGTTTCTTGCACCCTATTTCTCATTTCTGTCATGCTATCCTTCATTTCTTCTATTTTATTCATCAAGACCTGAACCAAATGATGGGACATTACGATTTCTTCATCTAATACTTTTCTTTCTATGTTTGCTGCATCCTCATTGAACTTATCAGTGCAATTCCTACATATGATCGTTACACAATAGCCTTCTGTCGGCTTGTGATGAATTTTCTATTAATCCAGAACATGCGTTTTCAAAATGATACCATTTTTGACATCTATCACAACAAATTCCCTCATTGGCAACTACAGTCTTGCAGTGCTCACATAGTTCAGTGTCATCAAATTCCACGGTGACCAACGATCCATTCGCTGATTCATCATTTCTTCCACAGGCACCTTCCTCCACGTTGTCACTATCATATACTGATGTATTCTTCATTATCTGTAGAAATTAATTTGTTTCATCTTCAACTGATTTTCCTGTTTCAGTCTTTTCATGAGGTTTCCTTCTAATTTTCTTAATGGCTCCTAACATTTTTGTAGTTTACACTATATTAAAGTCCAAATGGGTCGGGAAAACCATAATTGGCAACTCTTACCTGTGTCCCAGTTGTAATCAACTATTAATTTGTAATTTTGCACTATTTAGTATTCCAATGACGTTGATTCCAATTTACTTAACTTAATGATGTTGGAAATTATTAATTTAACGATTTTCACTTTTAACTTGCCACTATTGTAGTTAAATTTCAACAGAGCAATTCTTCAGCACGTCCTCACTCCACTCGGCAACACCAGTTACGTGTGTGTGTATCAGAATGCTAAACTGTAAAAGGCAAATAAAATGAGAACGGAAGGCGGGTTGACTAAATTGTAATTCTTTTTGTTCCAGTTAGCAAGTGTAGCCGTTTAGAACCTACATAATGTAAAAATTTGCATTATTCTCTTTTTTTTCTTTTTTTTTTGGTCAATTGCAATCAAAAGATGATCAATCATATCTGCAGTATGTCGACACCTGTCCTACCCTCGACATGTATACAGTGCGTTTGTTGTCAGAAGGTACTGCATCGTGCATTATTGCCTTTTAATTATAGCGAGATCGGTGTTATTGTATGGGCATGAGTCGTGGTATGACAATGAAATAAAATCCAACAAATTTTGTAGACTTGAGAACAAAGCTCTCAGAAGTATATTGGGAGTTAAATGGACAAAAAAAAAAAGGATAACAAATGAAACTGTAAGAGAGATTTCTCGAGTGCCTTATGTGGATGAGTCATGGTGAGGGGTAGATGGAAATGGTTTGGGCATGCTCTTCGCCTTTCCCAAGAGAGATTAGTTCACCAAACCTTTAACTGGGCTCCACAATGCACTAGAAGAGTTGGAAGACCAAGGCCTACATGGCTAAGGACTATGAAACGTGAAGTGGGAGATGATGAATGGAGAAGAAGTAAATTAAAAGCTCAAGATCGAGACGACTGGCGAGATCTAATCGAGGTCCTATGCGTCAACAGCCATAGTAAGTGACGAGTGCCTTGTTTAACTGTTTTCTATTTCCCGTTGTGACATCCTTCGCCCCAATTTGAATAGATGGTTTTTGAGCTAATATCTTCCATGACTGCTAAAGAAGACAGTGAAAAGAAATGCCACAATATTAAGTCCCGTCTCCTCTCTTTTCTCCAGAATGTGAAGTACAGGAAGTGAAGCGACTCTAGATTCTTCGGAGAGCAGTACTTTGCACATCATCCATTCTTCTTAGAATAGCCCAGATACAAAATTTATAAAATGCGTCTTTGTTACTTCATATAACAGTTGAAGAATGTGTAACAAATCATTAACTAATTTCCCATTCGTCTTCCACACAAGTCAGATTTTAGAAAAAGAGGATAATGATGGATTTAAAGGAAAATAGAGCAGGGCATTTTCAAAAGGGGTCACATTTAAAAAAAAAAAATAATAATCCAGAAACGGAAAATTCATTGATTCGTTTTCCTTTAAGTGCACACTAAAATGCTTCCTTGCCTTTATTCATAAAAAATACTCGATATAACAGAGCTAAGTAGCAATTCCTTCAGTTTCAATGAATCATCCTCGAGTCTATGTACTCAGGGTTGCATATTCTAAGTGCCCTAAGGTACATGGAAGAAAAACAGAATATATTTCTAGAGTGGCCCGAATAGATATGAAAAGTTATTGGTAGGGTTTCTATATATGGAAAACTTAAATTTATATGCTTGCCTAACTATCAAAACGTCTAAAAACTGGATACATTTATTTCCATAATTTTCTATAATGAATTTTATGGATGCTACCAATGATTTAATGATTGAAACAAAACCCTCAAGATTAAAAGTTTCTTATAAAATACCTAAAACATCGTCACCATAATGATGCCAAACAATTTGGGACGACAAAACTGAAAGTATTAATCTATCTATCTATATATTTACCAAGGAACTTCCCTTGATTTTGGGGGGTGTCACGTACAAATAAATAATTTTAAACAAAGGCCAAAATCATTGAGTAAATGCACAGGAAGTAGGGCGGATGTTGCCGACCTACGACTTCGTCTCCCTGATCCATGGGTAGTGTGGGAAGCAGTTCGAGCCGCTTTCCTCGTGGCTTGGTATGTGATGACCCCAGCACACGTGTACTGAATCTGTTTCCATGTCAACAGGTACACCAGGGAGAGGGGACACAGAGTGAGAACCAGTATGGTGCGGTTACATCACCTGCCACAGCTACCCTTAGGCAAGACAAGCCCTCAGACCCCCCAGCAATGTAGGGGAAATAAGAATACCCAGAGTGAGTCGAAGGCCAGTTACGTTTGAGTCCTACTTGTGAGTGGCCAACTCTCACTAGGCTCACCTGCCATGGTAAGCCTACCTCAACCATGGCGGACGTCGATACGCCATGAGACGTCCAACAATTTCTTTTTGTAATAATCTTAATCATATAACTGTCTCCCCGAGTGTTCGCTCTCCCCGTGTGTAATTATTTTATTAGTTACAAGTTAATTCCATTGTATTTAACTGATGAAATCATTTAAAAGCCAGCGAGAAACTTATAATTCTTCTGTTATGTAATCTCAAGATTTAAAGTTCTATTTCATTCGCTTTGCAGAAGATTTATGCTCATTTTTGTTGTGAAAATTAACTTACACAATAAATTCTATTTCGATGTAAAAATCGTCTAATTCACCGCCTCCTATCATGCTTTATTATTTGATTAACCCAAACCATGCGATATGTGTGTTGGCCTTACGGTGGGATAAAAAGAGTTAAAAACAAGTGTGATAATGAGTAAAAGACAGAGTGCAGCAGCTACCAAAAATTTACTTTAGACGTGAAGAGATATGAAGATGAAACACGAGAATCAAGAAGGAGACATTTCGGGAGAAGTAGAAGGGAAATCCTAGGAAGAAAAAGATGTTAAAAAAGATAACGAAAGAAGATATAGGACGAATGGATGTCCTTAGAAAATTTAAGAAGAAAATCCTGACAATGACGTCGAGAATAGTAGCAGCCAGGTGGGGTTTTGTGAACCAGTCACCCACGGAGGACCTGCAGGGAAAAGACCTCAGCGACCTTCCGCCGAGACGGATGGGCCGAAACAGATGGCGGTCAAGGGAGGAAACAGTATGGAAACACACTCGTCCCTGAGAAGACGACATGACAATGTTCCTAAGGGAAAAGAAGGCGGTATGCCCAAAATTGCCGTTTTGTTCAGTTTCCAGTCGCGGGAGCAACAGCATCGAAATTCGCCATCCGAAATGGCGTCCCAGGACCCTTCTATGGGCCCTATCAATAGAAACAGTTGGGGTTCTTCTAATTGCCTGAACTATGGAGGATTTCGTCGTCGAAGCAACAGCAGCTGGCGCGTTGACAGAAATGGCGTGCCCACAAAGGTCAAGGACAACCCCAAAAATTGGAAGAGGTCCCAGACAGCAACTGTAGGACGAGGGACCCAAGGTAACTCACAACAATCAACCCTTATATAAGCTAAGTAACGTGGTACAAAATCTGTAGTTTATGGTTAACTAATATGTTGTAAGTTTTGTAAAAGTGTGTAGAGTAACGAAGTTGTCATTCCGTTTTCTTTACGCAATGTTAAAGTAAAATAAAAGAACACTACTATGCATTTCTTGGCCGTGTCCAATTGATTTTCGCTGATAAAATCCTACCAAAACATCGGATACGGGTCACATGTTGGAAATAGGTATTTGAAGCCACAGCCTAATTGGCAAAAATATGCAATAATGTCTAATGTGAATAATAAAGGCACTTACCAGAGTAAATCTAAGAAATTGAAAGGGTAACTTTGCTAAATTTAGACGCACCCAGAGAGAGACTATGTAGACGTCATTACTGAAGGCCCTCCTACTCATTGATACTCTACTGTAGTATGACATAGTTACTGGACACTCCAGCCGTATAGCCACTTATAAATGAAGACACACAAATAGCTACCCTATACACTTCTCTCTCTCTCTCTCTCTCTCTCTCTCTCTCTCTCTCTCTCTCTCTCTCTCTCTCTCTCTCTCTCTCTCTCTATATATATATATATATATATATATATATATATATATATATATATATATATATATATATATATATATAAGGAGATCAGTAGAATAGGTAAATTGTTAAATATGGTTGATGAAGCTAGTCAGTGAGATAGTTTGCAGTCAAGAAAAAATCTGTCATCTCTTATTCTTATTGTGAAAATTTAGAAATACATTAATATAAACAAAATATTTTTCTATCATTTTTTTCAAAACTCATCATTCAAGTATGACCCCTATAAAATTTAATTTAGGCTTCCTGTCTGAATCATTTAGTGTTTGTGCATGATCTGTTATCCACTTACCTGTTAATATTAATTACATGATGCATGCAGTTCTTTTCTTTATTGCATACTGCAAAAACACGCAGCACGAAAGCAGTCTTGCAACTGTGAGGACAATTTGCCAGGCCTGCCATAAGAGAAGTACCAGACAGCAGTCACGTAGAACAGATTGGGTTTGACGTATGAATGATCTGCTGTCCTCCTCCTGTTATCGCCGTGTTTACTATTGTGAATGGAAAGTTTACTGGGTATTACGTCTGATGTCATAGTTCACGTCACAACTATAGTAAAACCAATCTGTTGTGGCCGCTGAGACGATATCTGACCCGCTGTATAGCGTACTCGTGTCAAAATAATTCAACCAATTTAAGGAAAAATGAACAAAGTACTCAGACACGATCCTTCCAAAGTGAAACTGATAAAGCGTAGCCCCTTTATGACAGATCCAGGGTCCTGGACAGATCCTTCCTTTTTGACTAATCTCACAGGATTAACCAGAGGTGGCTACGATTAACCAAAAGTTAAATCCAGACTCTCCCCCCCCCCCTCTCTCTCTCTCTCTCTCTCTCTCTCTCTCTCTCTCTCTCTCTCTCTCTCTCTCTCTCTAATGTTAGTCTTGCCGAGTATATATATTTTATAAGGTAAGGTTTCCATTTCTATAATGATAATTGAAACCAACAAAATTTTTTTTCGAAATTATAATCCCAGGTTATTTGCCAGTTTTATCCTATTGTCGAAATAAGACTCTGTCACATGGTGAGTTTGAAATCTGATTGACCAATTTATGTAAGAAATGGGGAAATCTAGTTTAGAGCCTGGTAATCTTGATATTGCAAATCAGTTAAAATCAAGAATAAATGATATTCAATATTAAATATGTGAAGGTATAAAGTTAAGGGCTAAAGTTGAAAACCAATTGAAAGGGGAGCAGGTATCGGCATATCTACTTGGAAGAGAAAGGGGCAAGGAGTTTTTTAAGTATAAAGAGAGATGATAGAAGTGAAATAATAAGCCCAAAAGCCATCATGGATTATGTGAGAGAACATTTTGCAGATTTATTCAGGAAAGAAGAATGTGACATGGATAGGCAAAATGAGTTCTTGAATATTATAGAGAAAGTTATAGGAGATGAACATAATACAATATTAATAAAAACAGTAAGTGAAACAGAAGTGTTAGACGCCATTCGGGGCATGAAAAATGGCAAAAGCCCTGGGACAGATGGATTGCCGGTTGAGTTTTATAAGAAATGTTGGAATATTGTTAAAGGAGATTTTATTGACATGATAAAGTTTGTGTTCCGGAACAAGAATGTTTCAAAGATGAACAATGGGGTTATATCCCTCATACCTAAAGAAGGGGATTTAGATATGATTAATAACTGGAGACCTTTGACAATGTTAAATGTTGATTTTAAGATAATAACAAGAATTATATCAAGACGGATTAAAAAGGTTCTACATTTGATAATATCACAGAAACAATTTTGTTGTGTTGAAAATAGATCAATCAACAATTTGAACGTTTTTATTAGAGATTTAATATTCTATTTAAATGAAAGTAACACTAATGCAGCTTTGATGAACTTGGATTGGTCAAAGGCATTTGATCGTGTCGATCAGAATTTTCTATTTAGAATACTACAAAGCTTTGGGTTTGATAATGATGTTGTTAATTGGATTAAAATTTTATATCCAGGTGCTGAAAGTGTATTATGTATAAATGGTCATATCTCTGACCCTTTTCCTGTCAATAAATCTGTAAGGCAAGGTTGTCCGTTATCTATGATGTTGTTTATCATTTATTCCACAGGGTAGTGTTCTTGGCCCATTACTTTTCATACTATATACACATGACATGTGGTTTGGCCTAGAAAACAAGCTTGTTGCATATGCAGATGATGCTACTCTCTTTGCATCAATTCCATCCCCTGAATGTTGATCTAGGGTTGGTGAATCCCTTAATAGAGATTTAGCTAGAATTAGTGCATGGTGCAAATTATGGGGTATGAAGTTGAATCCTAACAAAACTCAAAGTATGATTGTAAGTAGGTCAAGGACGGTGGCTCCTCAACATCCGGATCTCAGTATTGATAATGTTTCTTTAAATATGTATGACTCTTTCAAAATTTTAGGTGTGATTCTCGACAGTAAATTTACTTTTGAGAAACATATAAGGTCTGTGTCTTCTTCAATTGCACAAAAAATAGGCTTATTGAGAAAGTCTTTCAAGATTTTCGGTGATCAATCTATTCTGAAGAAGTGTTTTAATTCTTTCATTCTACCTTGTTTTGAGTATTGTTCTCCTGTTTGGTCTTCAGCTGCTGATTCTCATCTTAATTTGTTGGACAGAAACTTACGGTCTATTAAATTTCTTATTCCTGATCTAGATATTAATCTCTGGCACCGTCGTTCAATTAGTTCATTATGCATGTTGCATAAGATTTTTCATAACTCTGACCATCCTTTACATTCAGATCTCCCTGGACAATTCTATCCTGTTCGTAATACTAGGCAGGCAGTTAATTCTAATAGCCAGGCCTTCTCCATCACGAGACTCAATACTACGCAGTACTCTAGAAGTTTTATTCCAGCTGTTACCAAGTTGTGGAATGATCTTCCTAATCGGGTGGTTGAATCAGTAGAACTTCAAAAGTTCAAAGTTGGAGCAAATGCTTTTTTGTTGACCAGGCGGACATGAGTCTTTTTATAGTTTATTTATGACATATTTGTTTTTGATGCTGTTAATAGTTTATATATGACATGTCTGTTTTGACGTTGTTACTGTTTTTAGAATGATTTATTGTTAATTTGTTCTCTTCATTTATTTATTTCCTTATTTCCTTTCCTCACTGGGCTATTTTTCCCTGTTGGAGCCCCTGGGCTTATAGCATCTTGCTTTTCCAACTAGGGTTGTAGCTTGGATAGTAATAATAATAATAATAATAATAATAATAAAGAGGTTGCTTAATTATGGTTTACAATTGCCAAATGATTTGCATGTATTATTGCTAGGTTATGCAGACGACTCTGTTATATTTATTACTTGTGATATGGCACTAGAGGAATGTTTCAATGTTATCAGAGAGTATAAGAACGCTTCAGGTGCAGTTCTCAATAGAGGTAAAACTTCCATTTTTGGTCTTTGTAACTGGAAAGAAAGGGTAGCATGGGTAGATTATGGTTTAAAAGTATTGAAAAGTTGTTGTAAAATTTTAGGCATATATCATAGCAACGATTATCAACAGTGTCTAGATTTGAACTGGAATACATTAGAAAGTAACATAAATAAAATCATTGGGATCTATTATAACCGAAAATCAACAATGTTTCAAAGAGCAATAATTATAAATTGTAAAATTCTTGCAAAATTGTGGTATACGGTACATGTATACCCAGCTCCAGTAGATTATGTAAAACGAATTCAGAAAAGTATTTTCAAATATTTGTGGAGCAGCACTTGTGAACCTGTTGCAAGGAAAACTATGTTTTTGTCAAAATTAAGAGGTGGCTGTGGAATTATTGATATCCAGTGTAAAGCAAGGTCAATCATGTTTAGCACATTTCTAAAATGTTTAAAAGATCGTTGTTTTGTTGACGTTGGAGTATAAAAGGCAGTGTTTGAAACTTCATAAGTTATCAAACTTAGACGCTTGGAAACTTCAACAACTCATGAAAACAGTGCACAGTGTGTACAAATATTTCACAATGGAGATCAACATCGCCCATTTTACTAATGTAACCAAAGCATATAACTGAATAACAGTTCGTCGAATAATCATGCGAGAAGAATGTGGAAAACCTAAATCTCAACAAATATGTTTTAAAAACATTGTGAAACTTTTATGCAGGAAAGGAAATCGCCGCCTTTGAAAAAAATATTAGGGGAAGGTGAAGAAAACA
>NC_090729.1:123466219-123478719 GCF_036898095.1 Palaemon carinicauda
CTTACATCAGCCTGTTCAACATAAAAAAAGCATTTGCTGCAAGTTTGAACTACTGAAGTTCTACCGATTCAACTACCCTACTATGAAGATTATTCCACAACTTGGTCATAGTTGGAATAAAACTTCTAGAATACTGTATAGTATTGAGCCTCATGATGGAAAAGACCTCACTATTAGAATTACATTTCAAAATAATGCTGCAACGGTAACTCTATCATATGATTGGCAGCTAATTGCGTAATATTCGAACGGTGTTTAAAATCTATCATACGTTTGGTAGCTAATTGCGTAATATTCAAGACTCCTGTTTTTATACTCACTCTTTAGCAGATACATTCGGAAAATCGGGCCACATTACCACAGGTATATAATTTCTTCTCGAGAGCCTTGATTTAGCCAGTCGTTAAGCGGTGCAATGTATGCACTACTAGGAGGATCATAATTGAAGCGTCTTTTCGGTACTTTCTGCGCACCTTATGACAATCCGAACTGTAAGCACTTCGTATTAATTCACCATATCTACACACAACACTAATGTCAAAATACGTTCCATTTTTACATCTCTGATCTGCAGTGCTCTATTTCTAACTGGCGCAATTTAAAACCATCGTTCGGACTGTATCTTCACACAAATCACTCGAAATTTTCTGTACCAGCTGTGTTGACTCAGCTGTTTAAGAATTAAACGTAGGCTACAGAAAACGACCGTTAGAAATCCGCCCACGCTCTCTAGACCTTGCATCAGCGATTGTAATTGATGTCTACATAACGGACTTTGACGTCACTTTGGTTGTAAAATACGGTCCTAACCTAAGAGCGGCAAACCTAGAGTGAGCCAGCCGCGGCCCGCGTGGGCAAACCCAGGGTAACACGTAGCCCAAACGTATTCTCGTTTTAAGCAGCCCGCGCAACTCAAATAACACACACAGATGATAATTCTTTCCCAATTGTACGACACTTTATTGATCTCACAGCCATGTTTTGTATATTTAGTAAATGTGTCATTAAGGAACGAGCTACAACAGTCCTCTTTATTGATAGTCCTCCTTATATCGACTTGATTAAGGAAAAAAATAAACACGTAAAGATGCCTTTTTTAACGTTACATTTTTTTCCGAGAATTGGAAGACAGCACAGCCCAGATTAATATTCATATTTATTTCAATTTCACCAATACTTCTTAGTATTTCTGCAAGTGATATAAATTCATTTATTTTGGGAAAATTGGGTAAACATACCAATTTCTTAACGTTAATAAACGCATTGATTAATTTCTCATTCGTATCCTCGATATCATAAACGTATGTGTACAAAATTGTGACTGCAAACAGCTCTAGACATCCTCCGATGTCATTGCTGAAGGAAATTAACAAAACAATTGCATAAACACTGAATATGATTCGGGATAAAATCTCCTGTTGTAATATTTTTTTTAATGTTTATTAAGACGAATAAGAATTTTAAAAATTTGTACACATACCCTCCAAATACATTGATCGAGTAAAATCAGGTCACAATTCCCTTTAATCCTCCATTGAAAGGTTTTAAGGCCACTCATGAATGCAGGATATTTTTTCAAGTGGCTGGAATGCCCAGCTTCTCCCCTTCTTGAAGATCACACTCCAAACAATGAGTGTCAGTATCCACGCCTCGGCCTGTGGCGGTTGGAACGTATCAGATATCGAGCCTTAATGACCCAATGGAGTGGCTTCCCTTCCAAACCCTAGGCCAAGGTCTATATAGACCTTGCCCTAGGCTATACCATACCTTCTGTCTCTGTTACTTGAATACAACTCTTACTCCATCCTTTCATATGCTTCCCTTAAAGTTCATCATACGTTAAGAACCCTGCTTGATTTTTAGTAATCGATAAACGCTATAAACCCCAATCTTACTTTCTAGAAACTAGTTAAAAGAAAATACACGATTCGATACTACCAGAAAGCTATTTTGATTGAAAAGGAGTTCTCCATATATGCGCGGACTATAATAGTGGTACTAACAGATTCATATCTTCTTAAGGTTTAAAATATTAGTGCCATTGCCCTATCAAGCAGGACAATGCCCTAGAGACTGACCATATATCATATGATCAGCGCCCAAGCCCCCTCTCCACATAAGCTAGGAGCAGGGAGGGCCAGGCAATGGCGACTCCCCCAACCCCCCCCCCCATCCTTAGCTCACAAGGATGGTAAGGTTGTAAACACTAAAGGAATTAACGAGTTTGAGCGGGAGTCGGGACATCATATTGAAATCATATGTATGTCACTGACTACCAAGTCAAGTTTTAACCCTTTCGAACTTAATAATGAAATGTGGTAACATTTTGGTAACGAATGATGACTAGAAATCGTACGTTGCAAATTAAAGATTCAGAATGGCACGTCTTCTGATATTAATATTTGGTGTACACAATGTCCTCAATTTAAAAACTAATAGATCCCAAGAATCTGTTTGTAATCAAATTTTGTTAAATTTTTTGACCTAGGGTAGGCCTAACCTGACTCCCATGTCTACCATTTCCAATTACAAAAGTCAACAAAGAGTGCCGTTTATTATTATTATTATTATTATTATTATTATTATTATTAGCCAAGCTACAACCCTACTTGGAAAAGCAAGATGCTATAAGCCCAAGGGCTCCAATAGGGAAATATAGCTCAGTGAGGAAAGGAAATAAGGAAATTAATAAATGATGAGAATAAATTAACAATAAATCATTCTAAAAAAAGTAACAACGTTTTAATATGAAATAAATATAAGGTCACTGAAAAGGTTTTTCTTACAGTATTGAATGATATAATATTATGTTATTACATTTATCTTATCTTTGTTATTTTCCGTTGGATTTGTGTCTGTATCTCCGATTAGTTGTAAGTCGAATGTTTTAAGTCTAATGTTTGTAAGCCGAATGTTTGTATGTCGAATGTTTGTAAGCCGAATGTTTGTATGTCGAATGTTTGTAAGCCGAATGTTTGTATGTCGAATGTTTGTAAGCCGAATGTTTGTAGGTTGAGGATCTTATGTATGTATTGTGATGAAATGTTAATTCTAAAGAGTTATGTTGCTGATAATGTGGAAGTTACAGCTTGAATCGGAGAGAGAGAGAGAGAGAGAGAGAGAGAGAGAGAGAGAGAGAGAGAGAGAGAGAGAGAGAGAGAGAGAGAGAGAGAGTATCATCATCATCATCATTATTATTATTATTATTATTATTATTATTATCATTATTATTCTTATTATTTCTTGCTAAGTTACAAACGTAGCTGGAAAAGCAAGATGCTATAAGCCCAAGGGCTCCAACAGGGAAAATAAGCCCAGTGAGGAAAGTAAATAAGGAAATAAACTACAAGAGAAGTAATTAACAATTAAAACACAATGTTTCAAGAACAGTAACAACATTAAAATAAATCTAAAACATATAAACTAATAAAACTTCAAAAAAAAAAAAAGAGGAAGAGAAATAAGATAGAATAGTGTGCCCAAATATACCCGCAAACAAGAGACATTATCTTGGTTTTTCAAAGATTAGTGATGATATCGCTCAGAAAGTGACGTTTCTATCAATATTATCTATAAATGTCATAATTACATAATTTCTTGTTGGTGTCGACATAGACTCATATCGGCATCTGATTCTCATCTTAAACTACTGGACAAAAATTTAAAAACTATATTTTACCTCTGACACAGTCACTCAGTCTCTCAGTGTATACAATTTTCCACTGTCTATCATCCTATGCATTCACATATTCCCTGTAAAACACAATAGATAATTAATTATAGTCGTCTTCACTTTCTTCTTTCATACTCTTTAGCTATGGTGGCAGCTCTTCTAGGAGGAGGACACTCCAAAATCAATCCACTGTTCTCTAGTCTTGGGTAGCGTTATAACCTCAGTACTATGGTTTTCCACTGTCTTGGGTTAGAGTTCTCTTGCTTGAGGGTACACTCGGGCACTCTATTCTATTTAATTTCTCTTCCTTTTATGTTAAAGTTTTTATAGTTTACATAAGAAATATTTATTTTAATGTTACTGTTCTTAAAATATTCAATTTTTCCTTGTTTCTTTTCTTCACTGGGATATTTCCCCTGTTGGAGCACCTGGGCTCATAGCATCCTGCTTTTGCATCTAGGGTTGTAGCTTAGCAAGTAAAATAATAATAAAATAATTATAATAATAATAGCAACAATAATAATAACAATAAAAACAATGAAATAATAATAATGATAATATCATTAAAATAATAATAATAATAATAATAATAATAATAATAATAATAATAAAAATATTAATAATAATATTAATTCCCAGGAATGGACTATATAAAGTTCCTTACTATTTTTTTTATTGAGGGTGCATAAAATAAATAAAGTAATTCTGTAATTTTGGTATTTAGAAGTTACTTCATTCTCAAAATTTGTTCCCCACATTCTTTTAGCTTTAGCTTTTTTTTTCTCTCTCTCTCTTTTTTTTAGATCTATGTTTAGACGAGAACAGCAGTTGAGAACTGAGTCTAACTTACACACCTGTCGAAAGGTAAATGTGCAAATGGATATCTCATTTCTCAATCTACTCATTAGATAAGATATTAGATATTAGATAAGAATAGGTACCTGATTTTTTTTTTTTTTTTTTTTTTTTTTTTTTTTTTTTTTTTTTTTTTTAGTATTCGCCAGATCAAAGTTTGCATGTTTGACACACACACACTGCAGTTGACTAGTAACGGATGATATATATATATATATATATATATATATATATATATATATATACACACACACACACACACACACACATATATATATATATATATATATACACACACACACACACACACACACACACATATATATATATATATATATATATATATATATATATATATATATATATATATATATATATATATATATATATACACACACACACACACACACACACACATATATATATATATATATATATATATATATATATATATATATATATATATATATATATAAGAATAATTGTACCAGAGTTATTATTATATACATGGTTATTGCTAAGCTTTCGGAAAATATATTTCCATCATCAAAACTAGATCAAAATAGATACATTGTGTAAGTTAAAATATAGTTTGATAAATATTTAAAAGGAACACTAAAACTTTATGAAATAAAATAAAAATGACTTGAAACTATATGATCAATCTAAATACACCGAAGTGCTCAGACAATCTTACTCGGTAATTTAAAAAGGTTCTTAAGTGCATGCTCACGTAAAAAAAGGAAAAACATGTCATTTCATTACTTCTTATATTGTTTATTTTCTTATTTCCTTTCCTCACTAGGCTATTTTCCCTGTTGGAGACCTTGGGCTTATAGCATCTTGCTTTTTCACAAGGGTTGTACCTTAGCTAATAATAATAATAATAATAATAATAATAATAATAATAATAATAATAATAATAATAATAATAATAATAATAATTACATTCAAACAACGCATATGGATCGGCACTGGTTTGTACGAGTTTACCTTTGAATTACTGCTATCCCAACGTTTTCTTTCCCTAGCGATTCTATTGGTTTTCTATTTTGACGAATTAAGGGAAATACGTATTGCTATAATTTTACTCTCTTCATATTTTGTAATAGCTCTTAGTCTAGTTAAGCGTGAAAAGTGTTGTTACTATTGCCATTTTTTTCCAATCTATAAGCCAAATGACAATTAACCAACAATATTGTTCAAATAAGGGGGCAATAGTAACTGCAACAACCGTGAATTGGTAAATTAATCAAAGGAACATAATGCCATACACGTAAGCCTACGATAGGCCTAATCGATATAAGAGATTAATTGATGAAAATTACGTAAGGTAAGATAAATACAGTGGCCTAGATTTGACAGAAGACCAGAGAGCTAATAACATAAGATTTGGTATATTTTATGAACATACCTGAGAAGAAACAATACTCGTCTCACTGTCATTACAGTTGCAAAGACAGGGAGAGACACAGACGCGGGCAAACATTCCAATTCAAACAGCAAAAATGTAAAAATATAGAAAACACTAGAAACAAAGTAACAAAAGAAAAATATGATTAATTATATATGATAAAATAGCGATATCAAATAATGGTAGAAGACGGACTAGATACCAGACTCCGGTCTCTTAGCCTAGGATAGGCACAGATGACTGTATGGTGAAAGAATGAATTGGAGAGCCTTTGTCTAGGTCTTTGCAAGATGTACTGGTGAATTCTTTTTTCTTTATCTTTTATTAGGAAATACACATTTACAATTCTTACAACTTATATAATATATATATATATATATATATATATATATATATATATATATATATATATATATATATATATATATATATATATATATATATATATATATATACATACACTTCATAATATATTCATATAATTTATATTCTAAGTTTCTGGCACTATACTCTGTTAGTTAATAGTCAGGCCTTATCCATCATAAGGCTCAATAGTGCACAGCACTCTAGAAGTTTTATTCCAACTGTGACCAATTTGTGGAATGATCTTCCTAATAGGGTAGTTGAAACCGTAAAACTTCAAAAGTTCAAACTTGCAGCAAATGTTTTTATGTTGAACAGGCTGGTATAAGTCTTTTCTATAGTTTATATCTGAAATATCTGTTTTAATGTTGTTAGTGTTTTTTAAATATTTTATTTTAATTGTTCATTACTTCTTATATAGTTTATTTATTTCCTTATTTCCTTTCCTCACTGGGCTATTTTTCCCTGTTGGAGCCCTTGGGCTTATAGCATCTTGCTTTTCCAACTAGGAATGTAGCTTAGATAATAATAATAATAATAATAATAATAATAATAATAATAATAATAATAATAATAATAATAATAATGCACAGTTCCTGACCTTGATTTCACCTTTCATGGCCGAGACCTTTAGACTTTGACCTCGGATTTCCATTAAACTATTGTCCCCTTTCGCTCGATGCGTTTCGCCCAACGCAATTAGCTGCTTTGCGATGACGCAGACAGCATTAGACTCATACTGCACATCTCATAAAAGTTTAAAGGTTACTCGTGAATGGCAGAGGCAAGGGACAGTGGCATTGCCCTATCAAGCAGGACAATACCCTAGAGACTGACCTTTATGTACAAGTGATCTGCGCCCAAGCCCCCTCTACACACAAGTTCAAACCAGGGAGTGCCAGGGAATGGCTGCTGATAACTCAACAGGTAGACCCATAGGCTCCTCAAAACACCCCCATCCTTAGCTCAAAAGGTTGGTGTGGCTACAGACACCAAAGAAACTATCAAGCTTGAGCGTGACTCGAACCGCAGTCCGGTAAATGACCAGGCAGGAACGTTTCCAATAGGTCACCGAAATTAAAACTGAAGCAGAGAGAGAGAGAGAGAGAGAGAGAGAGAGAGAGAGAGAGAAGGATGACAACATCTCCACGTGGGATCACCATCCTGAGCAAAGGAAGCAAGAGAGATGACAACATCTCCACGTGGGAGCATCATCCTGAGCATAGGAACCAAAAGGAGTAAGCGATAATTGGATTAGGCACTGAAGAAGGGGACAGGATCTGCTGCCAGCTCCCTCAGCCGTCCTCGGAAGGCCTCAAGTGATCTGGCATACATCGCAACCTCCCGCCCACACAGCCCACCCAGTCTACGGCCACTATACAATGATGACGAAACGTTGGCATTTGAGACAACACAATCGAAAGATTCTTGGCGGAAGCAAAGATACTTCTGTTTACGATGACCTTTTTTTAATTGATAGGAAAGGTTAGGTGAAGAAGAATGGTGGCAGTTAGCTCACTAACAATGGCAAGGAATAGTTTGGAAAGTTAAGTATTAGTAAGAGCAAAGTAAAGTGTGGTATGACCACAGTTTTATTTACAAACTTTTGCTTTTCAATAGGGTCATATTGGTTCCCCTCTGGATAATCCAGGGGCCGTCATTTTTCCCCCTGGGATGCATGAGGTCGTTAAAATTATATAGGGACTTCCTGCATGAATTGTCACATTCATGAATTTGACTGAATTAAAAAAAGTATCCACAAACAAACTGAATAAAAAAACGAAACATAACTGAGGAGGAATGAAAAAAGAACATGTAACATACGAACATTTATGCCAGATTATGAATGATAAGAGGTGCCAAGAGAACTTAGACGGAATACAAATCATATTTACTAAATTGGCGTAATTATGAATACACTAATGTATGCATGAAAACATTAAATGATTTAACACGTACGTAAGGTAATGAAAATGTCAACAAATCTCATCTAAAATTGGATCGAAAACCTAAAGGTTTAACAGAGTAATCAATTTGATTTAAAATATTAGGAGTTATGAAAAAGCAATGCTTGGGAAAAATATATAATATACTTTTAATAGGAAGTAATCTTACTTGCTAGAAGGAAATAAATATTTTCTCGAAGTAATAAAAGAGAGTAGAAAAATATATAATATACTTTTAATAGGAAGTAATCTTACTTGCTAGAAGGAAATAAATATTTTCTCGAAGTAATAAAAGAGAGTAGAAAAATATATAATATACTTTTAATAGGAAGTAATCTTACTTGCTAGAAGGAAATAAATATTTTCTCGAAGTAATAAAAGAGAGTAGAAAAATATATAATATACGTACTTTTAATAGGAAGTAATCTTACTTGCTAGAAGGAAATAAATATTTTCTCGAAGTAATAAAAGAGAGTAACGGAACAACGAGAAATATATATTAATTATAAATCAGTAAAAATATATGTTTTCACTAAGTAGAGATTGATAATGGAAAATATGTTGTTTCCAAATGAAGATTAAAAAGTTATACTTTTTTTGAAAGTTTATATAGATAGAAACACTTTCAGACTATTAACAATGGTATGCCATGTATAAGGTAAAACAAAACAAAAGCTAATAATAATAATGACAATAAATTGATAAAGGAAGTGATAAGTGTTTGTAAATCCAAGTGGCTAATGAAATGTTTTTGTCAACTTTCAGCTAAACTATGTTACTTGTAACTTCATAAATTTCTAGGACATGTCTATCGAAAGAAATCGAAAATTTCGCAAACAAGAGTTAAAAAAGTAAAATTCAAAGTAAACGACATCTCTAACAATGAGGATTTTCTCTCTCTCTCTCTCTCTCTCTCTCTCTCTCTCTCTCTCTCTCTCTCTCTCTCTCTCTCTGACCACATACATTAGGCCACAAAATTTTCATCTTTCTCTTGAAATTCGTCCATATTGTGCGGTATCCCTTGCTAAGTACCAAACAACATAGGAAATGGCCATATATTGCAATTTGCTTGCAATACAGCGATTTGGCAAGCTTCAAAATAAAATTTCTTGTAAAAATACTCTAATGACGGAAAATTCTATTGCTACTGACATGTAGACATTTCTACAGAAGTGAACAGCTACCGTTCAAGATGGGACATATTTCTATCGGAGTAATTGAATTCCCATAAATCATAAAATCTAAACCATGAATTAAAAGATGATCTCAAAGAGGCCTAAACAGACGAGATCCATTTAATCTTGATAACTCTTTAACATCCAATAACATCTATCTACTATGGCACTTTCCCCAATTTTGGGAGTTAGTCGACATAAAAAAGAATCAAAAGGGGATTATTTCTTCTCATCGTTCCTCCCAGCCTGACGAGGGACTCAGAAGAGTTTGGCTGGTACTGCTAGGGTGTAACAGCCCACTCTCCCTCGTTTTCCACCACAGATGAAACTTCATATGCGGACTCACCTACTTCCGCTACCTCCGCGGTCCCGAAGTAGAAGCAGGGCCTATCTTAACTTGATCGGAATTGCGTCACAATCGCTCGCCATTCATTCCTATTTCTAGCAGGTTCTTTTGCGTCTCTCACATCTATCCTGTCACCTCGGCCTTTATTCACTCCACCCGTCCAACCAAACCCTGGCCTTCCTCTTGCACTTCTCCCATCAACTCTTGCATTCACCACCTTCTTTAGCAGACGGCCATTTTCCATCCTCTCTTCATGGCCAAACCATCTCAAGACATTTATATCCACTCTAGCTGCTAGTTCATTTCTCACACCAGTTCTCACCCTCGCTACTTCATTCCTAACCCTACCCAATCGAGATACACGAGCCATACTTCTCAGACATAACATAAATAGCTAAATACTTAGACCAGGCTAGTTTAAATCACAGGCTTGATTCTATAATTAGTCATTGCCTGATTTTTTAAGCAATATACGTACTGCACTGCACTCCAAAATCAAACCATTGTTCTCCAGTCTTGGGTAGTGCCATAGCCTCTGTACCATGGGCTTCCACTATCTTGGGTTAGAGTTCTCTTGCTTGAGGGTACACTAGGGCACACTATTCTATCTAATTTCTCTTCCTCTTGTTTTGTTAAAGTTTTTATAGTTTATATAAGAAATATTAATTTTAATGTTGCCACTGTTCTTAAAATATTTTATTTTTCCTTGTTTCCTTTTCTCACTGAGCTGTTTTCCCTGTTAGAGCACCTGGGCTTACACCATCCTGCTTTTCGAGGAAGAGAAATTAGATAGAATAGTGTGCTCGAGTGTACCCTCAAGCAAGAGAACTCTAACCCAAGTCAGTGGAAGACCATGGTACAGAGGCTATGGCACTACCCAAGACTAGAGTACAATGGCTTGAATTTGGAGTGTCCTTTTCCTAGAAGAGCTGCTCAACATAGCTAAAGAGTCTCTTCTACCCTTAGCAAGAGGAAAGTAGCCACTGAACAGTTACAGTGCAGTAGTTAACCCCTTTGGTAAAGAAGAATTGTTTGGTAATCTCAGTTGTTGCCAGGTGTATGAGGAAAGAGGAGAATCTGTACAGAATGTGGCAGACTATTCGGTGTATGTATAGGCAAAAGAAAAGTGAACCGTAACCAAATGGAGGATCCAATGTAGTACTATCTGGCCAGTCAAAGGACCCCGTAACTCTCTAGCGGTAGTATCTCAATGGGTGGCTGGTGCCCTGGCCAGCCTCCTACCTACAGTGTTACACCTGAAAAGCACACGGGGTAATTAAAAACCAATGAAAAACTAAGAAAACACGAAAACGAAAAAGTGTGGTGATCTGCGCTGCAACTTTGTTTCATTTACAATGAAAATTTAGAAAGCAGTAAATGTATTTGCTCTAATTAGGCACGACAATGATAACATAGATCCGAAAGAGCAAGTGAACTGAAATCAGCGCCATTAATTCCCCGTAATGCATTTGTGAAAATATCAGTATCGTAACGAGCAGTCCAAATAATCTATCAATTTTGTTTATATAAAAGCCCGATGACCTCAGCTGACTAATGTCATTGCTGCTTGTCATATCTAACCTGTATTTAAAAAATAAGCAACTTTGATCAAGAGCTTTAAAGTGTGCGTGGATATCTAAATATTGAATGCAATAAAAAAAGAAATATTTTCCATTGTATCACAATATCGAATCACCATCATCATCATTATCTCCTCCTACGCCTATTGACGCAAAGGGCCTCGATTAGATTTCGCCAGTCGTCTCAATCTTGAGCTTTAAAATCAATAATTCTCCATTCATCATATCCAGCTTCAAGCTTCAAAGTCCTCAACCATGTAGGCCTGAATCTTCTAACTCTTCTAGTGCCTTGTGGAGCCCAGTTAAACGTTTGGTGAACTAACATCGAATAGTGAAAATTAATTCACCTGACTAATGGCTATCAGGTCGAACCCGAATCAAAAGTAGTAAATTATAATTGAAGCGTCATAAACTTCTGAAGATGACATTTGCATTACAGGCGTAGGAACATAACATTACGGTAAGCATGTAGAAATTATAGTTGTAATGGCAATAACCAATATAATAACGATCTGCCGGGGGTATTGAAATTAATAGGGAATTTTATTTACTGGGTAGCTTGTAATCATTAGCATAGCATGCCGTACTGTACTCGCAGTGCCGAGTTGACTGTACCTAAATAATTACAAATGATACAGTGCCGATTAGGGACTTTGAAGTCAAATCAGATAGAACCTAGCGAGTGATTTTGAAAGTGTTCGCCAGGAAAAGGTGATAGGAAACATATGCAAAAGTAAAGAAATGCAGCAAATTCAGGTTTGAAGGAAAGTTATACTAAACTGACAGTGACCTTGACCGAGTATCACCGGGTGACGAATGACGCTTGTCAAAGAGGGGACAGAGAAAAACCCCTCATCCTCGGAAGGGAATGACAAGACAAATTTATTCTTCCCCTCACAGATCTTCTTACAGCATCCGTTTCCGACATTTCCTGCATCGTTATTTAAGGAATTAGACTTGGGCAAGACAAAATAGTGTTTTTTTTTTATATATATATAAAAAACTAGTCACAAAGCGTGTTTGCATATCGGTAGCTTCTCAAGAAATACAAATATGTCCTCCACTTGCCATCAAACTTATTACCTCCTCCAACGAAGTTGGAAGAAGGTTGTGTTTTCGCTCGTTTTGTGTTTCTTGGTCAACAGCTT
>NC_090729.1:123480658-123488158 GCF_036898095.1 Palaemon carinicauda
AATGAAAATTGAGGAATAATATATAGAGGAAAGAGATGAAATAATGCGAGAGAGAGAGAGAGAGAGAGAGAGAGAGAGAGAGAGAGAGAGAGAGAGAGAGAGAGAGAGAGAGAGAGAGAGAGAGAGCTAAAAGGACATACCACCCAATGGCCCCAAAAAAAAAAAACCTGGAGAAAGCCTACCAAAACAATCAAACTGCTCAATACAAAAACGGTCTTGTAATCTCACACGCAACCCTTTTAAACTTCCGGGGAATCTCCTCTGACTATTTTTAATCCGAACTATGAAACATGAGACGACGACTTGTTCGGTGATGATGTGCATTGATGGGCTTGTACGAGCTGAATTTGAAGATACGGGCGTCTAGGATACGATGTCAAGAGGGCGAGTCTTATGTGGTAGGTTGGTAAAGAGAGAGAGAGAGAGAGAGAGAGAGAGAGAGAGAGAGAGAGAGAAGAGAGAGATAGAGAGAGAGAGAGTTATTGTATTGACAAATTCTTTACTATAGGCTTTGGATCGTAAATGTGAATGCTGAGAGATATGAGCTCTCTCTCTCTCTCTCTCTCTCTCTCTCTCTCTCTCTCTCTCTCTCTCTCCTCTATAAATGGTCGATGTCTAAGTGTGGAGAGAGAGAGAGAGAGAGAGAGAGAGAGAGAGAGAGAGAGAGATTATGCTTTAATAAAATTCAATGTCTATACAAATAATTATCGATATCTCCTTTAGTGAGAAAAACGGATATGTTAAAAAGATGTAAACAAAATACCCTCATAGGGTTGCGCGTTTAAGATAACAAGCCATAGCACTAACGCCACGCTAATACATGAGTGGGAGCCATTCTAGAGTATGTTTAAGTTGATGTCATCCATGAAGAGTAATACTTTGAGTTTATCTAACCTTCGTGTGTTATTTCTACACTAGTCAGAACACCTGATTCCATTGCGTGAGGGTGAATGGGTGTGTTTATGTCCTCTTGTGACGTCATCGAATCAAAAGATGTTTCGCGGTAAGCAACACCGCCCTAGTGGGGCATTTGGCATTTTAGTTTGACACGCCCAACGGAGGCACTGCATTCATGACTTGTCAAGGTTTAAGACTTTGGACATTTCTAATGTAATCATTTTGTAAAGACGAAAGCAAACAGTATATAGAAATAACATACAGTACAGAACTGTCGTTTTTAAAAATAAACATCTGGGTTTGGAGTTGATGGCAGCTTCTCCCCCGAGCAGTCGTAGCAAAGAATACTTAGCGGAGAGCGGGATCTCTCCTATTTACTTGTCAGTCTCTCAGTCTGACTCTGACTGTGGCCAGTTGGAGTCGAGGAGTGAGTGGGAGAGGAGACCAGCATCCAATTATCTTTTTGAAATCGTTAGTGATCGGAGTAGATTGTATCAACCCTGGATTGTATGGGTGCTTCAGAATGTTGTCGTATAATGGATATATTCATTTAAGTGCTGTGTTGTGTTTTTCATGGCAGTTTGTCCATGGTGGATTCTTTAAATCTGATTTAAATTTTATTTCAGGTGGTGGGTTTTTCCCAACAGTAAATGTGGTAACAGAAAAGGTTATTATGTGAATTATAAAAGAGGCTTAGCTGTGAAATGAACCACGAAAAATAAAAAGCGGCCTTTAACAAGTAGGCCTATAGAAGTTCAACATACTTCAGTGTAATGATAAGAAGAATTATAAAGGCGAGGGCATTACTTGGCACTGCTGGCTTTGTGGTCCCCTTGAAATGCCGGATATGATGGCACACAGGATGTCATAACCGCGAGGCCCAACAGCCACAGAATTAGAGCGAAGTGGCACCCGAGGGGTTGTCCTGACGAAATAGCAGGGCCAACGTGTGTCTCAACGCAAGCAACATCTGCCAGTAATTATCACGTGTTGTTAATGGCATTTCAAGAGTGAATGAGGGAAATTCTATTGTGGTGATTCTTATTCATTGAATTTTAATGGTGATTCATACTGTTTTACTTCATTGTTACTTATTTCATTATGATGAAATTTCTTGTTTCGTTTAATTTTATAGAAGAATCTATTTTTTTTAATTTGATATTTGTCTTTAGTTGCAATACATTAATCGTATGATTTTATAGTCGATTCCATTTTTCTGTTAATAAATTTAGTAATACTTCAATCATAGTAGTTATTTATGCTTATTACTATGACAGGATTTAACTGTACTCAAATTGGGAATTATTTTTTCCACTTTGTGTTGAATTTCATTTTAAGATGTTAAGACTTTACAGGTATAAATTTTAAAATTTTGATTAATTTCAGTCGTGATTCCTAAATTAGTTGAATTTTACAAATAAAAAGCTTAAATAACAGCGCACAATTGGTTTCGGTTCAAAGAGAATTTACACAGTCAAGCCAAATTAGTTTCATTAGAAATTTAAATATAATTTGAATAGCCAGAAAATTCAGTTCCATTTAAGAAAATAAATTTAAAGAGCTACGCAGTTTAAAAACATTTAAACTTGTATTAAAGTATGAAGAAATTCCGTAAAAGCCTAAAGAAAATATATTTACTATATAATACGTATATTCCATATATATGATAATAAATGGAAAACCTACATTCACGAATATCTGATTTTATTTTGAGCTTTATGAAGGGTCAAGGTCAACCTCACTTTTTTTCCGATTACAAAATTTGATGTTCAAAAGCTTATAAATTAAATTTTTCGTAAATATGGGTTTTTAATTTATGATACAATTATTTTTTTCAGATTGTCCTATAAACAGAATTAATTCAATTACCTTAAAGTAAAAGAAAACTTTAAAATCAATTCCATGAAGCAACCATACAAAAAACATAGTAATGCTAATGATCTTGAATTGAGATATAATTAAGATATAATTATTTTTCTCTTATGACATATAAACAATTAATTCAAGAACCTTAAAATAAAAGAAAAGTTAAAATCAATTCTATGAAGCAAAAAAAAAAAAAGAAAAAAAAAAGGAGCTGCGCTAATTATCTTGAATTATACCCCCAACAGCTCTTCTTCTTCATCCCACACAAGGGAGGGAAAGTAGGCGCTCTTGTGTGTGACATCCCTAGGACCTTTATGGAAAATCCTTCACGCCTATTAAAAGATTAATTCCTGCCTCCGTTTTCCCTCCTCGCTAAGCCGAGGAACTCTTTTATAATCCTTCTAACGAACTACGACCCAAGGCCTACGACCCACACACGAATTATCTATCGACGTTAAACGCTGGGAGAACTAGAAATTTGAAATAATTAAGGAATGAATTAATAGTGAAGTAGAGAAACCAGGTAGATGCTTGGTAATGAATAGGCTTATGAGAAGGAATAAAATTGGTTCATTAAAGAAAAATTTGATATTTATGTGAAACTTTAGCATAAGAATAAAGACGAAAAATTATGAAATGAATTTAATGATAGTTGTGAATGAAAACAAGAAGTGATGCTTGGTAACGAATAGGTTTATGAGAAGGAATAAAATTGGTTAATTAAAGAAAAAATTTAAATTTTTGTGAAACTTTTGCATAAGAATAAAGACGAAAAATTATGAAATAAATTTAATGATAATAGCGAATGAAAAAAAATGACGCTTGTGAAAAATAATAAATAACACTACAATAAAGAACCCGACAGATGCATGTAAAATAAATTAGCCAAAAAAGATAAAGATAAATAAATCTGGCATATAGACAAATGACCAAAGAAGATAGAAGCATGCAAACCAATTTTGGCGTTTTTAAAAACTGGAAGATAAAATACTGAGAAAAGTCTTCAAGTTTTTCGGTATATTTCATAAACAGCCTTCAACCTGAAGTCATCATTGTCAGTGTGTAAGTTGAAACATCTTTGTTATTTCTATCTTTAAATATTTATTATAAATACATGTATCATACATAGCAGTAAAATCTGCCAGTGGAAGTTACTGTTTCTCTTAATTAAGTAAATTTAGTTGTCTATGCTTTCATTGTCAAACATTTAAGCTGTATTGTATGATTAACTAAGAATTAATTTTGGTATTACAACGAATAGTAGAACAAATTCCTTATTATTATTATTATTATTATTATTATTATTATTATTACTAGCCAAGCTACAACCCTAGTTGGAAAAGCAAGATGCTATAAGCCCAAGGGCTCCAACAGGAAAAAATAGCCCAGTGTGGACAGTAACAGCGTCAAACCAAATATGTCCTATATAAACTATTAACAACGTCAAAAAGAGATATGTCATGTATAAACAATAAAAGGACTCATGTCAGCCTGGTCAACATGAAAACATTTGCTCCAACTTTGAACTTTTGAAGTTCTACTGATTCAACTACCAGATTAGGAAGATCATTCCACAACTTGGTCACAGCTGGAATAAAACTTCTAGAATACTGTGTAGTATTGAGCCTCATGATGGAGAACGCCTGGCTATTAGAATTAATTGCCTGCCTAGTATTACGAACAGGAAAGAATTGTCCAGGGAGATCTGAATGTAAAGGATGGTCAGAGTTATGAAAAATCTTACTATTACTATTGCTGTAGTATATCATACTATTGTTGTATAATCTATGGCTATTACTGTAGTATAACCTTTAACTAATAATGTATATTACTATAACTGCAGTATAGCTTATAACTATTACTATTAACATTACTGTAGATAAAATATTACTATTATGACTTATAAATTTTAATGTTATTATCGTTCTTATTTTGTAGTTTTTCCTTATTTCCTTTCCTCACTGGGCTATTTTTCCTGTTGGAGCCCTTGGGCTCATAGCATTTTTCTTTTCCAACTTAGCAAGTAGTAGTAGTAACAATAATAATAGTAATAATAAAAATAATATAACACAGCCATAAATTATACTATTAAATTGAAGGTGACAATAGTATGTTTCATCGTCGGAAAATCAAATTTCGAGTTCTAATTCTTTCTTTAAAATTAAGGATCCTTACTTGAATTAACATTACCAGTAATGAATAAAATGAAAGATAGCTTATCAATCTTTCATTAGGCTAAACAAGTTATGAACGCAGGTCAGTTTATTATAATTTGGTTACAAATTAATTTTATCTTTAAACTTTAACTCAGGTGAGACATTAAGTGAGATTTCAATCGTTTTTTTATGTGTTCTACCCGTGAAGTTAATTTTGTGATTGATTAATTTACTGTTTTTTAGAATTATTTGTTGTTAATTTGTTCTCATCACTTATTTATTTCCTTATTTCCTTTTCTCACTGGGCTATATTTCCCTGTTGGAGCCCTTGGGCTTATAGCATCTTGCTTTTCCAACTAGGGTTGTAGCTTGGTTAGTTATAATAATAATAATAATGATAATAATAACTGTGTACTTTTCATGTAACTATCTGAGAGAGAGAGAGAGAGAGAGAGAGAGAGAGAGAGAGAGAGAGAGAGAGAGAGAGAGAGAGAGAGAGAGAGAGAGAGAATCAAAAATTTAAAACTCGTATATTTATGACCGACGAGATGCGAAATTTAATTAAAGTTCACCATGTAATAAAAATGATTTTACGATATTATTATTATCATTAATTATAATTATTATTATTATTAATTGCTAAGCTACAAACCTAATTGGAAAAGCAGCATGCTATAAGCCCAGGGGCCCCAACAAGGAGAATAGCCCAGTGAAGAAAGGAAACAAGGAAAAATAAAATATTTTAAGAACAGTAACAACATTAAAATAAATATTTCATATATAAACTTTAAATAATTTAACAAAACAAGAGGAAGAGAAATTAGATAGAATAGTGTGCCCGAGTGTACCCTCAAGCAAGAGAACAATCATACACATTCTACAAACAGTTAAGTGAACTTAAGTCATAGATTTGGACGTCCCATTCTGGGAGAAAAAAACAATGCTATAAGCCCAAGGACCCCAATAAGGAAAAAAAAATAGCCCATTGAGGAAAGGAAATAAGGGAACAAATTAACGATACGAGAGGAAATTAAAAAAAAATATATATTTTAGTCAGAGTATTTACTTTTTTTTCTCGATTTCCTGGTAAAATCATATGATCCACAATATTTCTACTATTTTTTGCTTCAGTTACTAAACAAAATTATAAAATAATGCTAGGTATACTATATTTTCATATATTATAACCTTAAATAACATTATTTAACAATTATAAGCAGGATTAAGTCATTATTGAAACACCGGTATATAATTTTGATGTTTCATATATATATATATATATATATATATATATATATATATATATATATATATATATTAATTTATAAATATATGTATATATATGTATGTATGTATATACATATGTATATATATATATATATATATATATATATATATATATATATATATATATATTATAGTTAGATTGATAGATAGATATAGATCGATAGATAGATAAACGAGAACTTTACTCCATCAGAAACACGGACGAGCTTGTTTACCAAAACCGAGTAAAAATAACGTTGTTTTTCAGGAACTAAAGGATTAACCGGTTGAGAGGTACCCCTGGCTTAATTTTGATGGGGGTGATGAACTATCCTTCGACTTATACCTGCCGCCTTTATTGAAGGATCATATCCTTGAAATGGGAAATCATCTTCACGCCAATCCTACCGAGGGCGAAATGCCTTTATTTGATCTGATCCTTTTGTTCCGTTGGGCTGGAGGCAGGATCTAAGGACTCGAGATCAAGGGCTGGGCATTCTTTTGTTTTTACCTTGGAAGGGCGCCTTTAATGGGTAGTACGGAAGAGCCCGTGCCGCCACAAGGCTAGATTAATTTGAAACAATTTTTACTCTTTGTCGGAGACAGTTTCCACGCGGTTCGTGATAATGATAATCTATTACTCTCTGGCTAAGTTCGTCTTTTTAATGGAGTACCGGTAATTAAGGAATTAGAATTTTAGTGTATATATTCCACATCAATCCCATACGCATTATCTAAGGTAGAGCCGGCTGTAGCCTACAATCGTATATCATTATTATTATTATTATTATTATTATTATTATTATTATAAGTATTATTATTATTTAAAAATGACTCAAACAGTACACAGGAGACATTAATAAAAGGCATTTTGCGACTCCTTAGGTAAAAACCTTGTGCCACTCTACCAGTATCCAGTTTTGATTATTTTATAACACAACAAACAATAAATGGGTAGCTTAAAGTTTTGTTGCATTTTTTACTGAACATACTCATTCCCATATTATGATTTCATTTGTAAATAAAATGAAAAAATCGCACTTACAAACGTGACATTTTCGGAAGACGGTACCACTTTTCTTGTTATCTTTCACAGGCGATATGCTGGTTGACCAATCGTATCACTTACTTTAAGAGTTTAAGGCCTGCTTTTCTGGTCCTTTACGGCAGGGGAACCCTACTCTCTACAGGACCTTCACAGTCATTTTATCATGTTCATTCCAAGGCATTCAGCATTTCATACCGCATATGACATATTTGTTTTTGATGTTGTTAATAGTTTATATATGACATGTCTGTTTTGACGTTGTTACTT
>NC_090729.1:123493158-123503158 GCF_036898095.1 Palaemon carinicauda
AATCCATGTAATTAAAGAAATTTAAGAATGAGGCAACTTTCCTCGGATCGTGACCTGCGGGTGTATTGTCAGGATCCGCTCTGCGAATAAAATATGTGATTTTTGCTCTGAGTTGATTCAGAGATAAATTTGAGCCTGATGTTTCTCCCCTGAATAGTTGACCACCCTTGAAGTCTGAAGTTCTATGAAGATAGACCTTTAGGCATTCTACTGGACATAGAGATGCATCTTCTTTCAGAGGGCAGATTCTCCAGGGACCCCACCTGTTGGTGGGTAACTCATTCTTGGCGAGAAACGTAGGATCCGGAAACAGGTTCAGTTCTTCCCCATCCAGGAACTGAACACGACCTGCCTCTCTCGAGAGGCTACAATTTCACTAACCCTGGCCCCGGATGCGAGTGCAAATTAGGAAAATAACTTTTTGTGTCAAATCCTTTAACGCACATTCTTCATTGCTCAACAGAGAAGCGAAATGAAGAACTTGTCTAAAGACCATGAAATGGGCTTTGGAGGTGCTGAAGGTCTGAGCCTAGCACAGGCTTTCGGGACTTTATTAAAGATCTCGTTACCTAGGTCGACCTGGAAGGCATATAGAATGGGTCTTGTCAAAGCAGACTTACACGCTGAAATCGTGTTCGCTGCCAACCCTTGACCATGGAGGTGGGGAAAAAAGATAAGCAGAAGTCTGTCAAGATCTCCTGCGGTCGACTAGACCTAGAGACCTAAGATGTTACCGTTATACATCTTTTCAACTAACTATAAACTATGTTAGAGCTTCCTGCCCCCTACAGGGAAGAGTCCTACTAGACTCTGGAAAAGTCTCGAAGAGTACATATATCTATGTACGAATACCAGGCAAGCTAATATAGTGGTCTCGCCCTATATTAAGTAAAGCATAGTTTGTAAAGGACCACTGCGTCAATATGAAATATCGACCAGTTTTCCGCACAATACTTGTATTGGACAAAGGTTTTATATCCGCATAGGAGGAAAACCAATGCAACATAGCTTGCATAAAGGAACAATTCTATTAGAATTATCCCAGATAAGGTACATAGAATGAAGGCCTTGACAAAAGGCCACCCATTTTCTCCAAGATGACTCATATTGCCTTCTAGTAGATTTGCATTTATATTCCTCAATGAAGTCTATACTGGCTTTCGAAATCCCGAAACGCTTTCTCACCGCTAGGGAGAGAAAATCATGAACTGCAGGGTCCGGGTTTTCTGTAATGAAGCGCAGACAGTTGACTTCTGGACTCGCTGGGTCAGAACTGGATCTGGTAGTGGTACAAACTTCAGCTACAGTTCCAATGCCAGGAGGAACCACACGCTGTTCGGCCACTTGTGGGCCACTATTGCCGCTACCCTTTGAAGGATCTCAGTTTGTTGAGGACCCTCAACAGAAGGTTGTGAGGAGGGAACAGATAAATCTTGGACCATCTGTTCCAGTCGAGGGACATCGCGTCCACTGCTTCCGCTAAGGGGTCCTCGTACGGGGCACGTACAGGGGCAACTTCTTGTTGTCTTTCGTCGCAAAGAGGTCTATCTGCAGTTCTGGGACTGATTCAGAATGAAGGAGAATGATCCTGCGTCTAAGGACCATTCCGACTCTATCGGTGTGAACCTGGATAGAGCGTCCGCTGTCACATTGCGGACTCCTTGAAGGTGAACTGCCGACAGGTACCACTTCTTCTTTTCCGCCAATCGGAAGACGGCCAACATCACCTGGTTGAGAGGTGGTGACCTCGATCCTTGTCGATTCAAGTATCTTACAACTACCTCGCTGTCTATTACCACTTTATGTGGAACGAATGACGCGGGGAGACTTTCTTTAAGGTAAGGAGCACTGCCCTAGCTTCTAGAAAGTTTTATGAGAAAGGTCTTGAATAGCCTGGACCAAGTCCCCTGGACTTTTTTCCGATGAGAGTGACCTCCCCATCCCTCCTTTGAGGCGTCTGAGTGAATCGTCACCGACGGGGGAGGTGGCTGAAGAAGAACCTGACTTCTTTAGATGTCTGGCTTGGGACCAAGGCCTGAGAAGAGTACTTAGCCGAAGCGGCTGGTCTTCTCAGATCTCTTCACGCGTTTGATGCATAACTTCTCCAAACTCCGATTGCATCCTTTAGCTGTGCTCTTAGCACTGGGTCTGTCACCGAAGCAAACTGGAGAGAGCGCAGTACTCTCTCCTGCTCGTGTCTTGATATCCTTTCGGAATCTTGAAGTTTCTTGACAGAACCCGCTATCTCCTTCCTTTTCTTCGCTGGGGTGGAGAAACGGTGTGACAAAAGGTCCCAGTGGATCTTAGCCACTGGAACTTTTGAGATGGAGAAAGTCGAGACTTTTTCTGTTGATCTTGAAGCCTAGGTACTCTAGGAACTGGATCACTGACTGGAAGCTTGCAAGCATTCTGTCTCGGATGCTGCCCACACCAACCAGTCGTCCAGGTAGGCTACTACCTGAATTCCCTTTAGGCGAAATTGTTTGAGAGCTACGCTCGCAAGCTTCGTAAAAATCCTTGGGGCTATGTTTAGCCCGAATGGCATGGCTCCGAAGGCGTATAGTCTTCGCTGTAGCCTGAACCCTAGGTAGGGGGAGAGTCGATGGCTAATTGGAATGTGCCAGTAGGCATCTGACAAGTCTATAGAGACGGAATATGCCCTCTTGGGCAGTAAGGTCCTTATGTGTTGCAGTGTTAGCATTTTGAATTTGCAATTCACTATGAACTTGTTAAGTGGCGACAAGTCCAGAATGACTCTGAGCTTTTCCGAGTCTTTCTTGGGAACACAAAACAGCCTCCCTTAGAAATTGATGGGCTTCACCCTTTTTCTCCAACCGTTCTTGAACGTACTCCTCCATAACGGGGGTGGAGTGTTGGAAAAACCGAAGGTACGGGGGTGGAGTGCTGTACCAGCTCCCGCCCAATCCATTCTTGAGTAGGCCGTGGGCCCAGGGATCGAAGGTCCACCGATCCCGAAATTTCAGAAGTCTCCCTCCTACCGGTATCACCTCACTTGGACTGCCGTCCTGAGGTCTTGCCTTCCTGACCACGACCACCCCTGAATCCCCTTCCCCTTGAGGGGCGTCTAGACGAGCCTCTGGCTGCTCCTCTAGGCTTTGCTCGGAAGGAAGTAGACTGCCCTTCGAACGCTGGGGTGAATGCCGTGGACTGTGTCGACACGGCCTGGGGTACCCACTGAAAGGTGGTCGGGGTTTGTGCCACGATCTGGGGCACTGGGGGCAATGGCAATTGCAGTTGCTGTTGCTGTCTAAGAGGCTTGGCTGGCCGAGACGGTAGCCTAGTCCTCATAGTCTTCCTCTTTGGTTGAGGACCCTCATCCGGGGAAGACTTTCTTTTGATAGCCAGGTCCTACTTCTGGAGAAGGTTTCTATTCTCCAAGGTGGCTTTATCAAAAAAACTTCTTTGACCAAGTCGGTAGGGAAAAAGGTCTTTTCCCCAAATGTTGGAGGAGATTAGTTTCTTTAGCTCGTGCCTCACTGTAGCCGAGGTAAACACGAACTCCCTACAAGCTCTCCTTGCCTTGACGAAGCCATAAAGGTCTTTCGTCACTGTGGCCAGATGAGGCTTGGCCACTACCATGAACATTTCATGGACCTTGGGGTCACTTGCCATCGTCTCGAGAGTAGTCTGAAGAGACATTGAGGCAGTCAGTCTTTCTTTTGTATCGAACTCACTTCGCAAAAGAAAGTCAGACAGCTTAGGGAGGTCCTTGCCGAACTGACGTCCGGCAATATCAGCCTCCAACTTTCCCACTTAGAACGTAAGATGGACGTCCTTCCAATCTTTGTGGTCCATAGGCAGGGCCAGCGACAAGGGTTTACACTCCTCTAGGGAGGGGCAAGACTTGCCGGCCTCGATTGCTTTTAGTACAGCCAGAAACCCTTTCTGTAAAAGGGGGAAGGCTCTAGTAGGCGAGGACACAAAGGAAGGGAGCTTCCTATTCAATGCAGCTACCTTTGAGTTAGAGAAGCCCCTCTCTTTCATCGAAGATGAAAGTAGAGCTTGAGCCTTAGCATGGTCATCACTATGACCTCCTTCGGCTCTGCCTCCTCCTTTGAAGCTGGTTCCTTCCTCAGCCGGACATAACAGTCCGGATATGGTGCCTTGCTGGGCCAGAATTCCACCCTCCAGGGGAACTGAGCCCAGCATATCCGAGATGACGATCTTTCCAGTCGTCATCGACATGTGCTCAGCATACCTCCATGGGTTAGCATCCGAGCACAAAGGAAGGTCTTTCACATTGAGCTTTTCTGGGGCCCATGTGATTCTGCAAGGCACTGCATTCGCAGTTCCATTGCAGCCGCCTTCTCCTGATTCTCCTTCTGCATTTGTTGGATCATTCCAACAATAGAAGAGAGGGCCTGTCCCAGCTCTACTGGGAGACCGGCCGATGTAGAGGGACTTGAACTTCATCCTGGGCTTCTGCAAGGAGGTCTTCCTCCTGACACCCGTCCACATCAGATATCCTGTCATTTAGCTGGATGTCTTGCATCGCGACCGCGACTTCAGCATCCACCTGGATCTGAACTTAGGGGATCTCCTCTTGAGGCTGGGGAATCACTGCATCAGCTGATGCCTTAGGGAAAAGATACGCCCTCATCTTCTCACTTGGAAGATAAGGGCCAGAAGTGTACTTTTGGAAGCCCCTTACCCAGGTACGAAGCTTCTTCCTAGCTATTTAAATGTCTCATTAATCAGGTTAGTGCACACAGTACATACCTGAGGGTCCCAATACCGGAGATCATCCTTGGAGACAGCGTATGCTGCGTGTCTCCTACAAAACTCATGTCCGCAGAGGTTCTTGCTGCTGACATTGCAGAAAGCACTTCCCCACTTCGGAGTGTCCTTCTGTAAAGAGAAGAAATTTCCATGAGTATCAAGTGAACTATGTATCACTGGATATGCATAGTATAGCATAACAATTCAGAAATTAAAGACACACACTTGTGTTTCCCTCACAACCCATTGCTGCAGCCTTCCAGATAATAAAATCAAAATGGTTTATCTCTACTAGAGTAACCAGTGCAAAGTTTCCAGAGGAAACAGGTGGAGCTCACACCTAGGCAATGATTTTAAAATCCGGGATAATAGACAGGGAAGAACTCTGCTTCTTGTCTGAAGGCAACAGCAAAGGGCCGTGCAAGAAAACACAATAGTGTTAGAAGATACAGTGCTGTACCTAAACTTTTACTATAGTTTTCTTCTTACTGTATATGCTATACAGAAGAATACTAGTACAGTATAGGAGGATGTGTGCCGGCCTGCCTTTGCCGGCCGGCACACACCACAATTAGCTTTAAAGTATACTACTTAACAGCTATAGGGCGGCAGCCCTCTGGTTCAAATGCCTGTGCTGGCGGCAGCAGCTGCCGGCCAGCAACAGCCAGTGTTGGCCGGCAATGATTGCCGGCCAGCAACTACACAAGGTAGTACCCAGCTGCCGGTCACACTCTTGGTGACCGGCAGACAAGGACTGACATAAGCCGGCCGGCAAAGGTACAAGACCGATGCCAGCCGGCAGCAAAAGAACCAGAAGACTACACCTGCCCGGCTGCCGGCCCCATAGGCCGGCAACCGGCCCCATAGGCCGGCAGCCGGCCCCATAGGCCGGCAGCCGGGACAGGTACAGCACTAGAAGAAAATAGAATGGATGCCGGGATAAGAGTGTACACAACCCCCCAAGCCCGGCAACCGAAAGAGTGCATATAAGGAAGGGGAGAAACTTAATTCAGGCTTCCTTGATCAATGCCGTCCGGCTCTGCCGGCAGGCATGGATGAGGGACCAAGAGAGGTCCGGGCAGCACTCGAAAACATAAGACCCTTGCCGTCCAGCATCTCTGCCGGCCGGCAATGGGCTTAGTCAATTCCACATCCCAACCTATACTAGGTCCAGAAGTAGAATGACATACAGTACAGTAATACCCCTGCCGGCCAGCTCTGCCGGCCGGCAAGGTACAGTACAGTAATGGCTAGGCCATTACGGAGATAGAGGGGGAAGGGACAAGAGGGTCCTGCCAACCTTGCTTTAGTGACAGATCACCCGCAGCCAAGAACTTTGTCTTAGCCTAAGGGAGATCTAAGGGAAAGGGCCAGCACAGTAGTATAATACCTGCCAGCTTCCAGAGCACCAAAGCAAGGAAGGCGTTGCTACTCCCAAGGGAAGATTTTATCCTCCCCGAGAACAGCAACAGGACTTAGTCTGGTCGATCACACAAGAAGGAATCATAACTACAGAAACCTTCGATAGTGACCTAAGGGAGCTAAGCTCCCTTTGTAAGTGTTAGGTCAGCGAGGGAGACTCTGCCCCAAGCCAGACAACACGGACTCAGACTAAAAACTCTGTTGTTCTGTCCCTCTTTGAACCAGACTCTGCTGGAACAGGAAGGTACAGTAACACCTTAGTATAGTTTTATCGAAAATAAATTCGGAAAAAACCACTTAGGGATAAGCCCAAGGCTTAAACAGAGGGAAAGGGATTGCATACCTTCTCCGAAGAAAAGAAAGCAACCGGGGAGTATAATAAAGTATACTAAGGTTCCATAAGCAATTAGCCTAGGCACCAAGAGAATCGATTACCTGATTCACCGAAACTCTCACGTATACAATCTTGGAAATATTCCACACAGTCTAAAATGTATAAAATATAGCCTAAAGCTTCAATAAAATTTTAATTACACTCGGAAAAACCAAAATCATGCATTAAGTACTAGGACCAAACGACTAGGCTACATGGCCTAGCGTAGGCCAGAATGGCGAATACTTCGCCAAATAATACTAAGCACGAAAGGAAATCCTATGTAAAGCTAAATAGCTAAAATTTATTAAGCAAAACAACCAGGAATGTCACTCTGACTAACTAATTTATACCTAGCGAGTGACAGTGTCCAGGACACCTCTGGTAGGCTACGGCTCTTGTATCAAAGATTAATCCTATTAATCACTCAAAATTTTACCAAGAGCCTACATTTATACATAACAGACACTATACTCAACTTATCCGAGGTCAACGAAGACGAAGAAGCCATGAAAAGCTGAATAAATCCAAGATTTGCGAGAAAAACAGGAAAAAACACCGAGTTGTTAAGCTACGCAAAAAGGAATACAGATGGCGCCAGGATTGGCGCCAGGCACGCATACGAATCGGGGGATAGGGAAGCCTTGGGAGCGGCTCCCCTTTTTCTTTCCCGAATTCGTATCTCGTCAATCTCCCTCCTACGAGACGAATCTCTGTTCAGGTCGTAGATTGCCATGTGACGTGTCTAGAATACGTCCTCTGATATGTCGCGATATCCCTTTCACGAGGGATACTCGCTCCAGGAGTTAGAATTCTGGTACCTTAAGGTAAATTCTCTGGGAATATCGCCGTAGTTGTAATATACCCTAGGAAGCTACCCTATAGGAACTTCCATCAGGACGACATGGCTTGAGCCCAAAAATATATATATATATATATATATATATATATATATATATATATATGTGTGTGTGTGTGTGTGTGTGTGCGCGCAGAAGAACCACAGGGAAAATGGAAATGCGTAATATAAGATTAGGTCCTGACTAGTTCCATGATACCTCTTCAGAGGACTGATTTATTGAGAGAGGTTTCCTAACATTTTATAGGGAAAGTAAACGTACAAACATACATATAGAGGCTTATAGAACAATGACACTCACATACCAGCTATATCACGAAATTAGTCAGGACTTAATCTTATATTTCGTATTTTAATTTTCCCTGTGGTTCTTCTGCATCTGAGCATCACGTTTTCCTGTGATTTTTACGCGAGCGCGCGCGCACACACACACACACACACACACACACACACACACATATATATATATATATATATATATATATATATATATATATATATATATATATTAAATCATTTACCCTAACAGGATGAGGCTCCATAAAAATAAGTTACTGACGGGTTCATCTTTTACCTTCATATTCCTTCACATAAGATGTATTTTTGTGTGAAAAGGGTTCGCGTAGGGCTTAGAATCCTAGTGGAAGTGATTGTTAAAGATGTCATAAAGATTAATATAAGGTTGAAAATGGGAAAGACAATATAACTGAGTGGCTGACTATTGTTTGTAAGGTATATCTGGATGAGGGAAAGGTTCCAAAGGAATAGGTGAGAGGAATAGCGGTCCTCCAATGTCTTGGGGTAGAGTTATCTTGCTTGAGGGTACAATCTGGTACACTATTCTATCTTATTTCTCTTTCTCTTGTTTTTTGAAGTTTTTATAGTTTATATATGTTGTTATTGTTCTTAAAATATTCTATTTTAATTGTTCATTTCTTCTCTTATAATTTCTTTATTTCCTTGTTTCCTTTCCTCATTGGGTTATTTTTCCCTGTTGGAACCCTTGGACTTATAGCATATTGCTTCTCCAACAAGGGTTGTAGCGTAGCTGCTAATAATAATAATAATAATAATAATAATAATAATAATAATAATAATAATGATTGTAAAAAGGCGGAAATAAGAAATATAGAGGCTAGGAAAAGGGGATAGTTGGGTTTTAATTGAGAAACTAAGAAATGTGACAAAAGAACTGTTCGCATAATAACAGCGTGATTTACACAAGTTATGAGAGGAGAAATCTCATGTCTGAAAGACAATTTGGAGGGTGGTCAGAGTATATGGTAAAGAACATAAGCTGTTGAAAGCTACTGATAGTTTATTTCTTTTGTGATGGAAGCAAAGCGTGTCATAAGAGTGACGAAAGAGGCGGAGAAAAGGGACAGTGGATGTTAGAGCAAAAATGTGGGATACAAAAAAGACTGAGCCGTGCATGGAATATGGGAAGATGGATGATTGCAGATCCGAGACATTGAAAAGAAAGTGAAAAAAAAAGAGTGACGGAATATGTAAGAGGATAAAGTTGAGGTTAAACGTGAGCAGAAGTGAGATGAGGGGGAATGAAAATCCGGATGATAGAGCAATGAATGTGAATAGTAAAATATGATTTACATAGGTATTTGGAAGAAAATATTACATAATGGCTGATGGTAGAGGAGACTCTTTAGCTATGGTAAGCAGCTCTTCTAAGAGAAGGACACTCCAAAATCAAACCATTGTTCTCTAGTCTTGGGTAGTGCTATAGCCTCCGTACCATGGTCTTCCACTATCTTGGGTTAGAGTTCTCTTGCTTGAGGGTACACTCGGGCACACTATTCTATCCAATTTCTCTTCCTCTTGTTTTGTTTAATTATTTAAAGTTTATATATGAAATATTTATTTTAATGTTACTGTTCTTAAAATATTTCATTTTTCCTTGTTTCCTTTCCTCACTCGGCTATTTTCCCTGATGGGGCCCCTGGGCTTATAGCATCATGCTTTCCCACTAGGGTTGTAGCTTAGCAATTAATAAAAATAATAGTAATAATGGTAGAAGGGGTGAATCACAAAATAGCTGAAGGAAGAAAGACAGCCGGGTGTGTGCAAAAGACTTAGAGGAGACTTTGAAAAAGCCGAGAATTCTTTGGCCAACCCTCATTCTCGTTAGTATAGTGAGGAGGTTGACCGAAGACGTAAAAATAAGGATTAAATTGCTGAAATGAACTGTTCACTTAGCAGTATGTTAAGGTGGTAGAAATGACAACATGAGGAATAAAGAGAGATGTAGTTGTGAACAGATTTGTAGAAGGGTTAATCAGAGTATCTTAGAGATTTGGGCTTTTTATATACTGTGAGTATATATAGTATATACATTATATATATATATATATATATATATATATATATATATATATATATATATAGATTGATAGATAGATAGATAGATAGATAGATAGTCACAAGGATCACGTGACTTGATATAGTGCACAGAAAAAGCCAGTAGAAAATAAAAAAATGCTTTAGTATTTTAACTCACACTTCTTCAGGGCAAAATAAAAAATCTTTTGTATTGTACCCTGAAGAAGTATGTATTAAAATGCACGAAGGCGCTAAGTACTAAAACATTT
>NC_090729.1:123508158-123510658 GCF_036898095.1 Palaemon carinicauda
ACTGAATAATAATAAACATTAAAGATTCCACTGAATAATAATAAACATTAAAGGTTCCATAGAATAATAATAAACATTAAAGGTTCCATAGAATAATAATAAACATTAAAGATTCCACTGAATAATAATAAACATTAAAGGTTCCATAGAATAATAATAAACATTAAAGGTTCCATAGAATAATAATAAACATTAAAGATTCCACTGAATAATAATAAACATTAAAGGTTCCATAGAATAATAATAAACATTAAAGATTCCACTGAATAATAATAAACATTAAAGGTTCCACTGAATAATAATAAACATTAAAGGTTCCACTGAATAATAATAAACATTAAAGGTTCCATAGAATAATAATAAACATTAAAGGTTCCATAGAATAATAATAAACATTAAAGGTTCCACTGAATAATAATAAACATTAAAGGTTCCACTGAATAATAATAAACATTAAAGATTCCACTGAATAATAATAAACATTAAAGATTCAACTGAATAATAATAAACATTAAAGATTCCACTGAATAATAATAAACATTAAAGATTCCACTGAATAATAATAAACATTAAAGATTCCACTGAATAATAATAAACATTAAAGATTCCACTGAATAATAATAAACATTAAAGATTCCACTGAATAATAATAAACATTAAAGATTCCACTGAATAATAATAAACATTAAAGGTTCCATAGAATAATAATAAACATTAAAGGTTCCATAGAATAATAATAAACATTAAAGATTCCACTGAATAATAATAAACATTAAAGATTCCACTGAATAATAATAAACATTAAAGGTTCCACTGAATAATAATAAACATTAAAGGTTCCACTGAATAATAATAAACATTAAAGGTTCCATAGAATAATAATAAACATTAAAGGTTCCATAGAATAATAATAAACATTAAAGGTTCCACTGAATAATAATAAACATTAAAGGTTCCACTGAATAATAATAAACATTAAAGATTCCACTGAATAATAATAAACATTAAAGATTCAACTGAATAATAATAAACATTAAAGATTCCACTGAATAATAATAAACATTAAAGATTCCACTGAATAATAATAAACATTAAAGATTCCACTGAATAATAATAAACATTAAAGATTCCACTGAATAATAATAAACATTAAAGATTCCACTGAATAATAATAAACATTAAAGGTTCCATAGAATAATAATAAACATTAAAGGTTCCATAGAATAATAATAAACATTAAAGATTCCACTGAATAATAATAAACATTAAAGGTTCCATAGAATAATAATAAACATTAAAGGTTCCATAGAATAATAATAAACATTAAAGGTTCCACTGAATAATAATAAACATTAAAGGTTCCATAGAATAATAATAAACATTAAAGGTTCCATAGAATAATAATAAACATTAAAGATTCCACTGAATAATAATAAACATTAAAGGTTCCATAGAATAATAATAAACATTAAAGGTTCCATAGAATAATAATAAACATTAAAGATTCCACTGAATAATAATAAACATTAAAGGTTCCATAGAATAATAATAAACATTAAAGGTTCCATAGAATAATAATAAACATTAAAGATTCCACTGAATAATAATAAACATTAAAGGTTCCATAGAATAATAATAAACATTAAAGGTTCCATAGAATAATAATAAACATTAAAGGTTCCACTGAATAATAATAAACATTAAAGATTCCACTGAATAATAATAAACATTAAAGATTCAACTGAATAATAATAAACATTAAAGATTCCACTGAATAATAATAAACATTAAAGATTCCACTGAATAATAATAAACATTAAAGATTCCACTGAATAATAATAAACATTAAAGGTTCCATAGAATAATAATAAACATTAAAGGTTCCATAGAATAATAATAAACATTAAAGATTCCACTGAATAATAATAAACATTAAAGGTTCCATAGAATAATAATAAACATTAAAGGTTCCATAGAATAATAATAAACATTAAAGATTCCACTGAATAATAATAAACATTAAAGGTTCCATAGAATAATAATAAACATTAAAGGTTCCATAGAATAATAATAAACATTAAAGATTCCACTGAATAATAATAAACATTAAAGGTTCCATAGAATAATAATAAACATTAAAGGTTCCATAGAATAATAATAAACATTAAAGAATCCACTGAATAAAAACAAACATTAAAGATTCCAGTACATAATAATAATCATTAAGGATTCCACTGATTAATAACATACATTAAAGATTCCACTGAATAATAATAAAGATTCCACTACATAGAAAATAATACCCTAAAGATTCCACTGAAAAATAATAAACATTAAAGATTTCACTGAATAGAAAATAATACCTTCAAGATTCCACTGAATAGAAAATAATACCTTCAAGATTCCACTGAATAGAAAAAATAAGCCATAATGAATTCAATGAATAAAAAGATAAACCATAAAGATTCCACTGAATAGAAAAAAATAAACCATAGAGATT
>NC_090729.1:123515658-123518158 GCF_036898095.1 Palaemon carinicauda
CAGTAACTTCAAATTGAAATTTTAACTATGTAATTCTCTCTCTCTCTCTCTCTCTCTCTCTCTCTCTCTCTCTCTCTCTCTCTCTCTCTCTCTCTCTCTCCTATATTGATTCTTGCCCTGATCATTTAAAAGGAATTGCTAGAAAAATTAGCTATTGGGAAAAACTCAAATTTAAAGTAGTTTCAAATGTTTATCCACAAACTTATGGTACTAAAAATGATCCTCTTAATCAACTCCAAGTTTAAAAAGCTGGGTCCCTTAAGGCGGGTTTACACGGTCGAACGGTTCGACAGACAAGTGCTTGAAGTGATGTTCGAACGTGTGAACTGGGTATTTGGTTGTCGAACTTGATTGTCAAACGGTTCGAATAAAATCTGTTCTCGTCTGACTTTTGTGGCCGGGGTTTCATTGCCCACAACGTGACTGACTCCACCTCTTCAAACTGTTTGACAAGCAGGTTCGACAACCGGGTTCGACGTACTGTTCGACCGTGTAAACCCCGCTTTACATGTGTTAACGCCGTTAACTCTCCCCACAAGGTTGTCCCGCCCGCAATATACTACCACTGATGAATTATCTTGCAATAGCAATGAAATATAATTAATTCCGAACGTGCTTTCTTTCTTATCGAACTAGTCCAAAAGGTTAAATAATTGATTTCAAACTTGTAAGCCTACGTAGGTGAATTCCTATGACAGCAAGTAGGCTTAAATAGCTGAATTCCTATATATGACAGGGAGTAGACCTAAATAGCTGAATTCCTATATATGACAGGGAGTAGACCTAAATAGCTGAATTCCTATATAAGACAGGAAGTAGACCTAAATAGCTGAATTCCTATATATGACAGGAAGTAGACCTAAATAGCTGAATTCCTATATATGACAGGAAGTAGACCTAAATAGCTGAATTCCTATATATGGCAGGAAGTAGACCTAAATAGCTGAATTCCTATATATGACAGTATGCCTAAATGGCTGAATTTCTATATATGACAGAAGTAGGCCTAAATAGCTGAATTCCTAAATATTACAGGAAGTAGGCCTAAATAGCTGAATTCCTATATATGCTAGGAAATAGACCTACATAGCTGAATTCCTAAATATTACAGGAAGTAGGCCTAAATAGCTGAATTCCTATATATGCTAGGAAATAGACCTAAATAGCTGAATTCCTATATATGCTAGGAAATAGACCTAAATAGCTGAATTCCTAAATATTGCAGGAAGTAGGCCTAAATAGCTGAATTCCTATATATGCTAGGAAGTAGACCTACATAGCTGAATTCCTAGATATTACAGGAAGTAGGCCTAAATAGCTGAATTCCTATATATGCTAAGAAGTAGACCTAAATAGCTGAATTCCTAAATATTACAGGAAGTAGGCCTAAATAGCTGAATTCCTATATATGCTAGGAAATAGACCTACATAGCTGAATTCCTAAATATTACAGGAAGTAGGCCTAAATAGCTGAATTCCTATATATGCTAGGAAATAGACCTACATAGCTGAATTCCTAAATATTACAGGAAGTAGGCCTAAATAGCTGAATTCCTATATATGCTAGGAAGTAGACCTAAATAGCTGAATTCTTATATGTGGCATGGAAAAACAGAGGAGAAGATAGCGATAATCTGATGAAATAAATGAAAAATGAAGGAATAAGGATGAATCAAGCAAATCTGGACATTACCTGTGTTTAAAATAGCTGCTTTAGATCCCTTGCCAGTAATTAATTCTGTGCGCTCTTGAGTGATCTTAGCCGTAAGATGCGCAATTATCGTAATTTAGCTTCTAATTAAATATTTCTTAAGCATCTGACAGAGAGAGAGAGAGAGAGAGAGAGAGAGAGAGAGAGAGAGAGAGAGAGAGAGAGAGAGAGAGAGAATAAAAGTTGAAGAGAAGAAAAATAAGATAAAATTTTAGTAAGTCGTCCTTTGATTACATTTTTTTATATATAAATTTCAGCTGAATATAGAATCTCTCTCTCTCTCTCTCTCTCTCTCTCTCGATCTGTGTTGCCTACCATTCCAGCAAACGGTTGGTGCTACCCTCAGCCCTTATAACTTCAAACTTCGTCTTTCAAACCAAATACTTTAAACCGTTTAAATTTTCCAATCGCGGTTAGCGTAAAAGCTCTGTTAAATAAGAATTAAATGAGAAACAGTATTTAGGAAATAAGTTATAAGAAAGGAAGAAAATTGAAATTATTATGTAGAGGCTAAAGCAAACTAGCTAGAGTCCTAGACCGACTAAGTCACGTGGCTGATACCCACAGCTCGCGCGCGCTTCTCAATTTCAACTAATTCAACAACGTAAGAGTCTACTCAGCTTCATTAAAAGCGAATGTAAAACATGGTGTGTAAGAACATTTACGCATCGACTTTTCATCAAGTCGACCACATAACTTCTTGGGTTTGATATCTAGCTTATGCATGAAAAAATCTATTTTAGTGTTGTTATTGTTCTTAAAATATTTTATTTCAAATTATTCTTGTTG